>NC_086320.1:6971266-7282168 GCF_036172605.1 Pelobates fuscus | reverse complement strand
AATTCTAATAATCCCTGCAAATCAGGGTGGGCAATTCTAATAATCCCTGCAAACCAGGGTGGGCAATTCTAATAATCCCTGCAAATCAGGGTGGGCAATTCTAATAATCCCTGCAAATCAGGGTGGGCAATTCTAATAATCCCTGCAAACCAGGGTGGGCAATTCTAATAATCCCTGCAAATCAGGGTGGGCAATTCTAATAATCCCTGCAAATCAGGGTGGGCAATTCTAATAATCCCTGCAAATCAGGGTGGGCAATTCTAATAATCCCTGCAAACCAGGGTGGGCAATTCTAATAATCCCTGCAAATCAAGGTGGGCAATTCTAATAATCCCTGCAAGGCAGGGTGGGCAATTCTAATAATCCCTGCAAATCAGGATGGGCAATTCTAATAATCCCTGCAAATCAGGGTGGGCAATTCTAATAATCCCTGCAAATCAGGGTGGGAAATTCTAATAATCCCTGCAAACCAGGGTGGGCAATTCTAATAATCCCTGCAAATCAGGGTGGGCAATTCTAATAATCCCTGCAAATCAGGGTGGGCAATTCTAATAATCCCTGCAAATCAGGGTGGGCAATTCTAATAATCCCTGCAAGGCAGGGTGGGCAATTCTAATAATCCCTGCAAATCAGGGTGGGCAATTCTAATAATCCCTGCAAATCAGGGTGGGCAATTCTAATAATCCCTGCAAATCAGGGTGGGCAATTCTAATAATCCCTGCAAACCAGGGTGGGAAATTCTAATAATCCCTGCAAACCAGGGTGGGCAATTCTAATAATCCCTGCAAACCAGGGTGGGCAATTCTAATAATCCCTGCAAATCAAGGTGGGCAATTCTAATAATCCCTGCAAATCAGGGTGGGCAATTCTAATAATCCCTGCAAATCAAGGTGGGCAATTCTAATAATCCCTGCAAGGCAGGGTGGGCAATTCTAATAATCCCTGCAAACCAGGGTGGGCAATTCTAATAATCCCTGCAAGGCAGGGTGGGCAATTCTAATAATCCCTGCAAGGCAGGGTGGGCAGTTCTAATAAACCCTGCAAACCAGGGTGGGCAGTTCTAATAATCCCTACAAGGCAGGGTGGGCAATTCTAATAATCCCTGCAAATCAGGGTGGGAAATTCTAATAATCCCTGCAAACCAGGGTGGGCAATTCTAATAATCCCTGCAAATCAGGGTGGGCAATTCTAATAATCCCTGCAAATCAGGGTGGGCAATTCTAATAATCCCTGCAAATCAGGGTGGGCAATTCTAATAATCCCTGCAAATCAGGGTGGGCAATTCTAATAATCCCTGCAAATCAGGGTGGGCAATTCTAATACCCTGCAAACCAGGGTGGGAAATTCTAATAATCCCTGCAAACCAGGGTGGGCAATTCTAATAATCCCTGCAAACCAGGGTGGGCAATTCTAATAATCCCTGCAAATCAAGGTGGGCAATTCTAATAATCCCTGCAAATCAGGGTGGGCAATTCTAATAATCCCTGCAAATCAAGGTGGGCAATTCTAATAATCCCTGCAAGGCAGGGTGGGCAATTCTAATAATCCCTGCAAACCAGGGTGGGCAATTCTAATAATCCCTGCAAGGCAGGGTGGGCAATTCTAATAATCCCTGCAAGGCAGGGTGGGCAGTTCTAATAAACCCTGCAAACCAGGGTGGGCAGTTCTAATAATCCCTACAAGGCAGGGTGGGCAATTCTAATAATCCCTGCAAACCAGGGTGGGAAATTCTAATAATCCCTGCAAACCAGGGTGGGCAATTCTAATAATCCCTGCAAACCAGGGTGGGCAATTCTAATAATCCCTGCAAATCAAGGTGGGCAATTCTAATAATCCCTGCAAATCAGGGTGGGCAATTCTAATAATCCCTGCAAATCAAGGTGGGCAATTCTAATAATCCCTGCAAGGCAGGGTGGGCAATTCTAATAATCCCTGCAAACCAGGGTGGGCAATTCTAATAATCCCTGCAAGGCAGGGTGGTCAATTCTAATAATCCCTGCAAGGCAGGGTGGGCAGTTCTAATAAACCCTGCAAACCAGGGTGGGCAGTTCTAATAATCCCTACAAGGCAGGGTGGATAATTCTAATAATCCCTGCAAATCAAGGTGGGCAATTCTAATAATCCCTGCAAATCAGGGTGGGCAATTCTAATAATCCCTGCAAATCAAGGTGGGCAATTCTAATAATCCCTGCAAGGCAGGGTGGGCAATTCTAATAATCCCTGCAAACCAGGGTGGGCAATTCTAATAATCCCTGCAAGGCAGGGTGGGCAATTCTAATAACCCCTGCAAACCAGGGTGGGCAATTATAATAATCCCTGTAAACCAGGGTGGGCAATTCTAATAATCCCTGCAAATCAAGGTGGCCAATTCTAATAATCCCTGCAAACCAGGGTGGGCAATTCTTATAATCCCTGCAAACCAGGGTGGGCAATTCTAATAATCCCTGCAAATCAGGGGGGGGGGGGGCAATTCTAATAATCCCTGCAAATCAGGGTGGGCAATTCTAATAATCCCTCTAAACCACGGTGGGCAATTCTAATAATCCCTGCAAATCAGGATGGGCAATTCTAATAATCCCTGCAAATCAGGGTGGGCAATTCTAATAATCCCTGCAAATCAGGGTGGGCAATTCTAATAATCCCTGCAAGGCAGGGTGGGCAGTTCTTATAATCCCTGTAAGGCAGGGTGGGCAATTCTAATAATCCCTGTAAACCAGGGTGGGCAATTCTAATAATCCCTGCAAACCAGGGTGGGCAATTCTAATAATCCCTGCAAATCAAGGTGGGCAATTCTAATAATCCCTGCAAATCAGGGTGGGCAATTCTAATAATCCCTGCAAATCAAGGTGGGCAATTCTAATAATCCCTGCAAGGCAGGGTGGGCAATTCTAATAATCCCTGCAAACCAGGGTGGGCAATTCTAATAATCCCTGCAAGGCAGGGTGGGCAATTCTAATAATCCCTGCAAGGCAGGGTGGGCAGTTCTAATAAACCCTGCAAACCAGGGTGGGCAGTTCTAATAATCCCTACAAGGCAGGGTGGGCAATTCTAATAATCCCTGCAAATCAAGGTGGGCAATTCTAATAATCCCTGCAAATCAGGGTGGGCAATTCTAATAATCCCTGCAAATCAAGGTGGGCAATTCTAATAATCCCTGCAAACCAGGGTGGGCAATTCTTATAATCCCTGCAAACCAGGGTGGGCAATTCTAATAATCCCTGCAAATCAGGGGGGGGGGCAATTCTAATAATCCCTGCAAATCAGGGTGGGCAATTCTAATAATCCCTGCAAATCAAGGTGGGCAATTCTAATAATCCCTGCAAACCAGGGTGGGCAATTCTTATAATCCCTGCAAACCAGGGTGGGCAATTCTAATAATCCCTGCAAATCAGGGGGGGGGGCAATTCTAATAATCCCTGCAAATCAGGGTGGGCAATTCTAATAATCCCTCTAAACCACGGTGGGCAATTCTAATAATCCCTGCAAATCAGGATGGGCAATTCTAATAATCCCTGCAAGGCAGGGTGGGCAATTCTAATAATCCCTGCAAATCAGGGTGGGCAATTCTAATAATCCCTGCAAATCAGGGTGGGCAATTCTAATAATCCCTGCAAGGCAGGGTGGGCAGTTCTTATAATCCCTGTAAGGCAGGGTGGGCAATTCTAATAATCCCTGCAAATCAGGGTGGGCAATTCTAATAATCCCTGCAAGGCAGGGTGGGCAATTCTAATAATCCCTGCAAACCAGGGTGGGCAATTCTAATAATCCCTGCAAACCAGGGTGGGCAATTCTAATAATCCCTGCAAAGCAAGGTAGGCAATTCTAATAATCCCTCTAAAGCAGGGTGGGCAATTCTAATAATCCCTGCAAATCAAGGTGGGCAATTCTAATAATCCCTGCAAATCAGGGTGGGCAATTCTAATAATCCCTGCAAATCAGGGTGGGCAATTCTAATAATCCCTGCAAAACAGGATGGGCAATTCTAATAATCCCTGCAAGGCAGGGTTGGCAATTCTAATAATCCCTGCAAACCAGGGTGGACAATTCTAATAATCCTTGCAAGACAGGGTGGGCGATTCTAATAATCCCTCCAAGGCAGGGTGGGCAATTCTTATAATCCCTGAAAGCTAGGGTGGGCCATTGTAATAATCCCTGCAAATCAGGGTGGGCAATTCTTATAATCCCTGCAAGCCAGCGTGGGCAATTCTAATAATCCCTGCATGCCAGGGTAGGCAATTCTCCTAATTCCTGCAAACTAGGGTGGGCAATTCTAATAATCCCTGCATGCCAGGGTAGGCAATTCTCATAATTCCTGCAAGCCATGGTGGGCAATTCTCATAATCCCTGCATGCCAGGGTGGGCAATTCTCATAATTCCTGCATGCCAGGGTGGGCAATTCTTATAATTCCTGCATGCCAGGGTGGGCAATTCTCATAATTATTGTAAACCAGGGTGGGCAATTCGCATAATCCCTGCAAGCCAGGGTGGGCAATTCTAATAATCCCTGCAAGCCAGGGTGGTCATTTCATCTATTACACTTTTTACCGGAGTGGGCATTTCTTATAACTTCTGCCTGTCAGGGTGGTTAGGTATTATAATTCATCGGCAGGGTGGGTATGTATTATAATTCACCGGCAGGGTGGGTATATATTATAATTCACCGGCAGGGTGGGTATGTATTATAATTCACCGGTAGGGTGAGTATGTATTATAATTCACCGGCAGGGTGGGTATGTATTATAATTCCCTGGCAGGGTGGGTATGTATTATAATTCAGACAGGTGGGTATATATATTATAATTAACCGGCAGGGTGGGTATATATTATAATTCCCCGGCAGGGTGGGTATATATTATAATTCCCCGGCAGGGTGGGTATATATTATAATTAACCAGCAGGGTGGGTATGTATTATAATTCAGACAGGTGGGTATATATTATAATTCACCGGCAGGGTGTGTATGTATTATAATTCAAACAGGTGGGAATTCTTGCAGCGAGTATTCTTTCACCCTGTGCTCATGGCAAATAAATGCATATACACTGATTTGGGCTGGAGGGAGTTAAAACCTAGAATATTAAATCAAATCCATCAATAATAAAGTGTGGCCAGGTTCAGTGTCCCCGTAAATACGCCATAAAATACTCCCTGTGTGGCCAGGTTCAGTGTCCCCGTAAATACGCCCTAAAATACTCCCCGTGTGGCCAGGTTCAGTGCCCCCGTAATATGCCATAAAATACTCCCAGCGTGGCCAGATTCAGTGTCCCCGTAATATGCCATAAAATACTCCCAGCATGGCCAGGTTCAGTGTCCTCGTAATACGCCATAAAATACTCCCAGCGTGGCCAGGTTCAGTTTCCCCGTAATACGCCATAAAATACTTTCTGTGTGGGCAGGTTCAGTGCCCCCGTAATACGCCATAAAATACTCCCTGCGTGGCCAGCTTCAGTGTCCCCGTAACATGCCATAAAATACTCCCTGTGTGGCCAGGTTCAGTGTCCCTGTAATACGCCATACAATACTCCCTGCGTGGCCAGGTTCAGTGTCCCCGTAATACGCCATAAAATACTCCCTGCGTGGCCAGGTTCAGTGTCCCCGTAACATGCCATAAAATACTCCCTGTGTGGCCATGTTCAGTGTCCCCGTAATACGCCATAAAATACTCCCTGCGTGGCCAGGTTCAGTGTCCCCATAATACGCCATAAAATACTCCCTGCGTGGCCAGGTTCAGTGTCCCCGTAATACGCCATAAAATACTCCCTGCGTGGCCAGGTTCAGTGTCCATGTAATACGCCATAAAAAAACTCCCTGCGTGGCCAGGTTCAGTGTCCCAGTAATACGCCATCAAATACTCCTTGTGTGGCCAGGCTCAGTGTCCCCGTAATACGCCATAAAATACTCCCTGCGTGGCCACATTCAGTGTCCCCGTAATATGCCATAAAATACTCCCAGCGTGGCCAGGTTCAGTGTCCCCGTAATACACCATAAAATACTCCCTGTGTGGCCAGGTTCAGTGTCCCCGTAATACGCCATAAAATACTCCCTGTGTGGCCACATTCAGTGTCCATGTAATACGCCATAAAATACTCCCTGCATGGCCAGGTTCAGTGTCCCCGTAACATGCCATAAAATACTCCCTGTGTGTCCATGTTCAGTGTCCCCGTAATACGCCATAAAATACTCCCTGCGTGGCCAGGTTCAGTGTCCCCATAATACGCCATAAAAAACTCCCTGCGTGGCCAGGTTCAGTGTCCCCATAATACGCCATAAAATACTCCCTGCGTGGCCAGGTTCAGTGTCCATGTAATACGCCATAAAAAAACTCCCTGCGTGGCCAGGTTCAGTGTCCCAGTAATACGCCATCAAATACGCCTTGTGTGGCCAGGTTCAGTGTCCCCGTAATACGCCATAAAATACTCCCTGCGTGGCCACATTCAGTGTCCATGTAATACGCCATAAAATACTCCCTGTGTGGCCAGTTTCAGTGTCCCCGTAATACGCCATAAAATACTCCTAGCGTGGCCAGGTTCAGTGTCCCCGTAATACGCCATAAAATACTCCCAGCGTGGCCAGGTTCAGTGTCCTCATAATATGCTATAAAATTGTCCCAGCGTGGCCAGCTTCAGTGTCCCCGTAATACGCCATAAAATACTCCCTGTGTGACCAGGTTCAGTGTCCCTGTAATACGCCATAAAATACTCCCTGAGTGGCCAGGTTCAGTGTCCCCGTAATACGCCATAAAATACTCCCTGCATGGCCACATTCAGTGTCCCTGTAATACGCCATAAAATACTCCCTGCGTGGCCAGGTTCAGTGTCCCTGTAATACACCATAAAATACTCCCTGTGTGGCCACATTCAGTTTCCCCGTAATACTCCATAAAATACTCCCTGTGTGGCCAGGTTCAGTGTCCCCGTAATATGCCATAACATACTCCCTGCGTGGCCACATTCAGTGTCCCCGTAATATGCCATAAAATACTCCCAGCGTGGCCAGGTTCAGTGTCCCCGTAATACGCCATAAAATACTCCCTGTGTGGCCAGGTTCAGTGTCCCCGTAATACGCCGTAAAATACTCCCAGCGTGGCCAGCTTCAGTGTCCCCATAACATGCCATAAAATACTCCCTGCGTGGCCAGGTTCAGTGTCCCCGTAATACGCCATAAAATACTCCCTGCGTGGCCAGGTTCAGTGTCCCCGTAATACGCCATAAAATACTCCCAGCGTGGACAGGTTCAGTGCCCCCATAATATGCCATAAAATACTCCCTGTGTGGCCAGGTTCAGTGTCCTCATAATATGCCATAAAAAACTCCCTGCGTGGCCAGGTTCAGTGTCCCTGTAATATGCCATAAAATACTCCCTGCGTGGCCAGGTTCAGTGTCCCTGTAATATGCCATAAAATACTCCCTGTGTGGCCAGGTTCAGTGTCCCCGTAATACGCCATAAAATACTCCCTGCGTGGCCACATTCAGCGTCCCCGTAATATGCCATAAAATACTCCCAGCATGGCCAGGTTCAGTGTCCCCGTAATACGCCATAAAATACTCCCAGTGTGGCCAGGTTCAGTGTCCATGTAATACGCCATAAAATACTCCCTGTGTGGCCAGGTTCAGTGTCCCCGTAATACGCCGTAAAATACTCCCAGCGTGGACAGGTTCAGTGCACCTATAATATGCCATAAAATACTCCCTGTGTGGCCAGGTTCAGTGTCCCTGTAATACGCCATAAAATACTCCCTGCGTGGCCAGGTTCAGTGTCCTCATAATATGCCATAAAATACTCCCTGCGTGGCCAGGTTCAGTGTCCCCGTAATACGCCAAAAATACTCCCTGTGTGGCCAGGTTCAGTGTCCCTGTAATACGCCATAAAAAACTCCCTGCGTGGCCAGATTCTGTGTCCCTGTAATACGCCATAAAATACTCCCTGTGTGGCCAGGTTCAGTGTCCCCATAATACGCCATAAAATACTCCCTGCGTGGCCAGGTTCAGTGTCCCCGTAATACGCCATAAAATACTCCCTGCGTGGCCAGGTTCAGTGTACCCGTAATACGCCATAAAATACTCCCTGCGTGGCCAGGTTCAGTGTCCCCGTAATACGCCATAAAATACTCCCTGTGTGGCCAGGTTCAGTGTCCTCATAATATGCCATAAAATACTCCCTGCGTGGCCAGGTTCAGTGTCCCTGTAATATGCCATAAAATACTCCCTGCGTGGCCAGGTTAAGTGTCCCTGTAATATGCCATAAAATACTCCCTGTGTGGCCAGGTTCAGTGTCCCTGTAATACACCATAAAATACTCCCTGCGTGGCCACATTCAGTGTCCCCGTAATATGCCATAAAATACTCCCAGCGTGGCCAGGTTCAGTGTCCCCGTAATACGCCATAAAATACTCCCTGTGTGGCCAGGTTCAGTGTCCCCGTAATACGCCATCAAATTCTCCCTGCATGGCCAGGTTCAGTGTCCCCGTAATACGCCATAAAATACTCCCTGCGTGGCCACATTCAGCGTCCCCGTAATATGCCATAAAATACTCCCAGCATGGCCAGGTTCAGTGTCCCCGTAATACGCCATAAAATACTCCCAGTGTGGCCAGGTTCAGTGTCCATGTAATACGCCATAAAATACTCCCTGTGTGGCCAGGTTCAGTGTCCCCGTAATACGCCGTAAAATACTCCCAGCGTGGACAGGTTCAGTGCCCCCATAATATGCCATAAAATACTCCCTGTGTGGCCAGGTTCAGTGTCCCTGTAATACGCCATAAAATACTCCCTGCGTGGCCAGGTTCAGTGTCCTCATAATATGCCATAAAATACTCCCTGCGTGGCCAGGTTCAGTGTCCCCGTAATACGCCAAAAATACTCCCTGTGTGGCCAGGTTCAGTGTCCCTGTAATACGCCATAAAAAACTCCCTGCGTGGCCAGATTCTGTGTTCCTGTAATACGCCATAAAATACTCCCTGTGTGGCCAGGTTCAGTGTCCCCGTAATACGCCATAAAATACTCCCTGCGTGGCCAGGTTCAGTGTACCCGTAATACGCCATAAAATACTCCCTGCGTGGCCAGGTTCAGTGTCCCCGTAATACGCCATAAAATACTCCCTGTGTGGCCAGTTTCAGTGTCCTCATAATATGCCATAAAATACTCCCTGCGTGGCCAGGTTCAGTGTCCCTGTAATATGCCATAAAATATTCCCTGCGTGGCCAGGTTCAGTGTCCCCGTAATACGCCATAAAATACTCCCTGCGTGGCCAGGTTCAGTGTCCCCGTAATACGCCATAAAATACTCCCTGCGTGGCCAGGTTCAGTGTACCCGTAATACGCCATAAAATACTCCCTGCGTGGCCAGGTTCAGTGTCCCCGTAATACGCCATAAAATACTCCCTGTGTGGCCAGGTTCCGTGTCCTCATAATATGCCATAAAATACTCCCAGTGTGGCCAGGTTCAGTGTCCCTGTAATATGCCATAAAATACTCCCTGCGTGGCCAGGTTCAGTGTCCCTGTAATATGCCATAAAATACTCCCTGTGTGGCCAGGTTCAGTGTCCCTGTAATACACCATAAAATACTCCCTGCGTGGCCACATTCAGTGTCCCCGTAATATGCCATAAAATACTCCCAGCGTGGCCAGGTTCAGTGTCCCCGTAATACGCCATAAAATACTCCCTGTGTGGCCAGGTTCAGTGTCCCCGTAATACGCCATCAAATTCTCCCTGCATGGCCAGGTTCAGTGTCCCCGTAATACGCCATAAAATACTCCCTGCGTGGCCACATTCAGCGTCCCCGTAATATGCCATAAAATACTCCCAGCATGGCCAGGTTCAGTGTCCCCGTAATACGCCATAAAATACTCCCAGTGTGGCCAGGTTCAGTGTCCATGTAATACGCCATAAAATACTCCCTGTGTGGCCAGGTTCAGTGTCCCCGTAATACGCCGTAAAATACTCCCAGCGTGGACAGGTTCAGTGCCCCCATAATATGCCATAAAATACTCCCTGTGTGGCCAGGTTCAGTGTCCCTGTAATACGCCATAAAATACTCCCTGCGTGGCCAGGTTCAGTGTCCTCATAATATGCCATAAAATACTCCCTGTGTGGCCAGGTTCAGTGTCCCTGTAATACGCCATAAAAAACTCCCTGCGTGGCCAGATTCTGTGTTCCTGTAATACGCCATAAAATACTCCCTTTGAGGCCAGGTTCAGTGTCCCCGTAATACGCCATAAAATACTCCCTGCGTGGCCAGGTTCAGTGTACCCGTAATACGCCATAAAATACTCCCTGCGTGGCCAGGTTCAGTGTCCCCGTAATACGCCATAAAATACTCCCTGCGTGGCCAGGTTCAGTGTACCCGTAATACGCCATAAAATACTCCCTGCGTGGCCAGGTTCAGTGTCCCCGTAATACGCCATAAAATACTCCCTGTGTGGCCAGGTTCAGTGTCCTCATAATATGCCATAAAATACTCCCTGCGTGGCCAGGTTCAATGTCCCTGTAATATGCCAAAAAATACTCCCTGCGTGGCCAGGTTCAGTGTCCCTGTAATATGCCATAAAATACTCCCTGTGTGGCCAGGTTCAGTGTCCCTGTAATACACCATAAAATACTCCCTGCGTGGCCACATTCAGTGTCCCCGTAATATGCCATAAAATACTCCCAGCGTGGCCAGGTTCAGTGTCCCTGTAATACACCATAAAATACTCCCTGTGTGGTCACATTCAGTTTCCCCGTAATATGCCATAACATACTCCCTGCGTGGCCACATTCAGTGTCCCCGTAATATGCCATAAAATACTCCCAGCGTGGCCAGATTCAGTGTCCCCGTAATATGCCATAAAATACTCCCAGCATGGCCAGGTTCAGTGTCCCCGTAATACGCCATAAAATACTCCCAGTGTGGCCAGGTTCAGTGCCCCCATAATATGCCATAAAATACTCCCTGTGTGGCCAGGTTCAGTGTCCCTGTAATACGCCATAAAATACTCCCTGCGTGGCCAGGTTCAGTGTCCTCATAATATGCCATAAAATACTCCCTGCGTGGCCAGGTTCAGTGTCCCCGTAATACGCCAAAAATACTCCCTGTGTGGCCAGGTTCAGTGTCCCTGTAATACGCCATAAAAAACTCCCTGCGTGGCCAGATTCTGTGTCCCTGTAATACGCCATAAAATACTCCCTGTGTGGCCAGGTTCAGTGTCCCCGTAATACGCCATAAAATACTCCCTGCATGGCCACATTCAGTGTCCATGTAATACGCCATAAAATACTCCCTGCGTGGCCAGGTTCAGTGTCCCTGTAATACACCATAAAATACTCCCTGTGTGGCCACATTCAGTTTCCCCGTAATACTCCATAAAATACTCCCTGTGTGGCCAGGTTCAGTGTCCCCGTAATATGCCATAACATACTCCCTGCGTGGCCACATTCAGTGTCCCCGTAATATGCCATAAAATACTCCCAGCGTGGCCAGGTTCAGTGTCCCCGTAATACGCCATAAAATACTCCCTGTGTGGCCAGGTTCATTGTCCCCGTAATACGCCGTAAAATACTCCCAGCGTGGCCAGCTTCAGTGTCCCCATAACATGCCATAAAATACTCCCTGTGTGGCCAGGTTCAGTGTCCCCGTAATACGCCATAAAATACTCCCAGTGTGGCCAGGTTCAGTGTCCCCGTAATACGCCATAAAATACTCCCTATGTGGCCTGGTTCAGTGTCCCCGTAATACGCCGTAAAATACTCCCAGCGTGGACAGGTTCAGTGCCCCCATAATATGCCATAAAATACTCCCTGTGTTGCCAGGTTCAGTGTCCCCGTAATACGCCATAAAATACTCCCTGCGTGGCCAGGTTCAGTGTCCCTGTAATACGCCATAAAATACTCCCTGCGTGGCCAGGTTCAGTGTCCCCGTAATACGACATAAAATACTCCCTGTGTGGCCAGGTTCAGTGTCCCTGTAATACACCATAAAATACTCCCTATGTGGCCAGGTTCAGTGTCCCCGTAATACGCCATAAAATTCTCCCTGCGTGGCCAGGTTCAGTGTCCCCGTAATACGCCATAAAATACTCCCAGCGTGGCCAGGTTCAGTGTCCCCGTAATACGCCATAAAATACTCCCAGTGTGGCCAGGTTCAGTGTCCATGTAATACGCCATAAAATACTCCCTGTGTGGCCAGGTTCAGTGTCCTCATAATATGCCATAAAATACTCCCAGCGTGGCCAGGTTCAGTGTCCTCGTAATACGCCATAAAATACTCCCAGTGTGGCCAGGTTCAGTGTCCCCGTAATACGCCATAAAATACTCCCAGTGTGGCCAGGTTCAGTGTCCCTGTAATACGCCATAAAATACTCCGAGTGGCTAGGTTCAGTGTCCCCGTAATACGCCATAAAATACTCCCAGCGTGGCCAGGTTCAGTGTCCCTGTAATACGCCATAAAATACTCCCAGCGTGGCCAGGTTCAGTGTCCCTGTAATACGCCATAAAATACTCCCCCATAATACGCCATAAAATACTCCCTGCGTGGCCAGGTTCAGTGTCCCTGTAATACGCCATAAAATACTCCCTGCGTGGCCAGGTTCAGTGTCCCCGTAATACGACATAAAATACTCCCTGTGTGGCCAGGTTCAGTGTCCCTGTAATACACCATAAAATACTCCCTGTGTGGCCAGGTTCAGTGTCCCCGTAATACGCCATAAAATTTTCCCTGCGTGGCCAGGTTCAGTGTCCCCGTAATACGCCATAAAATACTCCCTGCGTGGCCACATTCAGTGTCCCCGTAATATGCCATAAAATACTCCCAGCGTGGCCAGGTTCAGTGTCCCCGTAATACGCCATAAAATACTCCCAGCGTGGCCAGGTTCAGTGTCCCCGTAATACGCCATAAAATACTCCCAGTGTGGCCAGGTTCAGTGTCCATGTAATACGCCATAAAATACTCCCTGTGTGGCCAGGTTCAGTGTCCTCATAATATGCCATAAAATACTCCCAGCGTGGCCAGGTTCAGTGTCCCCGTAATACGACATAAAATACTCCCAGTGTGGCCAGGTTCAGTGTCCCCGTAATACGCCATAAAATACTCCCAGTGTGGCCAGGTTCAGTGTCCCTGTAATACGCCATAAAATACTCCGAGTGGCCAGGTTCAGTGTCCCCGTAATACGCCATAAAATACTCCGAGTGGCCAGGTTCAGTGTCCCTGTAATACGCCATAAAATACTCCCTGTGTGGCCAGGTTCAGTGTCCCCGTAATACGCCATAAAATACTCCCAGCGTGGCCAGGTTCAGTGTCCCTGTAATACGCCATAAAATACTCCCCATAATACGCCATAAAATACTCCCTGTGTGGCCAGGTTCAGTGTCCCTGTAATACGCCATAAAATACTCCCTGCGTGGCCAGGTTCAGTGTCCCCGTAATACGACATAAAATACTCCCTGTGTGGCCAGGTTCAGTGTCCCTGTAATACACCATAAAATACTCCCTGTGTGGCCAGGTTCAGTGTCCCCGTAATACGCCATAAAATTCTCCCTGCGTGGCCAGGTTCAGTGTCCCCGTAATACGCCATAAAATACTCCCTGCGTGGCCACATTCAGTGTCCCCGTAATATGCCATAAAATACTCCCAGCGTGGCCAGGTTCAGTGTCCCCGTAATACGCCATAAAATACTCCCAGCGTGGCCAGGTTCAGTGTCCCCATAATACGCCATAAAATACTCCCAGTGTGGCCAGGTTCAGTGTCCATGTAATACGCCATAAAATACTCCCTGTGTGGCCAGGTTCAGTGTCCTCATAATATGTCATAAAATACTCCCAGCGTGGCCAGGTTCAGTGTCCCCGTAATACGCCATAAAATACTCCCAGTGTGGCCAGGTTCAGTGTCCCCGTAATACGCCATAAAATACTCCCAGTGTGGCCAGGTTCAGTGTCCCTGTAATACGCCATAAAATACTCCGAGTGGCCAGGTTCAGTGTCCCTGTAATACGCCATAAAATACTCCCTGTGTGGCCAGGTTCAGTGTCCCCGTAATACGCCATAAAATACTCCCAGCGTGGCCAGGTTCAGTGTCCCTGTAATACGCCATAAAATACTCCCCCATAATACGCCATAAAATACTCCCAGTGTGGCCAGGTTCAGTGTCCCCGTAATACGCCATAAAATACTCCGAGTGGCCAGGTTCAGTGTCCCTGTAATACGCCATAAAATACTCCCTGCGTGGCCAGGTTCAGTGTCCCTGTAATACACCATAAAATACTCCCTGCGTGGCCACATTCAGTGTCCCCGTAATATGCCATAAAATACTCCCAGCGTGGCCAGGTTCAGTGTCCCCGTAATACGCCATAAAATACTCCCTGTGTGGCCAGGTTCAGTGTCCCCGTAATACGCCATAAAATACTCCCTGTGTGGCCAGGTTCAGTGTCCCCGTAATACGCCATAAAATACTCCCTGTGTGGCCAGGTTCAGTGTCCCCGTAATACGCCATAAAATACTCCCTGTGTGGCCAGGTTTCGTGTCCCCGTAATACGCCATCAAATTCTCCCTGCATGGCCAGGTTCAGTGTCCCCGTAATACGCCATAAAATACTCCCTGCGTGGCCACATTCAGCGTCCCCGTAATATGCCATAAAATACTCCCATCATGGCCAGGTTCAGTGTCCCCGTAATACGCCATAAAATACTCCCAGTGTGGCCAGGTTCAGTGTCCCTGTAATACGCCATAAAATACTCCCTGTGTGGCCAGGTTCAGTGTTCCCGTAATACGCCGTAAAATACTCCCAGCGTGGACAGGTTCAGTGCCCCCATAAAATGCCATAAAATACTCCCTGTGTGGCCAGGTTCAGTGTCCCTGTAATACGCCATAAAATACTCCCTGCGTGGCCAGGTTCAGTGTCCTCATAATACGCCATAAAATACTCCCCCATAATACGCCATAAAATACTCCCTGTGTGGCCAGGTTCGAATTGGCATATCAATGTCCCCAGTAATATTACCGAGCCGCTGGTGTCCCCCTCACAGACTGTTCCGGGTAATGACACAGGCAGGCGAGCTCTGTCATATTTAGTGCCAGGGGCGGGGTCTGTGCTTGGTAATTTGTTTGTTTTACAGGAGATAGAATGGGCCATGATTTATTTCCATTCCACCCTCACGCAATAGAGAAATATCAATAGAAAAGTATTACGCAAAACGTGTCC
Organism: Pelobates fuscus; assembly: GCF_036172605.1. Lineage (NCBI taxonomy): Eukaryota > Metazoa > Chordata > Amphibia > Anura > Pelobatidae > Pelobates > Pelobates fuscus. The sequence goes on along the minus strand of NC_086320.1, from coordinate 7,266,999 downwards.
TGTGTTAGTCATTTATTCCGGGGAATGTGACAGCGGCTAGCAGGATTATTCATTAACGTGAGAATTCAAAGTAAATTACAAATTTAACATCAACAATGCTGACTCCCAGGATGTTACCACTTTGATACTTTGTACTTAAATTTGAAATTGACTTTGAATTTTTACGTTCCAGCCTGCAGGATGGGGGGATCGGTCACCATGAGATTATCTGTTGGTGATCCCCCCATGGGGGTCTAGCTGCTCTGGCCAATGGTCACGCCTGTCCCTCATTGTCATGTAGGAGGGCAGAGTTACCTGCGGGCTAGGAGGGGCATTTCCCGAGGAGAAAACATTCATGCGTTTGTGGTAGAACCTGAATCTTAAAGTATGTGAGGAATTTGTTAACATTCCAGATAGAGCAATGTGTGTATCTCCGAGCACCATTAAATGGGAGAAAATGAAAATACTGTCACTTATTGTCACGCCCGTGTTCATCACTCGAGCAGAGAGGATCGAATGACTCAGATACCTGGCGATCTCTATAAACAGGAACCTAATGAGGCATGCAAGGACAGTGGACAATCCTGCTATCTACTAACATCCCAAAATATCTGCAGACAATCCCGTAACCTGACACAATGTCACATTAAAGCATTTCCATCTGATTGCCATTTGGGAATCTTTAATCAGAATGTGATACTGACTTGCCTCTTAATTGGGGGCTATTCTCCAGCTCTGCTATAGACACAGATTGAGTGATTTAGCTTAAATTGTCTTAAATCTCCGTTTTCCACAATTTGTAGTTTAGTGAGTACACCTACAGGATACATACTAACAGAATTCTGTTTGGAATAGCCGTTTTAACCCTGAAATTGCTGCACATGGGGGAGGGATGGGGGGGGGGGGGGGATTAAGAGCACACTGGGCCTGGTGCTGACAATTATGATGGGCCTAATTACGGAATCTTATTGACCAAAAACACTAAAACAGTCATACCTCCCAAGCGTCATGTATCTGATGGAGATGGTGCTGGAGGGAAACTCATAGGATGAGGATATAAGAAAACCCATACTCTATGCTAATCTCTCTCTAATTTATGCTTTCATCTTTCAAGTAAATCCATAACCCCTAACAGCAGTGTCCAGTGAAGCAGGAAGTCAATGGGTGGGGTAAAAGGGTGGGCCACTGGTGCGAATCACGTTACCAGACCTGCCAAAAGTGGAGAACATGCCCAAAAAGGGGGCATATTTGTCCAAAGAATTGGAAGATCAGCCTGGCATGAATGTATGTCAGGCTGCCCGCCCATCCTGCAGGCTGTCCAACTAAGGGCATACTATGCAGGCAGCACCCAGAGTTTGACATAAATGCGTCTAATGATGCGCTCACTCCATGCTTTCTAAGGACTGTCCCCTAGCACTCGCTGGTCCACTTGTCTCCTTACCTTCTTACTAGCAGGCAGAAGTTCCTGGTATATAGTCTGAGACAGAGAAAAGGTGTATGTAGTGAGTGTAGAAGAAAGGGAACATGCCACAATGTTAGAGAGACCAACGTCTGCATTACCTAAACTAATTTCATTGTCAGCCAGTCCACACAAGTTTTGTTCCCATACATCTCTCTTAAGCTTCCAAACTTAAAGGGACACTATAGTCACCATAACAACTACAGCTTATTGTATTTGTTCTGGTAAGTAGAATCATTCCATTCAGGCCTTTTGCAGTAAACACTGTCTTTTCAGAGAAAATAACTCCACTGGCCACTCCTTAGATGGCTGATAGAGGTGCTTCCTGGGGCAGTACTGCCTAGTGTGCAGCACTGACATTCAGTGTCTCCACCCTCTGCATGCAGACACTGAACTTTCCTCATACAGATGCATTGATTCAATTTATCTTTGAAGGAGATGCTGATTGGCACGGGCCAATGAGGAGATGCTGATTGGCCAGGGCTATGTTGGACTTGTGCTGGCTCTGCCCCTGATCTGCCTAGTTGACAGTCTCAGCCAATCCAATGGTTAAGTATTGTAATTTGCTCAGACCACCACTTCTGATGATGTCAGCAGACAGTCAGTTCAGAGGCAGAACCAGCAGCTGCAGACTTGAATACAAGTTATATTTTACTATACTTAGGGAGGCAAGAAGGGGCCAGAGTGGTGGTTTTAACATAATAGGGTCAGAAATACATGATTGTGTTCCTGACCCTATAGTGCTCCTTTAAGCAAGAGTATGTGAAGAGTAGTTAGGGTTGCCACTTTTCTTTGAAAAAAATACCAGCCTTAATCATTTGCATAATCACAAGGAGTGACATCAGAGAAAATTCTGTAAAATCACCAACAAACTACTCACAGTTTGATTCTGCTGTATAGATGGATTGCTCCCAGTGTCTCAGTCTCGCAAGCCACCCAGTGTCTCAGTGTCCCTATGTATCACAGTGTCAGTGTCCCCATGTCGCCCAGTCCCCTAGTCTCCCAGTGTCTCAGTGTCCCCATTTCTCCCAGTGTCCCAATGTCTCAGTGTGTCCCCATGTCACTAGGATACTGGGGACACAGAGACATGGGGACACAGAGACATGGGGACACAGGGAGACATGGGGACACTGAAACATTTAGGGAAACTGGGAGAAATGGGGACACAGAGACACTAGGGACACAGACACTGGGAGACATGGGGAGACTGAAACATTTGGGGACACTAAGACACTAGGGACACAGAGACATGGGAACACAGACACTGGGAGACTAGGGACACTGGCTGGGAGACGGACACTTGGGGACACTGGGAGACATGGGGACAGTTGTGGACATAGACATGGGGACACTGGGACATATAAGGACACTGGGGCACATGGGGACACTAGGCACACTGAGAGACATGGGACACAGACACTGGGAGACTTGGGGACACAGACACTAGCGACACTGGATGGGGGACATGGGGACACTGGGAGAAATGGGGACATAGTGTCTCCGTGTCCCAATGTCTCTTTGTCTCACAGCATCCCCATGTGTCTCAGCATCCCCATGTGTCTCAGCATCCCCATGTTTTCCAGTGTCCCCAAGTGTCTCAGTGTTTCCAGGTCTCCCAGTGTCTGTGTCCCCATGTGTCCTAGTGTCTCAGTGTCCATTAGTGTCTGTGTCCCCATTTGTCCTCTAGTGTCTGTGTCCCCTAGTGTCCCATATGTCCCCTAGTGTCTCAGTGTCCCCGTGTGTCCCCTAGTGTTTCAGTGTCCCCATGTGTCCCTGCTGCCTTCCCCCCCATCCCTCTCTTACCTGAGTTGTAGAGCTGCTGTCTGGACTCTGTGCTGTAACTTCCTATCCCTGCCTCTCTCCACACACAGTGCTGGTATTGCAGAGTAATCTCCATTTATTCTGAGAAAAATACCTGCATTTGTATTGCCGGTATTACTGCAATACTGGCACGGCCAGGCAGCCACAAATACTAGTCAGGTGGCAAACCAGTAAAATACCAGTCAGATGGCAAACCTAAGAGTAGTGTGTGTAAAAATGGGCCTGGAGCTGCAGCTCCATCAGCCCCTATATTAATCCGGCCCTGGGGGGAGGGGAGGGTGGGGGGGTGGGGATAGGATTGGGTCATATTATTTGTATGCCCCAGAAACTCCTGCTTTATTTCATTTATAATTTCATTCATTTTTAGTTATCTGCAAAGGGCCAGGGATACAGTATGAAACATAACCACTACGTGTCGGAGTGTGAAGTGTCTCCCCTCATTACTGTGTTACAGGAGCCCGGAGACCATGCCTCTCCTAGGCTGTGTTCATAATGTGGAAGTTACATTTCTGCATCGTTAGTTTACCTTTTTCTTCCCTCTTGGAGAGCTGTGATTGGTTCGGAATGAGATAATGCAATAGGAATGTTTTAATTCTGTATTTATCTATCAATGTAGTAGAGATGGGCTCAGTCTGGGGCACCAAGAAAAGGCAGATTGAATCGAATATTCTTAAACAGTTTCATAGTAAAATAGAGAAACTGGCGCACTCTAACCCGGCGCAGCAAACTGTACGGGTTATTTTATTTAGAATGCCCAGAATAATTAGAAATGACTTCGCGCTCACACCTCCCAGTAATGGTGCCCTCATTATTTGAAATCATTTTCACTATTTGTATTCATGGCTGGTTTGAACATAATGCACAATCCAAAAAGCAGAGCTTACAGCTCCTTATCCACACGTTGGGGTATGAACTTATCTACAAAATGCTTTGTCAATCGACTAAACAAAGGTAAATGCTGGTTTTGCAGGGGGAACACCTGATCCTCAGTCCCTGGCAATATGAGCGTACATCAGGTAGTTAGACCATCTTATAGCAAATTTTTCTCAAAAGCTGGAAAAAAATGGGCCACCAGAAGAAATCATCTGGAAACCACAACAAAATTATGAAAGGAAATAAATGGAGTTACAAACAAACAAACACATCACAAACTTAGACTGTGTTTATAAACTAGACTTTTGTATTTTCTCCCTTATAGAAAAATGTCATATGAAAATTAATAAGTTGGGGTTCACCTCCTGCTAATTCTGAGCCAGAATCAGGGCTCAGATCCGTGTGAGTTTGTATCCAAGGTCAAGGGAGCCAGAAAACAGGTAAGTGAATAAACAAGCTGAATCAAAGGGAAGGAGAACAAAGAATAGTCAAAACCAGAACCAAGTCAAATACCAAAAAACAAACCAGAGTATGCACTATAGGGAACAATCAAGCTAGAACTGGTGGTTCAGAGATAGGAGAGCAGGCTTAGGATACAGAAGGACCCAGGCACCTGTGGGGTGGCCATGCCTAGCTGTCTGGATGGCACAGGGAGAACCATGACACAATGTTGCATTACTAATTTTTCTCTTATATATACACTTTGAAACACAAAATGTATTGATTAAAAAATGATTATACATTTATAGGAGCAATACTACCTGGGAAATATATTACTGAAATTAACCCCAGAGCTAAAATGTAGCCTCTGTTTTACGTGAGTTCAATATTCCTTACGAATATCATGGCGGTCTGCCAGATATCATTCTTGAATGAGTTATAATTGCCTGTGTGTAATCACAAGTTATATTTCATGTTAATTACTTTCTCTGTGGGTGCGGTTTCCGTGACACATTGAAACTATTAATCAAAATCTAGGAATTGTTCTCTTCACAAAATCCACAGCTCCTTGTGGAGATTACCCGAATACTTTCACGGACCCTTTAAATATTCTTTGTATTCTGTAAGCAGGTATAAACGTAACTAACAGCCAGTTACTATACAGACTAGGCATGGCAAAATAAGACATTCAAAATCATCATCTTCCACATATTAATTACTAGTTGGAGAAAAACATAAAGACAGATTTATTTACACTTATACTTCTTGAATGTATTCCAGGTTCAATACAAAACACATCATTCAGGAGGAGATTTTTACAGTTTTTGTTTGGAAGGTCAGGCAGATAGTAGGACAGAGTAAGATAGGAAGGTAGCATAGATACTAGGACAGAGAGTCAGATAGGAAGGTAGGGTAGATACTAGGACAGAGAGTCAGATAGGAAGGTAGAGTAGGTAGTAGGACAGAGTAAGATAGGAAGGTAGGGTAGGTAGTAGGACAGACTAAGATAGGAAGGTCAGGCAGATAGTAGGACAGAGTAAGATAGGAAGGTAGGGTAGATGATAGGAAAGAGTAAGATAGGAAGGTAGAGTAGGTAGTAGGACAGAGTAAGATAGAAAGGTAGGGTAGATACTAGGACAGAGAGTCAGATAGGAAGGTAGCATAGATAATAGGACAGAGGGTCAAGTGGGAAGGTAGGGTAGGTAGTAGGATAGAGTAAGATAGGAAGTGTGACAGATCCATCTGTACAGACTAGTAATGCTGGTTCGTCTGTTTGCCTTTATTTAGTTGGATTTCCTGTCCGTATGCCCCTGTTCGTGTGGTTCCGGAATACCGATTGAAACTACCGAACAGACGGCCACCCAGGAGAGGAGTGTGCTGCTGGTTAACCTCTTGGCCCCAATTAGAACGTTGTGGTTGTAACGGACCGTTTCAGCATACAAGAGGATAAAACCCAGTTTAGGCGATAATCCCCTTTCCAGATGCACAGGCAGCTACTGCAAACACCATTCTCCCGACTGGAACCACACGAACACTGGAACAGCTGAACAAGAAAAGCAGACATCGGCTTACACTCTTGGCAGTCAGCATACAATCCCATTCCCCCAAAGACCGAGACGACACATCGCTTTGAGGGTTAAGCAAGAACTCTGGACTGGGACACCCAGTCTGGCTTTTATTTCCAACTCACACATACAGGCCACACCCAGGGGGAGGCATAAAAGAACCAATGACATAGATGTTACCTCCCACACATCCCCTCCCCTTAGTGTGACACATAATCCCATTATGCATACAGAGTAAAATATACTTTTACACAACTTTCATAAGTTTAAAACCATACATCACATTCACATAAAAATACATATCCACAATCAATCCATTCAGGGGAACAACATATTAAAAAATGGCATGAATCCGACCAGGGGTTTAAAAGTTACTAAAAGTATCTTTTGGGCCCTGGCTTGCAGCATGGCACAATCTGGCCCAAACAGAAGTAAAACATCCCCCACAATGCATCCCGGCTTCCTCCCTTCTGCCCTGGAGATAATTGGAGAAGTAATCCAATTATCTAGGACTAGAGTCAGACTCCATTAACCACATGGTTGCAAAAAGACAGTAAAAGACATAAAATTACATACTGATACATTTAACACGTAAAAAACACACATTTCTACATATCCCCAGTTTAACTGAACACATAAATACCTACATAATATTTAAGACAGTATTACTGTGATATGTTACAAAGTCTTAAAGGGACATTAGTCCCAAAAGTCCCAATATGTCCATCGCTGATTTTAAAGGGCCAGTAGCAGCAATATAAATTATTACATGCCCAAATATAGTGTTTATAGAGCAATATGTCCATGGGCCGTAGTCGCAGGGCAGGAGGCTAGCAGCCAGGCCTCTCCAGTTCACAGTGGCGAAGCTGGTTTCACCACATTTCTCCCCTTTGCCAATTAGACTGACAGGGTACCTGACTTTCTGCCGGTCAGTGCCCTGGTTAGTCCAGCAACCCACCCACGAAACAGAAATAACAGAGCAGCCCACCCCCACTAACCGGTTACTACATCTGGGTGAGGAAGGATTTTGTCCAAGTTCTGGTGTTTCACCACTGCTGGGTGGGAGACGGGTAGGCTGCCTTGGTGGGTTGCTGAGGGGGCAGAGACCAGCGGTACTCTGTCCTGCTGCCAGCACTACCACGGGAGTAGTCTGGTGGGCGCCTGGTTGCTGGAGACTGGCTGTCTCCCCTTTAGGTGCACAGCTCGACTGCCGGAGGGGGAGACCGACTGTCTCCCCTTTGGATCCATCACACTGAGGCTGGGGAACAGGACCGACCGTCCCTATCCCTTGTGCTGTAAGTGCAGAGACTACGGTCCCATCTGCACAGTTGTGGGGCTTAACATCTCCCCTTGGTGGGTTAGGTTGCCGTGGGAGAGAGGGTGTAACAAGTTCCTCTCTCTGGATGGCAAACTGCCGCTGGGGAGAAAGGATGGCACCTTCTGCTCCCTGGGGTACACACTGCCGCTGGGGAGGAAGGATTGCACCTTCTGCTCCCTGAGGTACACACTGCCGCTGGGGAGGGAGGACGCTGCTCTCCTCTCCCTTCACCTCACACTGCCTTCCTGGCACATCACTTTGTTGCTGGGGGGCAGGAACAACAACCTCTGCCCCCTGTAACTCAGCCTGCCGCTGGGGAGGATGGACGACACCATCAGCTCCCGGAGACACACACTGCCGCTGGGGAGGGAGGACGCTGCTCTCCTCTCCCTTTACTTCACACTGCCTTCCTGGCATATCACTTTTCTGCTGGGGGGCAGGAACAACAACCTCTGCCCCCTGTAACTCAGCCTGCCGCTGGGGAGGAAGGACGACACCTTCATCTCCCTGGGACACACACTGCCGCTGGGGAGGAAGGACGGCACCTTCAGCTCCCTGAGATACAATCTGCCGCTGGGGAGGAAGGACGACACCTTTAGCTCCCTGGGACTTACTCTGCCGCTGGGGAGGATGGACGACACCATCAGCTCCCTGGGTTACACACTGCCGCTGGGGATCTGGGCCGACTGCCCAGCATCCCTGTAGGGCCGGTAGAGAGACCTCGGTCCCATCTCCACCTGCCTGTTGTGGTTCCTCACAGGACCAATCTATGAGGACCCCTACTTCGGGTTCTTCCTGCCGCCTCGGGGGGGGGGGCGGCTAACCTCCTCGGATGCAGCCTCTACTCTGCTGCTGTACCACTCTTCCTGCTCATCATACTCTTCGTCCATCTTTGAGTTTTGCTCAGCCATGACCTGGTTTCAGATCCCCTGGAATGTGTCCATGGATATATAACCCCCATACTGGGCCACTTGCTGCCTCACCTTGGCCATAAAATCATCTTCAGCGTCAGAGCCTTCCATACTTGTCTGCTCCAAGTCGCTGGATACCTCTGCTGCCAGGGGCGCTGCACGAATGCTAACGTTGCCCTCAATTTGTAACTCCAAGGAATTGGTGTTCTGTAGCTGTCCTTCTGGCTGTGGGAACAATCCCGCAGCTTGTTGGTTCCTCTGCGTCGTTCGCAGCATGAGGTACGCCTGTACATCGTTGTAGACCCGGTCTGCCATCCGCTCCGCTCGGGCTGGTGAGAATAGAGCCATCCTGCTCCTATATTCCCTGGCAAACTCGGATTCCTCCTTCTCCCTCGGAGGTGCTGCAGCAGCTGCGACTCTGTTTCCTTCCATTTTCCTGATTTCCTTTGTAGATAGGGTCGCTGTACGGATACTAGCGTTGCCCTCAATTTGTAATCCAGAAATGGTGTTGTCTGTAGCTGTCCCTCTGTTTGTAGGAACGATCCCGCCGCTTGCCACCAATTGTAACGGACCGTTTCACTTACAAGAGGATAAAACCCAGTTTAGGCGATAATCCCCTTTCCAGATGCACAGGCAGCTACTGCAAACACCATTCTCCCGACTGGAACCACACGAACACTGGAACAGCTGAACAAGAAAAGCAGACATCGGCTTACACTCTTGGCAGTCAGCATACAATCCCATTCCCCCAAAGACCGAGACGACACATCGCTTTGAGGGTTAAGCAAGAACTCTCGACTGGGACACCCAGTCTGGCTTTTATTTCCAACTCACACATACAGGCCACACCCAGGGGGAGGCATAAAAGAACCAATGACATAGATGTTACCTCCCACACATCCCCTCCCCTTAGTGTGACACATAATCCCATTATGCATACAGAGTAAAATATACTTTTACACAACTTTCATAAGTTTAAAACCATACATCACATTCACATAAAAATACATATCCACAATCAATCCATTCAGGGGAACAACATATTAAAAAATGGCATGAATCCGACCAGGGGTTTAAAAGTTACTAAAAGTATCTTTTGGGCCCTGGCTTGCAGCATGGCACAATCTGGCCCAAACAGAAGTAAAACATCCCCCACAATGCATCCCGGCTTCCTCCCTTCTGCCATGGAGATAATTGGAGAAGTAATCCAATTATCTAGGACTAGAGTCAGACTCCATTAACCACATGGTTGCAAAAAGACAGTAAAAGACATAAAATTACATACTTATACATTTAACACATAAAACACACATTTCTACATATCCCCAGTTTAACTGAACACATAAATACCTACATAATATTTAAGACAGTATTACTGTGATATGTTACAAAGTCTTAAAGGGACATTAGTCCCAAAAGTCCCAATATGTCCATCGCTGATTTTAAAGGGCCAGTAGCAGCAATATAAATTATTACATGCCCAAATATAGTGTTTATAGAGCAATATGTCCATGGGCCGTAGTCGCAGGGCAGGAGGCTAGCAGCCAGGCCTCTCCAGTTCACAGTGGCGAAGCTGGTTTCGCCACATATATACATAAGTATATACGTATATATCACTATGTATATACCTATATATAAATAAAAATAACAAAAAAAAATTATATACATATATATACACACATATATATATACACACATATATATATAATAATTCTACGCATATATTTATGTAATAATTTTACATAATTAGGTCATTTTATTAATTACAATTTGCAGGACCTGCCTGCCAACCCAGGCCAAAAGTTCAGGGAATTACATTGTCTAGCACTATATTTAACTCTGTAACTTTCCAAGACACCATGAAACCTGTACATGGGGGGTACTGTTTTACTCGGAAGACTTCGCTGAACACAAATATTAGTGTTTCAAAACAGTAAAATATATTACAACGACGATATCGTCAGTGACAGTGACATTTTTTGCATTTTTCACACACAAATGGCACTTACACGGACGATATCATTGCTGAGATACTTTTTACTGTTTTGAAACACTAATATTTGTGTTCAGCGAAGTCTCCTGAGTATAACAGTACCCCTCATGTACAGGTTTTATGGTGTTTTCAAAAGTTACAGAGTCAAATATAAGGTTTGCGTTTCAGTTTTTTCACATTAAAATTCGCCAGGTTGCCTTTGAGACCGTATGGTAGCCCAGGAATGAAAATTATCCCCATGATGGCATACCATTTGCAATAGTAGACAACCCAGGGTATTGCAAATAGGGTATGTTCAGTTTTTTTTGTAGCCACTTAGTCACAAACACTGGCCAAAATTTGCGTTCAAATTAGTTTTTTGCATTTTCAAATATTAACACTAACTTTGGCCAGTGTTTGTGACCAAGTGGCTACTAAAAAAGACTGGACATACTCAATTTGCAATACCTTAGGTTGTCTACTTTTGCAAATGGTATGCCATCATGGGGGTAATTCTTATTTCTGGGCTACCATATGGTCTCAAAGGCAACGTAACCAATCTGGCGAATTTCAATGTAAAAAAACTGAAATATGTAACACGCTATATTTGACCCTGTAACTTCCCAAAACACCATAAAACCTGTACATAGGGGGTACTGTTTTACACGCGAGACATCGCTGAATACAAATATGTGTATTGTATTGCAGTAAAAGCAAACAGTATTATGACATTCACAGTTAGAATGTCACGTAGAACTAAAAAAATTTAAAAAAATTCTTATTTTCTCCCATTTTTTAAATATTTTTTTCATATTAAATTATGTTCCATACCTAAATATTTGATGTTAAACGAAAGCCCTGTTTCCCCTGAATAAAATGATATATAATAATGGGGGGTGCATTTAATATGAAAGAGGTGAATTATGGTTGGACAGACATATAGCGCAAATGCCAGGTTTTGTTTACGTTTTTTTGGATCACAACTTGTACATTTGGCTGCGGTCTTAAGGGGTTAAAAAACAAAACAAAAAAAAAACAGACAAATATTGACATGGAAACAAAAACAGATCTAAGGGGTTTGCCTAGGGCAGGATATCCGTATTACCATTGTTTCTGATTGGTCTTTAAAATTTACATGATAACAGTTGGTGCTTCACTTTATTACATGTTCCAAGATATTTCTGCTCTCCTTGTGTACTGACCCCCCCAAGGGATCTGAACGTGTCTGTCGTGTGGCATTCACACACTGTCACCCGGCAACAGTAGACCTCAAGTTGTGCATATGTTTATTTTCTGGTGGACTCCCTTTCCCAGTGTGAATTAGCTCTATCCAACCGCAGAAATGATTGGCTGTAATCAGTGATAAGGGAAGCTGGTATAGCTTTCCCCCCATACATTAGTCGAGATGTAATGTTGGGAGTAGATCTGTTTATTTGGCCAAAGCATACAGTATCTAAACACATACCCCACAGCATGGGGTCTCCATACAGAATAACATAAACTCCTCCCAGGCACTTTCTGTGTCTGGGAGATAATGGAGTCCAAAGCCTGGTGGTAATTCATTATCTCCCAGTTACAGGAAAAAAAAATTAATAAAACACCCCAAAAACCCATTAATCCCACACAGGAACCCCACATATGTTACATCCCCGGATAGCCTAAATCTGAGTGCCCAAGTTGTCCAAATAGCGCTCAGTTCCGTTAGGTGTAGTGGAATCACCACCGAGGTAAAGTTTTGACCGGCCAGCCAGCCATGAGGTCATAGCCCAAAACACTTCCATGGAAAAAGTGGTTATGGCCGGTCAATGTTCAGGAGTTCCTTGTCACGTATTCATCCGCACATTTACCGTCCTGACAGGAAAAGTTGTGCCGAGCAACATTACCGTCCTGACAGGAAAAGTTGTGCCGAGCAGCAATCATGCACATGGAAACCTGTTAATTGTTTTTGAGATCAAAGGCCGGTTACAGCCAATCGGATCCACAGGAGGAGTATTTAATCCCAATTCTCCTTTTGCTCATTGCCCTGTCGTGGTTTCATCTCGATGGTAATCAGAGAGTGCGTTCCTGATCTTGATTTTCTTGTATTTGACTTTGGCTTAGTTTTGACTTCCCTGAATTCTGGTATCCTTGACTTTTGACTTTCCCTCATCGCTGTGTCGGATTCTGTGTTCCTGACCTCGGCAAGTATTTTGACTATTCTTGGATATGTTAAGTCTGGCCATTCTAAGGTCCGGTTATACGTTATCCTTAGTCCTAGGTGTGACACAGTTCTGTGTCCTGGATCAACTTGTAATCCTGACACTCCTGTGCAAAAACTACCAAATGTTCCCCTTGGCTCTTAGGTAGCGAATGTTCATCGCAGGTTACCAAGTCTTATCCCAAAAGAGCACTCTCCTGGCTTGTCTGTAAGCGGAGTAAGCGGCAATACAAGATGGCCAGGATTCATGAGTTGTAGCATCCGAATATAGTTCCATGCACTCGACGACCAAGTACCACTGACTGTGTTCTCCATCTTTGAAGAGCACGTGTGTTCGGTCATACGAATTGCAGCCTCCCAAGGAGAGCACTTGAGTTAACGACCTTCTTTCAAGCTAATGAGCCAAGGTCTCAGGAGTATAAAAAGGGAAACACTAATATCAATTCGAGAAACAAACCGTGGGGAACAGATACAAATGGGGAAGGGAATAATACAAGTGATGGGGTATTCCTTCACAGATGCCATTTCAAGTCCCACAAATATACAATACCATACTATGCTCCTGCCCAACTAATGAGTCTACGATATCAATTCTGGTGGGAACCCTTAACATGCCTTCTGTTCTGTTAATGAACATCTATGAACCAAATTTGTTACTAAATCCTTAAATAGTTCTAAATATTATCATAGCATATTAGACCCTCTATTAGAGATGAGAAATGAGGACCTAGCACCAAGAAGTATCTCGCTTAGTGAGCAGCTTACTATTTTGAGCAGTCTCTGTGATCGGCTGAGGTCTCTGTGAGCGGCTGAGGGCTCTATGATCACATACAAAGAGTCATTCTTCTCTGCAATGCATAACTTGATATTCTGGATTGATACGCACGTGCCTATGCCTATCATTGTCCACTAATCTGTTATATTGAACCTTAGGTTTACCTCTGATTTTCTTTTGATAATGTCTTATAAATATAATACATTATTTATTTAGCAATATTTTTTGTTCCTTTAACCCCTTAAGGACCGGCCTGTCTTTGCGATGTTTGTACGTTAAGGACCAGAGCAGTTTTAACACTTTTGTGGTGTTTGTGTTTAGCTGTAATTTTCCGCTGTGTTTAGCTGTAACGGTTCCCATACAAGTTATATATTGTTTTTTTCACGACAAGAAGGGCTTTCTTTACATACCATTATTTGTATCATGTCATATATTGTATTTAACCCCTTAACGCCGTTACGGCGTGCTATGCCGTCACGGGTTAAGTGGGCTTTAACGCCGTTATGACGGCATAGCACGCCGTAACGGCTTGCAGCCCCAGGAGGTAAGTTATACTTACCTCCGCCGCGATCCGCTTCGGGAGGACTGCCTCACAGCCCAGGCAGCCCTCCCACGGCAAATGAGGCCCCCGGGGGCCATGTGATCGCTCTCAAAGAGCGATCACATGGCCCCCTATAGCTGGCTGTGGATATGCCAGCAGGGGGACTGTTTGAAATATCAGACAGTCCCCCTGCTGGTGGGAAGAATTAAAACAAATAATTAGACATGTGTAAAAATAAAATAAATGCATTTTTATATATATATAATATGTATATATATTATATATATATAATATATATACATATTATATATATGTAACGTCATACAAAGTGTATTTTAATATTAATATAAGTATATATATTAATATTAAAATACACTTAGAATGACATTACATATATATAATATGTATATATATTATATATATAATAGATGTACATATATATATTATATATAAATACGTATAATTAAAATAATAAATAAATTAAATAATAAAATAAATAAATAAAATATTGAAACAAAATTTAATATAAATTATATATGCATATGTAATTTCATTCTAACTGTATTTTGTTATTAATATATATATATCGGTAACAAAATACACTTAGAATGACATTCTATATATATCTATCTATATATAAAATGCAAATAACCGCAAATATATATATATAGATAAATACATATAATTACATAAAAGATTACATCAGTATACACGTAGAATTTAAATACCTATAAATGCATATATATTAAAATTCTACATGTATATTTAAATAATCTTTTAATGTAATTATGTGATTTGATTAATTAAAATTTGATTGACATGCATGACAACACAGGGAGAAAGTGCAGAGAATTTAATTTGCAAGCACTATATTTGACCCTGTAACTCTCCAAGACACCATAAAACCTGTACATAGGGGGTACTGTTTTACCCGGGAGACTTCGCTGAACTCAAATATTCGTGTTTCAAACTGGTAAATTGTATTACAACGATGATATTTTAAGTAAAAGTGACGTTTTTTGCATTTTTTACAAGCGAACTGCACTTTTATGGTCTATATTATTGTTGTAATATGTTTTACTGTTTTAAAACACTAATATTTGTGTTTAGTGAAGTCTCCCGAGAATAACAGTACCCCCCATGTACAGGTTTTATGGTGTTTTGGAACGTTAGAGAGTCACATATAAGGCTTGCATTTCATTTTTTTCACATTGAAATTTGCCAGATTGGTTATGTTGCCTTTGAGAGCGTATGGTAGCCCAGGAATGAGAATTACCCCCATGATGGCATACCATTTGCAAAAGTAGACTACCCGAGGTATTGCAAGTGGGGTATGTCCAGTCTTTCTTAGTAGCCACTTAGTCACAAACACTGGCCAAATATTTGTTTTTTGCTTTTTTCACACAAAAACAAATATGAACGCTAACTTTGGCCAGTGTTTGTGACTAAGTGGCTACTAAAAAAGACTAAACATACCCCACTTTCAATACCTTGGCTTGTCTACTTTTTCAAATGGTATGCCATTATGGGGGTAATTCTCATTCCTGGGCTACCACACCGCCGCGGCTCTCGCGAGATTTACACTGGGAGCTGACCGAGGTGCTGAACGGACCGGCGGAGGAGGAGAGAGCTGACAGGAGCTGCAGGAAAGGTAAGTAACATCTCTCTGCAGCCCCCACAGCCCCCTCCTACACAGTGCCCATCCACTGGACCACCAGGGAAGGAGAGCCCCCCTCCCTGGCCAGCTAGCAAGCAGGGAGGGGGGACGAAAAAATGTATATATGTTAATAAAAAAAAAAAAATAATAATAATAATAAAATTAAATGTAATAATAAAATAAAAAAATAATAATAAAAAAAATGTAATGAAACAAAAAAAATATTAAAATAATAATAAAAAAATTAAAAATGCCCACCCCCCACCAAGGCTCTGCATTACACACACACATACACACACTGCATTCATACACACACACACTGCACTCATACACACACACTGCATTCATGCACACACACTGCATTCATGCACACACACTGCATTCATGCACACACACTGCATTCATACACACACACTGCATTCATACACGCACACTGCACTCATACACACATCATTCATACACACACACAGCATTCATACACACACACTGCACTCATACACACACACTGCACTCATACACACACACTGCACTCATACACACACACTGCACTCATACACACACACTGCACTCATACACACACACTGCATTCATGCACACACACTGCATTCATGCACACACACTGCATTCATGCACACACACTGCACTCATACACACACACTGCACTCATACACACACACTGCACTCATACACACACACTGCACTCATACACACACACTGCACTCATACACACACACTGCACTCATACGCACACACTGCACTCATACGCACACACTGCACTCATACGCACACACTGCACTCATACACAGCATTCTCATACACACACACTGCACTCATACACACAGCATTCTCATACACACACACTGCATTCATATACACACACTGCTCTCATACACACACTGCATTCTCATACACACACACACACACTGCATTCTCATACACACACACACTGCATTATCATACACACACACTGCATTATCATACACACACTGCATTATCATACACACACACTGCATTCTCATACACACAGTGCATTCATTATATACACACACTGTAAATAAATATTCAATTAATATAATTTTTTAAGGATCTAATTTTATTTAGAAATTTACCAGCAGCTGCTGCATTTCCCACCCTAGTCTTATACTCGAGTCAATAAGTTTTCCCAGTTTTTTGGGGTAAAATTAGGGGCCTCGGCTTATATTCGGGTCGGCTTATACTCGAGTATATACGGTAATTAGGTAAAAATATTGCATAAATACGCACGTAGAATTTTAATATATATACATATTTATATATTTGACGTCTACGTGTATATTTATGAAATTATTTATGTAATTATGTCTGTGGACATATGTATATTTCGTATTATTTTTATTTATTTATTTATACATAGATATATATATCATTACATTCTAAGTGTATTTTGATATAAATATATATATATCAATATCAAAATACTGTTAGAATAAAATTGCATGTATATATATAATTTTTTTTAATTATTAAAAATTATTTTTATTTTTTGTTATTTATTTTTATTAACATATTATTTGTATTTTATAATAATATATATATACCATATATATAGTTATTATATATATTGTATATATTCGTGTGTAATTTAAATATAAGTGTATTTTTATATTAATATACGTATATATAAATATAAAAATACACTTAGTATGACATTATATATATGATATATATACATATATTATATATAGGTATATATAGATATAATACATGTATATATATCATATATATATATATATATACACATATTATTATTTTTTTTACACTGATTGAATTTATTTCACTTTAGTTTATGATTTTTCACTTGCAGGGAGACTGCCTGTCAGCACAGACAGTCCCCCTGCAGGCAGACACATGGACCCCTATTGCGGTCATGTGATCGAGTGATCACGTGGCCGTGGGTTCTTGATCTGCCGAGGGGAGACTGCCCGGGCAGACAGGCAACCCCCCTGGACCGGGAGGAGAGCTGATCGCCGCCGTGGGACCGACGGCGATCAGGTAAGTAGCCCCAGACTGTTATGACGGAAAAACAAAGAAAAGAAAGAAAAACAAATCAACTAAGACGTTTTTGACCTGTAATCCTCCCCGCGTTGCTCCCTTGGTGTATCTGCAGCTCCTGGAAGACGCCTTCATATCTCTGAGCATCTCACATGGACAAAGGGGGACACTTTAATATTAGGGGTGTAACCAGGTGCGGAGCTGTTCTGAGAAATTTTAGGAGACTTCCTAAAAATAATTTATAACAAGAACAATGTATCTTATTTACACAGACTGATTTCTAAAGACATTTATTGGAGTTTAAAGTCACATTACTGGGAGTATTATTGCTGTTGGGCTCTGTTATACACTCAGACACATTACTGGGAGTGTTATTGCTGTGGAGCTCTGTTATACACTCAGACACATTACTGGGAGTATTATTGCTGTGGGGCTCTGTTATACACTCAGACACATTACTGGGAGTATTATTGCTGTGGAGCTCTGTTATACACTCAGACACATTACTGGGAGTATTATTGCTGTGGAGCTCTGTTACACACTCAGACACATTACTGGGAGTATTATTGCTGTGGGGCTCTGTTATACACTCAGACACATTACTGGGAGTATTATTGCTGTGGAGCTCTGTTATACACTCAGACACATTACTGGGAGTATTATTGCTGTGGAGCTCTGTTATACACTCAGACACATTACTGGGAGTATTATTGTTGTGGAGCTCTGTTATACACTCAGACACATTACTGGGAGTATTATTGCTGTGGAGCTCTGTTATACACTCAGACACATTGCTGGGAGTATTATTGCTGTGGAGTATTATTGCTGTGGTGCTCTGTTATACACTCAGACACATTACTGGGAGTATTATTGGTGTGGAGCTCTGTTATACACTCAGACACATTACTGGGAGTATTATTACTGGGAGCTCTGTTATACACTCAGACACATTACTGGGAGTATTATTACTGTGGAGCTCTGTTATACACTCAGACACATTGCTGGGAGTATTATTGCTTTGGAGTATTATTGCTGTGGTGCTCTGTTATACACGCAGACACATTACTGGGAGTATTATTGCTGTGGAGCTCTGTTATACACACAGACACATTACTGGGAGTATTATTGCTGTGGAGCTCTGTTATACACTCAGACACATTACTGGGAGTATTATTGCTGTGGAGCTCCGTTATACACTCAGACACATTACTGGGAGTATTATTGCTGCGGAGCTCTGTTATACACTCAGACACATTACTGGGAGTATTATTGCTGTGGAGCTCTGTTATACACTCAGACACATTACTGGGAGTATTATTGCTGTGGAGCTCTGTTATACACTCAGACACATTACTGGGAGTATTATTGCTGTGGAGCTCTGTTATACACTCAGACACATTACTGGGAGTAGTATTGCTGTGGAGCTCTGTTATACACTCAGACACATTACTGGGAGTATACACCTGTCATGTGATGACCAAGAACAACAAAAAACTGTCTGTGCCACTAAAGTACAGGACTGACAATAAACTGCTAAAATAGACAGTAGGTGGGGGGTAAATAAAATAGTCCATAGCAATTTTAAAAATAGTATATAAATAATAAGTACCCCTTTAACAATCGCTATGGACCATTTTATCTACCCACCTACTGTATATTATTGCAGTTTATTTTATTTACCCCCACCTACTGTATATTATAGCAGTTTATTTTATTTACCCACCTACTGTATATTATAGCAGTTTATTTTATTTACCCACCTACTGTATATTATAGCAGTTTATTTTATTTACCCACCTACTGTATATTATAGCAGTTTATTTTATTTACCCACCTACTGTATAGTATTGGAGTTTATTTTATTTTTTTATTGATAAACTTTTATTCATTTCATAAAAGGAAATCACAGGAAAACATGGAGGGGGTGATTTGCATTTCTCACAAACAATCCGTATACATCATTGAAGGGGACCCACGCAGGGGTCACAGCGTATTATACATCATTACATAACAGTCAGAAATCGTTGTGGTTAACTGTCAGGTACATACTGCCAAAGAGGGTTATGTTTTGCTCAAAAAAGTAAGTGCATTGACCTAGTGGGTATTGCCAAAACGGTAAGTGATGCCCGGGTCTCTAGTGCTGGTGTCACTTTACAATACTGTGGTGGGAGACATACCACATAGTACATTATGAACCATGGGCGTTGTACCCTCTAGTGGATTGGTGTTGCTTGTGTAATTGACCTACTCTTTATAGCGTCTGTACGGGTTGCACATTCCGTCCACGCTGAATTATATGAGCCTGGCGGGTTAGGAGCAACTCGTATTAGAGTGGGTTATATTTGTTTTCAGTGGTTACCTGTTGTTTAAGGACGGTATGGGTAAGTTCCAGTTTATCGATATGGGTTGGTTGTGAGCAAGGTTCCCGGTTAGGTGGTGGCTACTCGCTCGAGATCGGGCCAGCATGGGTCTAGCAGATACTACAGTGGGTATATCTAGCTTCTGGGCTGGCTGTAGGTCTCTCGAGTCAGGAGTCGATTAGTAGTGGGCGGGCGGTATCGGCTCTTTGTGTTAAGCAGCTAGTAGTTACCTGTGTCTGCCTGTGAGTTAAGAGTCCATGAGTTATATCGCGAAAAGAGAGAAAGGGAGGAGCAGGGGTGAAAGGGAGAAGGGGGGGGGAGAGATGGGGGAGGGGAAGTCTGAGAGGAGATCAAGAGGAGATGAAGGGGAGTATTTAGGCAGTTGGCATTCTGACTGTCTTGTGTTCTGGTGGGTGGTGGAGGGGTTCTAGGTTGAGGTGTCATGAGGCAGTGTTAGATTTTGACAAGAATCTGGTCCACGGCTCCCACACCTCTTCGAAGAGGGACAATTTGTGGGTAACAGAGGCCTGTATGTTTTCCATTATTTTAAGCGCGTCTACTCTGTGAATCCATTCTCTGATCGTCGGGGTATTGGGATTTTTCCATTTTACTGGAATGAGGATGTTGGCTGCTGTGAGGAGATGGATTACAAGTCTTTTCTGCATGTTGGTGAGGGTGTGGGGTAGCAACAGGAATAGCAGAGTGTGTGGGGTATGGGGAAGTTTTATTCCTGTTACTGTCATAATCATTGTCCCTATGATTGTCCAGTATCTTTGGGTTTGAGGGCAATGCCACCAGATGTGTGCCAAGGACGCACCTGGTTGGGCACATTTCCAGCCAACATTTGGGGTATTGGGGAATAACGCGTGTAGTTTAGCTGGGGAGTAGTGCCATCTGGAGATTCTCTTATATCCACTTTCCTGGATTGCGGTGCAAATAGATGTTTCATGTATTTGGTTAAATATGAATGTCCATTGTGCTGTTGTGAATTGTGTGTTAAGGTCCTCGGTCCATGAGACGGTAAATTTAGGCGGGTGGGCAGTGAGGTCTATCTGGATAATTTTGTAGAAAGTCGAGAGTTGCTTAGTTTTAATGTTCCGGGTTTTGCAATGTGTTTCGAAATCGGAGAGGGGTCTGGTCCCCCTGAGGAGTCTTGTGTCTGTCTCTAGGAAGTGATGTAGTTGTGCGTAGTGAAGTGTTTGCATTGTAGATGGAGCAGTCGAGTGTATGAGGTCTGATAGCGGACGAAGTGAGTCACCATCTAGAATAGACAGATAGAGTGAGGTACGTCTGGTCATAGGTATCTCGGAAGCCTCGGTAGTTTGCGGCAATCAGTCCCGGTTGGAAGTGCGGGTTGTGGGTGATTGGGTATAGTGGGGATTGGTGTGGGGATATGTTGAGGTTTTCACGCAGTCTATCCCATGTCTTGAGTGTGAGAGGTATCGTGGTGTGTGTGTCGTGGTCAAGGAGCAGCTGCTTGGGGTGAGCCCTTTGCCAAGGGATCGTATGGATGGGGAGTTTAAATATAGCGGCTTCTATTTTTGTCCATTGGAGGTTTGGTGGGCGTTGGGACCATTCGTATATTCTTGTTAGCATCGTTGCCTTGTAGTATTTTTCCATGTGGGGCAGACCTAGGCCTCCACAAGACTTGTGTCTAGTAAGCACTTCTTATGAGAGCCTGGGTTGCTTATGCGCCCAGATGAATGAGGTAAAGAGACTTCTCAGCTTGGCAAAGAAGGCTTTGGGAATGGCTATAGGTAGGGTTTGGAAGAGGTACAGTATTTTCGGCAGCGTGTTCATATGCCTGTAGGTCCTTGGAGATAAATTGACATAATGGCTCGTAGTTTAGATCATAGATGGACGTTAAGTCGGCTGATAGATGGACACCGAGGTATACAATGGACTTGTCTGCCCATGTGAAGGGGAATATAGACTTGAGGAGTGTACGCGTCTGAAGGGTCATCGTCAGTGGTAATATTTCACTTTTAGAGAAGTTAACCTGAAAATTTGAGAGTGCATTGTATGTGGAAAGTTCCTCCATCAAGGGAGGTATTGATGATTCGGGCGCCTGGATGGTAAAGAGAAGGTCATCAGCGAAAGCAGATGGACAGATATGCCCTGGATGTTTGGGTTGTCTCTAATCCCATTCAGAAAAGGCTCTAGGATAAAGATAAAGAGGAGCGGGGACAGCAGACAACCCTGTCTCATCCCGTTCCTTATGTAAACTGGATCTGAAAGTTGCCCATTAATTCAGAGTCGAGCAGTAGGAGAGGAGTATATAGCTTGGATCCAGCGTATTCAGCAAGGACCTAGTCCCAGTGCTCTTAGTGTGGATAGTAGTAGCGTCCAGTCTACGCGATTGAACGTCTTTTCTGCATCAATGGAGAGTATGAGACTATTGATCGGTCTACGTTTTGCAATGTGAATTAGGTTTAGGAGTTTTGTGGTGTTATGTTTAGCTTCTCTATTCGGGACGAATCCAGGTTGGTCAGGGTGAATTAGCGTTTGCAGTATGGGGCGCAGACGGTTTGCCAGGATCTTCGTGAATAATTTTAGATCCAGGTTAATCAGGGATATGGGGCGGTAGCTGTCACAGTTGGTCAAATCTTTCCCCGGTTTGGGGATAATGGTTATGTGGGCTTCTAGGGATGCCTTGGGGAGGGAAGCAGTTTGTGTAAGAGAGTTAAAGGCTAGCAAGAATGGTTTTGTCAGTGCCGACATTAATATTTTGTAGTATTTGGCCGTGAACCCGTCTGGGCCTGGGCTTTTCCCTATCTTAAGTTGTTTTATGGCAGATTGGACTTCTTCATGGGAGATCGGGGCGTCTAAGGTGGTCCCTAAGTTCTTGGGGATTGTTTGGTGGATTCTGGTCACTAGGAAGTTTTCTATGTCCTGTTCTGAGGGGGGAGTTCCTGAGATTGTAGAGTTTGGTGTAGAAGTCATGAAAAGAGGTCATGATGTCCGGGAGTTTGTACGATAGTGAACCTGAGGTGGTCTTGATTTTAGATATAAAGGACGATTGCCTTTGTTGTTTCAGGGCGTTAGCCAGTAGGCGGCCGCATTTGCCTCCTTTGGAGTAACATGAGTGTTTTGTGCATAGGAGAGTGTGTTTGATATTGGTGTTTAAAGGGACACTCCAGGCACCCAGACCACTTCTGCTCATTGGAGTGGTCTGGGTGCCAACTCCCACTACTCCTAACCCTGTAAGTGTAATTATTGCAGTTTTTTAGAGGTGGGTTAACTCCACCTCTAGTGGCTGTCTACTAGACAGCCACTAGAGGTCTCTTCCTGGTCCATAGCACAGGAAACCTGTGCTAGAGCATCGCTGGACGTCCTCACGCTGTGTGAGGACCTCCAGCGTCGCTCAAATCCGCATAGGAAAGCATTGAAAATAGTTTTCAATGCTTTCCTATGGGGAGACCTAATGCGCATGCGCGGAATTTCCACGCATGCGCATTAGGTCTCCTCGGCCGGTGGGCGGGATCAGTCTCGCCGGCCGACAGAGTAAGAAGGAGGAGCGGCGCGGAGGAGGAGACAGCGGCGAGGGACATCAGGTAAGTGACTGAAGGGGTTTTCACCCCTTCAGTAACCGGGGATTGGGGGGATCGTTTTCCTGGCACTGGAGTTTCCCTTTAAGATGTCCTGTAATGCTGATCTCTTGGCTATTAGTTCTGTGTAGGTGTTTAGTCTTGTGTCCTGCTTGTGCTTATTTTCAAGGGCTCTAATTTCTTCCTTAAGGGTTTTGAGTTTAGCTTCCCTTAGTTTCTTTTGTCTGGATGCCAGCACGATCAGCTCTCCCCTCATTACACATTTGTGTGCTTCCCACGTAAGCGGGTGGGAAATATCAGGAGTTGTGTTTGTAGCGAAGTAGGTATGGAGGGATTCTGTTATGTGGGAGACTACATCTGGGTTATTTAGGAGAAGATCATTCAGTTTCCATTGGAATGATTTGTGTGGTAAAGTGGGGATCTTAATGTCTAGGGGCAAGGGTGCGTGGTCTGACCACTTTATTGAGCCATAGCTGCTGGATTGGAAAAGGTGAAGGAATCTATGTGGGACAAAGACCATGTCCAGTCTGGAATATACGTGTGATACGTGAGAGTAATAGGAGTAGTCTTTATCAGTCGGGTGGGTAATGCGCCAGCCGTCATACAGTTGGGCTTGATCTAGTAATTTCGTCATTTGCTGGCGTGCTGATTTCTGACATCTTGTTGTTTGGGAGGTTGTGTCTAGGAGTAAATCTAGTAGGTTGAAGTCTCCTCCAAGTAATAGGATGCCCTCCGCAAATTGTTCAGTGATTTTGAGGTGTTTTCTAAGTGTCTTACATTGACGCCTGTTGGGGAGATATGTGTTTGCAAAGGTGACTGTGGTTTGGCCGATCTGACCTTTTACCAGCAGCAGTCTGCCTGAGTCGTCAGTTTTGTGAGAAGAGTAAAGGAAGGGTAAATGTGATGAGATTAGTATTGCTACCCCTCTGGTTTTGGTTTTGGTGAAGTTGCTAAAATATCCGGTTGGGTAGTGTCTATTTCGTAGTGTCAGTGCTGCCCTATGTTTAAAGAGTCTTTCTTGGAGGAAGGCAACATCTGCCTTTAACTTGTGTATTTCCTTAAGTGTCGGAGGATTTTGTGTGGGAGTGTCTGTGTGTATTGTACGGATTGATTGGTTGTATTTCCAAACCCTGTGGGAAATACTATGTTTGTGGATTGTGAATTAAAGAGGCTGTATGTGCCAGTACAGTCAGTTTTGCTTGACCCTCAAAACGAAGTGTCGTCTCGTCATTGGGGGAATTGGATTGTATGCTGATTGCCAGGAGTGTAAGCTGATTGTATGCTTTTCCTGTTCAGCGGTTTACAGCAGTCATATGTTGGAGAGCATTTGTATGCTTCTCCGGTTCGGTGGTTCTGGTGTCTGCTAGAGTGCTTGGAGCCCTCAGGACGCGCTAGGAGCATCCTTCAACGGAGGTACCCAGTCGGGGTGCCCGTCGATCCGTTACAGTCAGGGATCGTTTTTCAGGTGTATTGAGACCCCTAACATTGAGTGTGACAATCCTTATCATGGCCATCTGTGGAGGGGGAGTGGGCGAGAGCGAGTCTCCTCTCGGTCTTCCCCACCGGCGTTGGTATCAAGGGAGGGGGAGGTGTAGGATTGGAGATAGGTGTTGGAGGGAACGGGAGTAGGGAGAAGAAAAATATAGAATGATGAAACTATGTACAAAGGAATTCGCTGCCTAACGTTTCTGTTGTCAGCAGCAATGGGTGTAGGTTGTTTAGGGGGAATCCTTAGGTGGTTTACCCTGGGTGGGGTTTATAGGCCACCCAGGTATGTGATGTGCACCTGGGACAGGTCACCTGGACCTTAAGGTTGAGTCAGTGAGTTCGCCTCAGTGGCGCGCAATATGGAGGTTGTGCAGAGAGGACTGTAGCTCCCCAGGTGTGGGGATAGGTAGTGTGTTACGGGAAAAATGTGACTCCAGAAAGCCAATCCAGATTATTTAGTTTAGAGTTGTTGGAGGATGGGCAGTAGTAGTGTAGGGTAGGGCGCGTGGTCGGTCGCGAACATCTGTGAATATGACAATGGCATGACATATGGAATCACATCATAACAATCATTGAAAACAATCAGCACATGGGGGAGGGGACAGATCAATCTGTGTCTCGTTGACTTAGTGTCATGGGGTGACATTTATGTAGGTATAGCCTATGTAGGGGAAAGCAGTTGGGTTTAGAGTAGCAATACAATACAATTCATGACGTATCATATCATAACAGACTGAGCAGATATTACCCCTGATGTCAGAGCTTCTAAAGTGCGGTGGCCCCTCATTCCTACTTCCTCTCTGGTTTATGGTTGGTAGAGGCCTAATGGGGTTAGAAGGCTCTAGTTGTTTTTTCGGGTCGTGAGGCCCGGGGGCAAAGTCCATAATGTAAGAGTCTATCTCCGGGTTGCAGTGGGGCGATCGGCTAGTGGGAGACAAAAGAGCCTGGGATGTGGAGCAGGAGGGCAAACAGACAGAGATGAGAGTCTAAGGCAGTCCCGGTATGTTGCAATCCCCATCCCCAGAGTGCATGATACTTGCGTGACTGGAGATCTGGTTTAAGGCTGGTCGTTGTAGCAGAGAGATATCGTTCAGTGCGGTCAGTGGTAATGGATTGAATCAGCAAGATATTCAGTGGCCGTAGGGGTGCTTCCTTATGTTATGGTGTGCGGGAGTTGTCAGCGGCCAGAAAGGAAAGGAGAGGTCTCCGTTGTAGTGGTAAGTATAGAGGGATCAGTCACTCGCGATTTTCCACGGGGTGAAGTGTTGGTGCAGTGGGAATCTTATCTGTGGTAGGAAGCTGGGGTTTCAGGCCGTGTCTTCGGTCGCGTCTTCCGAGGGACCCGGTCGTCTTTTTATGTGAGTCTGTTGCCACCGGTTGCGTTGCGGCAGTCTCTGGGGCGCATTAGGCGGCGGGATGGGGCCATACTAGTCCGGTATGCGGATCTCCGGCAGGTCTATTGCTCTCAGGAACGCTGGAACATCTTGGGGGTGTGCGATGATATAGGAGGCGCCTTGGTATGTGGTCGTCAAAGCAAAGGGAAAGCTCCAGCGGTATCTGAGATTTCTGGCGCGTAGTTGATCTGTAATGGGTTTCATCACCCTGCGGGCTTGCAGCGTCATCCAAGACAGGTCTGGATATATGGCAACAGGGGAGCGTCGGTACAGAAGAGGTTGTTGAGAATGCCTCAGTGCCTCCAGCACCTTGTTTTTCTAGAGCTTCGTTTGAAATGTGGATTCAAGTTTATTTAGCATCATGGCTATGTCGGTTTTTCAAGGTAGGGCTCTGAGCAGGCTCCTAATGTCTGCATCTGGTTGGCAGGTTGATGTTTCAGACCCTGATGGGCTAGTTGGTGCAGAGTGGCGGGGTGGTGAATCCGACGCCATATTTGGGCCTTCAGGCTCCCCTGGAAGCCCGTGGCATCTCTAAAATATTTTGTTTAAAACTCCAGATTTCCCAGCGGGTGTCTTGTTGGAGGGTTGGTGCCCTGCATTAGCTCGTTTTGGGTGTCCCATTTTGCTTATTTAGTGCCCGATGGCTGTGGATTGTGCTTTCTGGATAGGGAGCTGTTAGTGCACGTCCATGCGGCTCGGTGGTTGGCTCCGCCCCCTCCAGTTTATTTTATTTACCCCCACCTACTGTATATTATAGCAGTTTATTTTATTTACCCACCTACTGTATATTATAGCAGTTTATTTTATTTACCCACCTACTGTATATTATTGGAGTTTATTTTATTTACCCACCTACTGTATATTATAGCAGTTTATTTTATTTACCCACTGTAACGGATCACCTGACACCCCGACTGGGTACCTCCGTTGAAGGATGCTCCTAGCGCTTACAGAGGGCTCCAAGCGCTCTGCAGACACCACAACCACCGCAGACCCCACGAACCGCCGCAGCTTGGTTGGGGTCTCGCCGTCTCCTTTCCACCCTGGACCTCCGACAAGGCTCCAGGTTCCAGTGGGTGATCCTCTCCTCCAAGAGAGTGAAGCAGGAGCAAACTCTTAAAAGAGCTTAGAAGTGATTATCCAAGGGAGCATGCAGAGCATAGCAATCCCTTGTAGTGATATAGCAATTCCCCCAATAAGAGACAGGACTCTAGATTGAGGGTGAAGAAGAACTCTCGGTACTCTGCTTTTATGCAGTGCTCCCCTGCAAGGGAGACGCCCACATGCAATTAGGCATTAACCAATAAGATAACGGTTACATCCCACATATTCCCTCCCCTCTGCTTGGGAGATAATGGAGTTTCTTACTGTATCTACTCAATTATCTCAAAGCTAAAAATCATAAATTTTTATACATTTTTATAACTTTAAAACTATACATCCAATATTAATTAAAAAAAACCACATATTATTAATCAGCACACTTGAAATATGAACATACTCAAAAATCATGCAAATCCTTCCATTAGTTCAAAAGTTAGTCGGAAGTCCTTTGTGACCGACCGCAGGCACATTTTCATGCCCAAAACAGTTCCACAGATTCAGGCTGTGCGGTCGGTCTATTTCTGCTCTGAAAATAACAAAGTCCAATCCGAAGGCGGCGTTCGAATCATCGAACGCACTTCGACTTCTGTCGAAGTGTCAAAGTGAAACCGGGGTTGTGTTTCCGTGGTGTTATATTGTCTACCAGAGGTCTATTTTACACCCAGAAATGACAAAGTCCCGTTCGAACATGTGTTCGAATCTTCGAACGGGACTTAGTCTCCAGCCGCAGTGTCGAAGGGTAGGGGAAGGTACAGCTCACCGCGTTCGTCTGGATTAAAATGGCCGCCGCCACGTGTTTGACTTCGACGACTTCGGCACTTCGACTGCATTCGAGGTGCCAGTTTAAAAGTTGTAATACTGCTTAAGTATTTAAAGGGCCAGGAACAGCATACAAAAATCCATTAGGCCCAAATGCAGTTCTTAAAGGGCAATACATCCCAGGGCCATAGTCGCAGGGCAGTAGGCTAGCAATCAGTCCTCTCCAATGCCCAGTGGCAAATGGCAGTTTGTCACACCCACCTACTGTATATTATAGCAGTTTATTTTATTTACCCACCTACTTTATATTATTGCAGTTTATTTTATTTACCCACCTACTGTTTATTATAGCAGTTTATTTTATTTGCCCACCTACTGTATATTATAGCACTTTATTTTATTTACCCACCTACTGTTTATTATAGCAGTTTATTTTATTTACCCCACCTACTTTATATTATTGCAGTTTATTTTATTTACCCACCTACTGTTTATTATAGCAGTTTATTTTATTTGCCCACCTACTGTATATTATAGCACTTTATTTTATTTACCCACCTACTGTTTATTATAGCAGTTTATTTTATTTACCCACCTACTTTATATAATTGCAGTTTATTTTATTTACCCACCTAATGTATATAATTGCAGTTTATTTTATTTACCCACCTACTGTATATAATTGCAGTTTATTTTATTTACCCACCTACTGTATATTATTGCAGTTTATTTTATTTACCCACCTACTGTATATAATTGCAGTTTACTTTCTTTACCCACCTACTGTATATTATAGCAGTTTATTTTATTTACCCACCTACTGTATATTATTGCAGTTTATTTTATTTACCCACCTACCGTATATTATAGCAGTTTATTTTATTTACCCACCTACTGTATAATTGCAGTTTATTTTATTTACCCACCTACTGTATATAATTGCAGTTTATTTTATCTACCCACCTACTGTATATTATAGCAGTTTATTTTATCTACCCACCTAATGTATATAATTGCAGTTTATTTTATTTACCCACCTACTGTATATTATAGCAGTCTATTTTATTTACCCACCTACTGTATATTATTGCAGTTTATTTTATCTACCCACCTATTGTATATTATTGCAGTTTATTTTATCTACCCACCTACTGTATATTATAGCAGTTAATTTTATCTACCCACCTACTGTATATAATTGCAGTTTATTTTATTTACCCACCTACTGTATATTATAGCAGTCTATTTTATTTACCCACCTACTTTATATTATTGCAGTTTATTTTATCTACCCACCTACTGTATATTATTGCAGTTTATTTTATTTACTCACCTACTGTATATTATTGCAGTTTATTTTATTTACCCACCTACTGTATATAATTGCAGTTTATTTTATTTACCCACCTACTGTATATAATTGCAGTTTATTTTATTTACCCACCTACTGTATATTATAGCAGTTTATTTTATCTACCCACCTACTGTATATTATTGCAGTTTATTTTATTTACTCACCTACTGTATATTATTGTAGTTTATTTTATCTACCCACCTACTGTATATTATAGCAGTTTGTTTTATTTACCCACCTACTGTATATTATTGTAGTTTATTTTATCTACCCACCTACTGTATATTATAGCAGTTTGTTTTATTTACCCACCTACTGTATATTATTGCAGTTTATTTTATTTACTCACCTACTGTATATTATTGCAGTTTATTTTATCTACACACCTACTGTATATTATTGCAGTTTATTTTATCTACCCACCTAATGTATATAATTGCAGTTTATTTTATTTATCCACCTACTGTATATTATAGCAGTTTATTTTTTTTACCCACCTACTGTATATTATTGCAGTCTATTTTATTTATCCACCTACTGTATATTATTGCAGTTTATTTTATCTACCCACCTACTGTATATTATAGCAGTTTATTTTATTTACCCACCTACTGTATATTATAGCAGTTTATTTTATTTACCCACCTACTGTATATTATAGCAGTTTATTTTATTTACCCACCTACTGTTTATTATTGCAGTTTATTTTATTTACCCACCTACTGTATATTATAGCAGTTTATTTTATTTACCCACCTACTGTATATTATAGCAGTTTATTTTATTTACCCACCTACTGTATATTATTGCTGTTTATTTTATTTACCCACCTACTGTATATTATAGCAGTTTATTTTATTTACCCCACCTACTGTATATTATTGCAGTTTATTTTATTTACTCACCTATTGTATATTATTGCAGTTTATTTTATCTACCCACCTACTGTATATAATTGCAGTTTATTTTATTTACCGACCTACTGTATATTATTGCAGTTTATTTTATCTACCCACCTATTGTATATAATTGCAGTTTATTTTATTTACCCACCTACTGTATATTATAGCAGTTTATTTTATTTACCCACCTACTGTATATTATTGCAGTTTATTTTATCTACCCACCTACTGTATATAATTGCAGTTTATTTTATTTACCCACCTACTGTATATAATTGCAGTCTATTTTATTTACCCACCTACTGTATATTATTGCAGTTTATTTTATCTACCCACCTACTGTATATTATAGCAGTTTATTTTATTTACCCCACCTACTGTATATTATAGCAGTTTATTTTACTTACCCACCTACTGTATATTATTGTAGTTTATTTTATCTACCCACCTACTGTATATTATAGCAGTTTGTTTTATTTACCCACCTACTGTATATAATTGCAGTTTATTTTATTTACCCACCTACTGTATATTATAGCAGTTTATTTTATCTACCCACCTACTGTATATTATTGCAGTTTATTTTATTTACTCACCTACTGTATATTATAGCAGTTTATTTTATTTACCCACCTACTGTATATTATAGCAGTTTATTTTATTTACCCACCTACTGTTTATTATTGCAGTTTATTTTATTTACCCACCTACTGTATATTATAGCAGTTTATTTTATTTACCCACCTACTGTATATTATAGCAGTTTATTTTATTTACCCACCTACTGTATATTATTGCTGTTTATTTTATTTACCCACCTACTGTATATTATAGCAGTTTATTTTATTTACCCCACCTACTGTATATTATTGCAGTTTATTTTATTTACTCACCTATTGTATATTATTGCAGTTTATTTTATCTACCCACCTACTGTATATAATTGCAGTTTATTTTATTTACCCACCTACTGTATATTATTGCAGTTTATTTTATCTACCCACCTATTGTATATAATTGCAGTTTATTTTATTTACCCACCTACTGTATATTATAGCAGTTTATTTTATTTACCCACCTACTGTATATTATTGCAGTTTATTTTATCTACCCACCTACTGTATATAATTGCAGTTTATTTTATTTACCCACCTACTGTATATTATAGCAGTTTATTTTATCTACCCACCTACTGTATATAATTGCAGTCTATTTTATTTACCCACCTACTGTATATTATTGCAGTTTATTTTATCTACCCACCTACTGTATATTATAGCAGTTTATTTTATTTACCTCACCTACTGTATATTATAGCAGTTTATTTTACTTACCCACCTACTGTATATTATTGCAGTTTATTTTATCTACCCACCTACTGTATATTATAGCAGTTTATTTTATTTACCCACCTACTGTATATTATTGCAGTTTATTTTATCTACCCACCTACTGTATATTATAGCAGTTTATTTTATTTACCCACCTATTGTATATTATTGGAGTTTATTTTATTTACCCACCTACTGTATATTATTGCAGTTTATTTTATCTACCCACCTACTGTATATTATTTTAGTTTATTTTATTTACCCCCACCTACTGTATATTATAGCAGTTTATTGTAGCCCATGGAACAGCGCAGTCAGAGGAGTGGGCCTTGACAGAGCCAGGAGTAGGCAGGGGAGTAACCAGTTAAAGGGGTGTGGTTATTGGTAAATGGGGGTTGGACTATAGGAGTATATTAAGCGGCCATTTTATGACTAAGGGACATTTTAACTAAACTGACACTTACCTGGTAATTGTTTTTGGCAGGTCTGTGTTGGTTTTTTCTTTTGTCTTGCAGATCATGGCATCAATGGAAGAAATCCTGGAGGGAGCGAGAGCTGCTGTGCGGGATAGAGGACTGGCCTGGCTTCACGAGCAACTGGGGGCTCAGGGTCCCCCCCCTACAACCCCTGCGGCGGCTGCACGGCGTTCCATGAGGAGGGCGAGACCGCCCCAGCGGCTGAGCCCGGGCATGGAGCCCGAAGTCGGCAGGCGGAGGAGCCCGTCACCGGAGTCTGTTGGGGCCCTGGATGAGGTAGCGGGCCCCAGCGGAGTGGATGTACCGCGGCCGGCACCGTCGGTCCGACGCGGTGCTGGCCGGGCGAGGGCAGCAGCTAGGCCGAGGCCTACCACACGGTGTGCGCCCCGCCGGGAGGCGGCAGGCGGGACGGTTGCGGCTGGAGCCAGGACCCAGAGCAGATCGGATGGTGGAAGCAGTGAACGGATGCGGCCCGGTGAGTCAGGGAATGGCGCTGGGGCTGGGCAGCGGGCGGAGGGCAGAGCGGAGGCCTCTAGTGATCAGGCGGTCCCCCTGATGGCAGGGGGAACCCCTGTGCAAGGGGACACATCGGGGGCGGCCTCTAGTGGGGCCAGGTGCAGCACAAGGGACTCAGACGGCGGGTCCGCTCAGCCAGGTACATTGGGGCCGGCAGGGCCCGCGGCTTTAGCGGACCGGAGGTGCCAGGACAGTCAGGCGGAATCCCCAGTTCGCAAGGCGGCCCAAAAGGGGCCAGGTTCAGCGGGTCGGGATAGCTCCCAGGAATCAGCCCAGGGCATGGAGACAGGACGGGCTGGGAGAGAGCGGGAGGGCCGCAAGGGCGGCTCCCGGGGACCGAGGGGTCCCTCGCGGAGCCCTAGGCCGCATCGCAGCAGGGAGCAGCGCGGCGTCAGTGCCAGGCATGACAGGAGGCAGGCTGACGGGTGGAGGGGTAGAGAGAGGAGCAGGTCAGCGAGCAGGCTTAGCAGGAGGAGATCGGCCTCAAGGGAACGGAGGTGGAGGCAGCGGCGCAGTGCGTCTGGGTCATCAGGCAGGAGCTCGCCAGGTCAGCGGCGCAGCGATTACGGCCGGGAGGGCCAGGCAGGGAAACGGGATATGGTGCGGAACTACAGGCAGGAGCATAAGGAGGTTGGGCGGGTATGTGATCATGTGGACACACTACCCAGGTGTCATTCTCCTTGCAGGTCTCGCAGCAATACACCCGCGGTCCTGAGGCAGGGCCAGGCTGACAGGAGTCGGCGCCAATTGGATGCTCCGGAGCCAAGCATGGCGGACGGAAGGGAAACGAACCCACGGCCTTCTGCGGCTTCGGGCTCAGGCGGTGAGTCAAATGTTACACCACACGCAGGAACACTATTGACTTGTTTAAAATCTTTCCTAGATTCATGGGCGGGTGGGGAAATGGCTTCACCTCAGTTTGGGAGAGTGTGGACGTGTGAGAAGGGCCAAGGGTTACAAGGTAGGGCCGTGGGCCCAACGCAGGATAGCGAAGTGGGGTTATCTGTGTCCGAAACTAGTAAGGAGTCGGGGGAGAAGGTTGGTATTGGGGGCGAAATTACCGACGCTGCGCGGCAAAACGTGCACGTGTCTTTCTCGGGCCCATTAGGTTGTCATCTAAAAATGGACATCAAGGAGAAAATTTGGAGGGGTGAGTTTGTTGAGGTTTTTTCCTTACTCCCGCTGGAGGAGTTCTTAGACATGAAAGAGGAGGACAAGAAAGACGCGAAGAAGGAGGAGGAGGAGAAAAAGCGTAGGTATCGGAAGATTCCTAAAACATTTGGGAACTGGCTAAGGGCCTTTTGCATCCTGGCCAGCGTGTTAGGGGAAAAGTCGCCGGATAAATGCTCCCAATTGTTTTGCTACCTAGATGGGATTGGGGAAGCGTACCGGACTTATGGCGGAGTCGCCTGGTGGAGGTACGATGAACAGTTTCGCCAGAGGTTAGCGGCGAATCCCAGCATGCGGTGGGATCAAATGGACCTTCCCCTCTGGATGCGGCTCATGATGGCGCAAAAGGCTGCGCCCTTTCACGGGACGGCCGGTGCGGCCCCTGGGGGACCTGCATCGGCCGGACAAAAGAAAGGCTTCTGTTGGCTCTTTAACGAGGGCCAATGCAAGTGGGGTACGTCGTGCCGGTTTAAGCACGAGTGCTCAGGTTGTGGGGGCGCACATGGAGCCAGTCGGTGTTTTAAGCGAGGTAAGTCTGCGCCAGGAGGGGGAGCCAATGGAGCGGCGGCCCCCTCCGCTGCCGCGGGGGGCAACTCCGGTGAAAGTAGGCGAGATGCTGCCGTGGCTAAAACAGTACGGTAACCGTCAGGACGCCGAATTCTTATGGCAAGGTTTTACGGAGGGTTTTTCAATACCGTTTCAGAGTAGGGATGTGGGGAGGTTATGCAGTAACCTCAAGTCGGTGGGTGAACACCCGGGAGTTGTGCGGGACAGGTTGCTGAAGGAGGTGCAACTGGGTAGGATGGCTGGGCCGTTTGAGGCTCCGCCGTTGCCTGACTTGAGGGTATCCCCGCTAGGGGTAGTCCCCAAGAAGGAGGCGGGTAAGTTTAGGTTGATTCATCATTTATCATTCCCAAAAGGGGCGTCAGTAAATGATGACATCGATGAGGCCCTGTGCTCCGTATCGTATGCATCATTCGACCATGCTGTCGAGTTGGTTCGGAGGGCAGGGCGAGGGGCCTTGATGGCAAAGGTGGATGTGGAGGCAGCATTCCGGCTCCTTCCTATCCACCCAGACTGTCACCATTTGTTAGGGTGCCTTTTCGAGGGTCAGTTTTTCGTGGACCTGTGCCTACCCATGGGTTGCTCCATTTCATGTGCGTATTTCGAAAAGTTTAGCACGTTCTTGGAGTGGGTGGTGCGCAGGGAAACGGGCGGGGGTACGGTGGTCCATTACCTGGACGACTTTCTGTGTGTGGGCCCGGCTGGGTCCGACAGATGTGCCCAAATACTGCGGGTGTTCCAGAGGTTAGCCCAACAGTTTGGGATTCCTCTGGCTGAGGACAAGACAGTGGGCCCGACCGAGTGTCTGAGTTTTTTAGGGCTGGAAATCGACTCGGTCGTGGGGGAATGTAGGCTGCCGGAGGAGAAGTTGAGGGTGCTCCGCCAGCAGGTGCACGCGATAAAGGGCGCTAGGAAAGTTACGCTTCGGGGACTGCAGTCCTTGCTCGGCAGCCTTAATTTCGCTTGTAAGGTGATCCCTATGGGTAGAGTTTTTTGTAGATTGCTGGCTAGGGCTACCTGTGGTGTCCGTCTGCCGAGTCATTACATCAGGGTGTCGGTTGGTATGAGAGAGGACTTGGACATATGGGACCGCTTCCTCACTGAGTTTAATGGACGGGTGTTTTTCAGGGATGCGATGAAGGCATCTGGCGACGCCGGGCTGTTTACGGACGCCTCGGGGAGCGTTGGCTTTGGGGCTTACCTTGGGGGCAAGTGGTGTGCCGAGGTTTGGCCTGAGGCTTGGTCCGAGAGCCCCTTGATTCGGAACCTCGCCTTTTTGGTGCTTTTTCCAGTTGTGGTGGCGGTGTCACTATGGGGCGAGGAGCTCAGGGACAAGAAAGTTATCTTCCACTCTGATAATATGGCAGTGGTACAGGTAATTAACAGTCTATCGGCTTCGTCCCTGCCAGTAGTTAGGTTGTTGCGGCAGCTAGTGCTCTTGTGTATGTCTTGGAACATTGTCTTCCGGGCACGGCACGTGCCGGGCCTGCTGAATGTGGTCGCTGACGCTCTGTCTCGTTCACAGTGGGTGCGGTTCCGGGAAGCAGCGCCGGACGCACAAGCGACAGGGCAGGCGTGCCCGGAGGAGATGTGGCGGCTCGGGACGTTGTGCTTGGGCGATACATAAGGAGCTCACTGGCGCCGGGGACTTGGACCGCTTATACTAAGGTCTGGTGTGAATGGGAGGAAATGTTGTCCCAGGCGGGAGCAGGCGATTCTGCAGCCGGTAGGTTGGACACGCTGTTGTGGCTTCTTTGCAGGTTGGTGGCAGGTGGGTCGTCCCCTTCTAGGGTGGAGCGCTACATGTCTGCGTTAGCCTTCCTGTTCAAGTTTAACGGGTGGGAAGACTTGACGAAACATTTCTTGGTGAAGCAAACTTTAAAGGGTTTCAAGAAGGGCAGGAGGTCTGTGGATACGAGGAGGCCTGTGTCCTTTGCCACCCTTCAAGGGTTGGTGGGGTTGTTGAACGAAGTGTGTAGTTCGGCATTTGAAGTAACTTTGTTCACTGTGGCTTTCGTGTGGGCTTTCTTTGGGGCTTTTCGTATTGGCGAATTGGTGAGCGCCAATAGGTCGGGGGCATCGGGCCTCCGGTATGAGGATGTGGCTATAGAACAGGACAAGGTCGTGATTTGGCTCCGGCGCTCGAAGACGGACGTCTTCGGAAAGGGTAAGAATGTTGTCCTGTCCTCGCTACCAGGGTCCCCGGTGTGCCCGGTAGCGTGTGGGGACGTGTTTTTACGGGTTCGCCCGAAGGTTGGTGGTTGCTTCCTGATTCACGAGGATGGGAAGGCGCTGTCGCGCTTTCAGTTCTTGCGAGTTTGCCGCATGGGGTTGACGAGATTGGGCTTGCAGCCCGGACAATTTGGTACGCACTCCTTCCGTATTGGGGCTGCGACTGAGGCGGCGCGTCTCGGGCTGGGGGAGGAGCGGATAAAGCAGATTGGGAGATGGGAATCCATCAGGTTCCGTGCATATGTAAGGCCGGAAAGGTTGGTGTGAATGGAATGTTGTGGATGTGGGAAAAGGGTGCTCTGCCGGTTAACTGAATTTGTTTCCTTTCAGGCTTGGTCGCTTGGCTGGTGGGTCACTCGTTTGTCTACTGGGCAGAGAAGAGGGCCGCAGTTCGGAGACAAGGCACACAACTGGGTTTTCTTCTGGACACAGTGGACCTTCGGTGGTTTGGTTTTCGGGGTTTCAGCTGGCAGAGTATAAGTGGTGAAATTTTTGGGATGTTGTCCAGGGGGTTTGCCCCAGATATACTGTTGATTCACGGTGGGGGCAATGACTTAGGTTTGGTCCCCCAGAAGGTGTTGGTCAGGAGAATGAAGAGGGACCTGGATAGGGTGAGGGCTCTGGTCCCAGGAGTTACAATAGTGTGGTCTGAAATGGTGCCGCGGTTGAACTGGAGGCATGCCAGGGACCCGGCGGCTGTGGCACGTTGCCGTGGTAAAGTAAATAAGGCCATGTCTGTCTTTATTAGGAGAATAGGGGGGGTCCCAGTGAGGCACTTTGAATTGGAGGGCGGGTTGCCCGGTTATTTTAGGCGGGATGGTGTGCACCTGTCTGATGTGGGGTGCAATCTATTAAATTTAGGTTTCCAGGAGGGTATTTCCAAAGCCCTATTTATGTGTGGTGGGGGTCGCTCGAGACATTAAGGGTTCAAGTCTCTTGCTATGGCGGGATAGGGCTTGGGTAATTGGAAGGTAGGAGGAGTATAAATTGGTTAGGCTGGATTAAACTGGAGTGTGAAATGGTTTGTGGGTTCGAGCTCATCGGTGGCTCCGAACCAGGTGGTGTAGGGGGGTCTCGGTACACCCCTACAGTTTAAAAAGTTATGGATATGGGGCCTCTTTGGTAGGCCATGTGTTATGTGTTATTTGTTATTTATAATGTTATTTACTGTTATTGGCGGGGTCATTGCCGGGGGTAATTTATGTACGGTGGGGGGTGGAGGTATATTTACTTTTGTGGCAATGACCCCAATTTGTTACCTTGTTTATAATAATAAATAAAGCTGTGGACTTTTTTATTCCAACAGAAATACGGTGTCTGTAAGTTATTGGGGGGTTGGGGTAAACAGCGCACCTGCCGAATAATCGACTGTGCGCATGTCATGTAGCCCATGGAACAGCGCAGTCAGAGGAGTGGGCCTTGACAGAGCCAGGAGTAGGCAGGGGAGTAACCAGTTAAAGGGGTGTGGTTATTGGTAAATGGGGGTTGGACTATAGGAGTATATTAAGCGGCCATTTTATGACTAAGGGACATTTTAACTAAACTGACACTTACCTGGTAATTGTCCCTCCCACCCTCCCTGTTGTTTTGGAGTTCCCGTTTGGTCACAGCGGCGGGATAGGGCTTGGGTAATTGGAAGGTAGGAGGAGTATAAATTGGTTAGGCTGGATTAAACTGGAGTGTGAAATGGTTTGTGGGTTCGAGCTCATCGGTGGCTCCGAACCAGGTGGTGTAGGGGGGTCTCGGTACACCCCTACAGTTTAAAAAGTTATGGATATGGGGCCTCTTTGGTAGGCCATGTGTTATGTGTTATTTGTTATTTATAATGTTATTTACTGTTATTGGCGGGGTCATTGCCGGGGGTAATTTATGTACGGTGGGGGGTGGAGGTATATTTACTTTTGTGGCAATGACCCCAATTTGTTACCTTGTTTATAATAATAAATAAAGCTGTGGACTTTTTTATTCCAACAGAAATACGGTGTCTGTAAGTTATTGGGGGGTTGGGGTAAACAGCGCACCTGCCGAATAACGACTGTGCGCATGTCATGTATCTACCCACCTACTGTATATTATAGCAGTTTATTTTATTTACTCACCTACTGTATATTATTGCAGTTTATTTTATCTACCCACCTACTGTATATTATAGCAGTTTATTTTATCTACCCACCTACTGTATATTATTGCAGTTTATTTTATTTACTCACCTACTGTATATAATTGCAGTTTATTTTATCTACCCCCACCTACTGTATATTATAGCAGTTTATTTTATCTACCCACCTACTGTATATTATTGCAGTTTATTTTATTTACCCACCTACTGTATATTATTGCAGTTTATTTTATTTACCCACCTACTGTATATAATTGCAGTTTATTTTATTTACCCCCACCTACTGTATATAATTGCAGTTTATTTTATCTACCCACCTACTGTATATTATAGCAGTTTGTTTTATTTACCCACCTACTGTATATTATTGCAGTTTATTTTATTTACTCACCTACTGTATATTATTGCAGTTTATTTTATTTACCCACCTACTGTATTTTATTGCAGTTTATTTTATCTACCCACCTACTGTATATTATAGCAGTTTGTTTTATTTACCCACCTACTGTATATTATTGCAGTTTATTTTATTTACTCACCTACTGTATATTATTGCAGTTTATTTTATTTACCAACCTACTGTATATTATTGCATTTTATTTTATCTACCCACCTACTGTATATTATTGCAGTTTATTTTATCTACCCACCTAATGTATATAATTGCAATTTTATTTATCCACCTACTGTATATTATAGCAGTTTATTTTATTTACCCACCTACTGTATATTATTGCAGTTTACTTTATTTACCCACCTACTGTATATAATTGCAGTCTATTTTATCTACCCACCTACTGTATATTATAGCAGTTTATTTTATTTACCCACCTACTGTATATTATAGCAGTTTATTTTATTTACCCACTTACTGTATATTATAGCAGTTTATTTTATTTACCCACCTACTGTATATTATAGCAGTTTATTTTATTTACCCACCTACTGTATATTATTGCAGTTTATTTTATTTACCCACCTACTGTATATTATAGCAGTTTATTTTATTTACCCCCACCTACTGTATATTATTGCAGTTTATTTTATTTACTCACCTATTGTATATTATTGCAGTTTATTTTATCTACCCACCTACTGTATATAATTGCAGTTTATTTTATTTACCCACCTACTGTATATTATTGCAGTTTAATTTATCTACCCACCTACTGTATATTATTGCAGTTTATTTTATCTACCCACCTACTGTATATTATTGCAGTTTATTTTATTTACCCACCTACTGTATATTATTGGAGTTTATTTTATTTACCCACCTACTGTATATTATTGCAGTTTATTTTATCTACCCACCTACTGTATATTATTGTAGTTTATTTTATTTACCCCCACCTACTGTATATTATAGCAGTTTATTTTATTTACCCACCTACTGTATATTGTTGCAGTTTATTTTATTTACCCACCTACTGTATATTATTGGAGTTTATTTTATTTACCCACCTACTGTATATTATTGCAGTTTATTTTATCTACCCAACTACTGTATATTATAGCAGTTTATTTTATTTACCCACCTACTGTATATTATAGCAGTTTATTTTATTTACCCACCTACTGTATAGTATAGCAGTTTATTTTATTTACCCACCTACTGTATATTATTGGAGTTTATTTTATTTACCCGCCTACTGTATATTATTGCAGTTTATTTTATCTACCCACCTACTGTATATTATAGCAGTTTATTTTATTTACCCACCTACTGTATATTATAGCAGTTTATTTTATTTACCCACCTAATGTATATTATTGCAGTTTATTTTATTTACCCACCTAATGTATATAATTGCAGTTTATTTTATTTACCCACCTACTGTATATTATAGCAGTTTATTTTATTTACCCACCTACTGTATATTATTGCAGTTTATTTTATTTACCCACCTACTGTATATAATTGCAGTCTATTTTATTTACCCACCTACTGTATATTATTGCAGTTTATTTTATCTACCCACCTACTGTATATTATAGCAGTTTATTTTATTTACCCACCTACTGTATATTATAGCAGTTTATTTTATTTACCCACCTACTGTATATTATTGCAGTTTATTTTATTTACCAACCTACTGTATATTATAGCAGTTTATTTTATTAACCCGCCTACTGTATATTATTGCAGTTTATTTTATCTACCCACCTACTGTATATTATAGCAGTTTATTTTATTTACCCACCTACTGTATATTATAGCAGTTTATTTTATTTTCCCACCTACTGTATATTATAGCAGTTTATTTTATTTACTCACCTATTGTATATTATTGCAGTTTATTTTATTTACCCACCAACTGTATATAATTGCAGTTTATTTTATTTACCCACCTACTGTATATTATAGCAGTTTATTTTATTTACTCACCTATTGTATATTATTGCAGTTTCTTGTATTTACCCACCTACAGTATAGAATTGCAGTTTATTTTATTTACCCACCTACTGTATATTATAGCAGTTTATTTTATTTACCCACCTACTGTATATTATAGCAGTTTATTTTATTTACTCACCTATTGTATATTATTGCAGTTGATTTTATTTACCCACCTACAGTATATTATAGCAGTTTATTTCATTTACCCACCTACTGTATATTATTGGAATTTATTTTATTTACCCACCTACTGTATATAATTGCAGTTTATTTTATTTACCCACCTACTGTATATTATTGCAGTTTATTTTATTTACCCCCACCTACTGTATATTATAGCAGTTTATTTTATTTACCCACCTACTGTATATTATAGCAGTTTATTTTATTTACCCACCTACTATATATAATTGCCGTTTATTTTATTTACCCACCTACTGTATATTATAGCAGTTTATTTTATTTACCCCCCACCTACTGTATATTATTGCAGTTTATTTTATTTACCCCCACCTACTGTATATTATAGCAGTTTATTTTATTTACCCACCTACTGTATATTATAGCAGTTTATTTTATTTACCCACCTACTGTATATTATAGCAGTTTATTTTATTTACCCCCACCTACTGTATATAATTGCAGTTTATTTTATTTACCCCCACCTACTGTATATTATTGCAGTTTATTTTATTTACCCACCTACTGTATATTATAGCAGTTTATTTTATTTAATCACCTACTATATATTATAGCAGTTTACTTTATTTACCCCTACCTACTGTATATTATAGCAGTTTATTTTATTTACCAACCTACTGTATATTATAGCAGTTTATTTTATTAACCCGCCTACTGTATATTATTGCAGTTTATTTTATTTACCCACCTACTGTATATTATAGCAGTTTATTTTATTAACCCACCTATTGTATATTATTGCAGTTTATTGTATGTACCCACCTACTATATATTATAGCAGTTTATTTTATTTACCCACCTACTGTATATTATAGCAGTTTATTTTATTTACCCACCTACTGTATATTATAGCAGTTTATTGTATTTACCCACCTACAGTATATAATTGCAGTTTATTTTATTTACCCACCTACTGTATATTATAGCAGTTTATTTTATTTACTCACCTATTGTATATTATTGCAGTTTATTGTATTTACCCACCTACAGTATATAATTGCAGTTTATTTTATTTACCCACCTACTGTATATTATAGCAGTTTATTTTATTTACCCACTTACTGTATATTATTGCAGTTTATTTTATTTACTCACCTACTGTATATTATTGCAGTTTATTTTATCTACCCACCTATGTATATTATTGCAGTTTATTTTATCTACCCACCTACTGTATATTATAGCAGTTTATTTTATTTACTCTCCTACTGTATATAATTGCAGTTTATTTTCTTTACCCACCTACTGTATATAATTGCAGTTTATTTTATTTACCCCCACCTACTGTATATAATTGCAGTTTATTTTATTTACCCACCTACTGTATATTATTGCAGTTTATTTTATTTACCCACCTACTGTAAATTATTGCAGTTTATTTTATTTACCCACCTACTGTA
Source organism: Pelobates fuscus (assembly GCF_036172605.1). Lineage (NCBI taxonomy): Eukaryota > Metazoa > Chordata > Amphibia > Anura > Pelobatidae > Pelobates > Pelobates fuscus. The sequence continues at coordinate 7,224,140 of NC_086320.1, read as the reverse complement.
TATTATTGCAGTTTATTTTATTTACCCACCTACTGTATATTATTGCAGTTTATTTTATTTACTCACCTACTGTATATAATTGCAGTTTATTTTATTTACCCACCTACTGTATATTATAGCAGTTTATTTTATTTACTCACCTATTGTATATTATTGCAATTTATTTTATTTACCCACCTACTGTATATTATTGCAGTTTATTTTATTTACTCACCTACAGTATATAATTGCAGTTTATTTTATTTACCTACCTACTGTATATTATAGCAGTTTATTTTTTTTTTCTACCCACCTACTGTATATAATTGCAGTTTATTTTATTTACCCACCTAATGTATATTATAGCAGTTTACTTTATTTACCAACTTACTGTATATTATTGCAGTTTTTTTTATTTACCCAGCTAATGTATATTATTGCAGTTTATTTTTTTTACCCACCTACTGTATATTATAGCAGTTTATTTACCCACCTACTGTATATTATAGCAGTTTATTTTATTTACCCACCTACTGTATATTATAGCAGTTTATTTACCCACCTACTGTATATTATAGCAGTTTATTTTATTTACTCACCTACTGTATATTATAGCAGTTTATTTTATCTACCCACCTACTGTATATTATTGCAGTTTATTTTATCTACCCACCTAATGTATATAATTGCAATTTTATTTATCCACCTACTGTATATTATAGCAGTTTATTTTATTTACCCACCTACTGTATATTATTGCAGTTTACTTTATTTACCCACCTACTGTATATAATTGCAGTCTATTTTATCTACCCACCTACTGTATATTATAGCAGTTTATTTTATTTACCCACCTACTGTATATTATAGCAGTTTATTTTATTTACCCACCTACTGTATATTATAGCAGTTTATTTTATTTACCCACCTACTGTATATTATAGCAGTTTATTTTATTTACCCACCTACTGTATATTATTGCAGTTTATTTTATTTACCCACCTACTGTATATTATAGCAGTTTATTTTATTTACCCCCACCTACTGTATATTATTGCAGTTTATTTTATTTACTCACCTATTGTATATTATTGCAGTTTATTTTATCTACCCACCTACTGTATATAATTGCAGTTTATTTTATTTACCCACCTACTGTATATTATTGCAGTTTAATTTATCTACCCACCTACTGTATATTATTGCAGTTTATTTTATCTACCCACCTACTGTATATTATTGCAGTTTATTTTATTTACCCACCTACTGTATATTATTGGAGTTTATTTTATTTACCCACCTACTGTATATTATTGCAGTTTATTTTATCTACCCACCTACTGTATATTATTGTAGTTTATTTTATTTACCCCCACCTACTGTATATTATAGCAGTTTATTTTATTTACCCACCTACTGTATATTATTGCAGTTTATTTTATTTACCCACCTACTGTATATTATTGGAGTTTATTTTATTTACCCACCTACTGTATATTATTGCAGTTTATTTTATCTACCCACCTACTGTATATTATAGCAGTTTATTTTATTTACCCACCTAATGTATATTATTGCAGTTTATTTTATTTACCCACCTAATGTATATAATTGCAGTTTATTTTATTTACCCACCTACTGTATATTATAGCAGTTTATTTTATTTACCCACCTACTGTATATTATTGCAGTTTATTTTATTTACCCACCTACTGTATATAATTGCAGTCTATTTTATTTACCCACCTACTGTATATTATTGCAGTTTATTTTATCTACCCACCTACTGTATATTATAGCAGTTTATTTTATTTACCCACCTACTGTATATTATAGCAGTTTATTTTATTTACCCACCTACTGTATATTATTGCAGTTTATTTTATTTACCCACCTACTGTATATAATTGCAGTCTATTTTATTTACCCACCTACTGTATATTATTGCAGTTTATTTTATCTACCCACCTACTGTATATTATAGCAGTTTATTTTATTTACCCACCTACTGTATATTATAGCAGTTTATTTTATTTTCCCACCTACTGTATATTATAGCAGTTTATTTTATTTACTCACCTGTTGTATATTATTGCAGTTTATTTTATTTACCCACCAACTGTATATAATTGCAGTTTATTTTATTTACCCACCTACTGTATATTATAGCAGTTTATTTTATTTACTCACCTATTGTATATTATTGCAGTTTATTGTATTTACCCACCTACAGTATAGAATTGCAGTTTATTTTATTTACCCACCTACTGTATATTATAGCAGTTTATTTTATCTACCCACCTACTGTATATAATTGCAGTTTATTTTATCTATCCACCAACTGTATATTATTGCAGTTTATTTTATTTACTCACCTATTGTATATTATAGCAGTTTATTGTATTTACCCACCTACAGTATATAATTGCAGTTTATTTTATTTACCCACCTACTGTATATTATTGCAGTTTATTTTATCTACCCACCAACTGTATATTATTGCAGTTTATTTTATTTACTCACCTATTGTATATTATTGCAGTTTATTGTATTTACCCACCTACAGTATATAATTGCAGTTTATTTTATTTACCCACCTACTGTATATTATTGCAGTTTATTTTATTTACTTACCTACTGTATATTATAGCAGTTTATTTTATTTACCCACCTACTGTATATTATAGCAGTTTATTTTATTTACTCACCTATTGTATATTATTGCAGTTTATTTTATTTACCCACCAACTGTATATTATAGCAGTTTATTTTATTTACTCACCTATTGTATATTATTGCAGTTTATTGTATTTACCCACCTACAGTATATAATTGCAGTTTATTTTATTTACACACCTACTGTATATTATAGCAGTTTATTTAATCTACCCACCTACTGTATATGATTGCAGTTTATTTTATTTACCCACCTACTGTATATTATAGCAGTTTATTTTATTTACCCACCTACTGTATATTATTGCAGTTTATTTTATTTACCCACCTACTGTATATTATAGCAGTTTATTTCATTTACCCACCTACTGTATATTATTGGAATTTATTTTATTTACCCACCTACTGTATATAATTGCAGTTTCTTTTATTTACCCACCTACTGTATATTATTGCAGTTTATTTTATTTACCCCCACCTACTGTATATTATAGCAGTTTATTTTATTTACCCACCTACTGTATATTATAGCAGTTTATTTTATTTACCCACCTACTGTATATAATTGCAGTTTATTTTATTTACCCACCTACTGTATATTATAGCAGTTTATTTTATTTACCCCCACCTACTGTATATTATTGCAGTTTATTTTATTTACCCCCACCTACTGTATATTATAGCAGTTTATTTTATTTACCCACCTACTGTATATTATTGCAGTTTATTTTATTCACTCACCTATTGTATATTATTGCAGTTTATTGTATGTACCCACCTACTGTATATTATAGCAGTTTATTTTATTTACCCACCTACTGTATATTATAGCAGTTTATTTTATTTACCCACCTACTGTATATCATTGCAGTTTATTTTATTTACCCCCACCTACTGTATATTATAGCAGTTTATTGTATTTACCCACCTACTGTTTATTATAGCAGTTTATTTTATTTACCCACCTACTGTATATTATTGCAGTTTATTTTATTTACCCACCTACTGTATATTATAGCAGTTTATTTCATTTACCCACCTACTGTATATTATTGGAATTTATTTTATTTACCCACCTACTGTATATAATTGCAGTTTCTTTTATTTACCCACCTACTGTATATTATTGCAGTTTATTTTATTTACCCCCACCTACTGTATATTATAGCAGTTTATTTTATTTACCCACCTACTGTATATTATAGCAGTTTATTTTATTTACCCACCTACTGTATATTATAGCAGTTTATTTCATTTACCCACCTACTGTATATTATTGGAATTTATTTTATTTACCCACCTACTGTATATAATTGCAGTTTCTTTTATTTACCCACCCACTGTATATTAAAGCAGTTTATTTTATTTACCCCCACCTACTGTATATTATAGCAGTTTATTTTATTTACCCACCTACTGTATATTATAGCAGTTTATTTTATTTACCCACCTACTGTATATAATTGCAGTTTATTTTATTTACCCACCTACTGTATATTATAGCAGTTTATTTTATTTACCCCCACCTACTGTATATTATTGCAGTTTATTTTATTTACCCCCACCTACTGTATATTATAGCAGTTTATTTTATTTACCCACCTACTGTATATTATAGCAGTTTATTTTATTTACCCACCTACTGTATATTATAGCAGTTTATTTTATTTACCCCCACCTACTGTATATTATTGCAGTTTATTTTATTTACCCCCACCTACTGTATATTATTGCAGTTTATTTTATTTACCCACCTACTGTATATTATAGCAGTTTATTTTATTTACCCACCTACTATATATTATAGTAGTTTACTTTATTTACCCCCACCTACTGTATATTATAGCAGTTTATTTTATTTACCAACCTACTGTATATTATAGCAGTTTATTTTATTAACCCGCCTACTGTATATTATTGCAGTTTATTTTATTTACCCACCTACTGTATATTATAGCAGTTTATTTTATTTACCCACCTATTGTATATTATTGCAGTTTATTGTATGTACCCACCTACTGTATATTATAGCAGTTTATTTTATTTACCCACCTACTGTATATTATAGCAGTTTATTTTATTTACCCACCTACTGTATATTATAGCAGTTTATTGTATTTACCCACCTACAGTATATAATTGCAGTTTATTTTATTTACCCACCAACTGTATATTATAGCAGTTTATTTTATTTACTCACCTATTGTATATTATTGCAGTTTATTGTATTTACCCACCTACAGTATATAATTGCAGTTTATTTTATTTACCCACCTACTGTATATTATAGCAGTTTATTTTATTTACCCACTTACTGTATATTATTGCAGTTTATTTTATTTACTCACCTACTGTATATTATTGCAGTTTATTTTATCTACTTACCTACTGTATATTATTGCAGTTTATTTTATCTACCCACCTACTGTATATTATAGCAGTTTATTTTATTTACTCTCCTACTGTATATAATTGCAGTTTATTTTATTTACCCACCTACTGTATATAATTGCAGTTTATTTAATTTACCCACCTACTGTATATTATTGCAGTTTATTTTATTTACCCACCTACTGTATATTATTGCAGTTTATTTTATTTACCCACCTACTGTATATTATTGCAGTTTATTTTATTTACTCACCTACTGTATATAATTGCAGTTTCTTTTATTTACCCACCTACTGTATATTATAGCAGTTTCTTTTATTTACTCACCTATTGTATATTATTGGAGTTTATTTTATTTACCCACCTACTGTATATTATAGCAGTTTATTTTATTTACCCACCTACTGTATATAATTGCAGTTTATTTTATTTACCCACCTACTGTATATTATAGCAGTTTATTTTATTTACCCCCACCTACTGTATATTATTGCAGTTTATTTTATTTACCCCCACCTACTGTATATTATAGCAGTTTATTTTATTTACCCACCTACTGTATATTATTGCAGTTTATTTTATTCACTCACCTATTGTATATTATTGCAGTTTATTGTATGTACCCACCTACTGTATATTATAGCAGTTTATTTTATTTACCCACCTACTGTATATTATAGCAGTTTATTTTATTTACCCACCTACTGTATATCATTGCAGTTTATTTTATTTACCCCCACCTACTGTATATTATAGCAGTTTATTGTATTTACCCACCTACTGTTTATTATAGCAGTTTATTTTATTTACCCACCTACTGTATATTATTGCAGTTTATTTTATTTACCCACCTACTGTATATTATAGCAGTTTATTTCATTTACCCACCTACTGTATATTATTGGAATTTATTTTATTTACCCACCTACTGTATATAATTGCAGTTTCTTTTATTTACCCACCTACTGTATATTATTGCAGTTTATTTTATTTACCCCCACCTACTGTATATTATAGCAGTTTATTTTATTTACCCACCTACTGTATATTATAGCAGTTTATTTTATTTACCCACCTACTGTATATTATAGCAGTTTATTTCATTTACCCACCTACTGTATATTATTGGAATTTATTTTATTTACCCACCTACTGTATATAATTGCAGTTTCTTTTATTTACCCACCCACTGTATATTAAAGCAGTTTATTTTATTTACCCCCACCTACTGTATATTATAGCAGTTTATTTTATTTACCCACCTACTGTATATTATAGCAGTTTATTTTATTTACCCACCTACTGTATATAATTGCAGTTTATTTTATTTACCCACCTACTGTATATTATAGCAGTTTATTTTATTTACCCCCACCTACTGTATATTATTGCAGTTTATTTTATTTACCCCCACCTACTGTATATTATAGCAGTTTATTTTATTTACCCACCTACTGTATATTATAGCAGTTTATTTTATTTACCCACCTACTGTATATTATAGCAGTTTATTTTATTTACCCCCACCTACTGTATATTATTGCAGTTTATTTTATTTACCCCCACCTACTGTATATTATTGCAGTTTATTTTATTTACCCACCTACTGTATATTATAGCAGTTTATTTTATTTACCCACCTACTATATATTATAGTAGTTTACTTTATTTACCCCCACCTACTGTATATTATAGCAGTTTATTTTATTTACCAACCTACTGTATATTATAGCAGTTTATTTTATTAACCCGCCTACTGTATATTATTGCAGTTTATTTTATTTACCCACCTACTGTATATTATAGCAGTTTATTTTATTTACCCACCTATTGTATATTATTGCAGTTTATTGTATGTACCCACCTACTGTATATTATAGCAGTTTATTTTATTTACCCACCTACTGTATATTATAGCAGTTTATTTTATTTACCCACCTACTGTATATTATAGCAGTTTATTGTATTTACCCACCTACAGTATATAATTGCAGTTTATTTTATTTACCCACCAACTGTATATTATAGCAGTTTATTTTATTTACTCACCTATTGTATATTATTGCAGTTTATTGTATTTACCCACCTACAGTATATAATTGCAGTTTATTTTATTTACCCACCTACTGTATATTATAGCAGTTTATTTTATTTACCCACTTACTGTATATTATTGCAGTTTATTTTATTTACTCACCTACTGTATATTATTGCAGTTTATTTTATCTACTTACCTACTGTATATTATTGCAGTTTATTTTATCTACCCACCTACTGTATATTATAGCAGTTTATTTTATTTACTCTCCTACTGTATATAATTGCAGTTTATTTTATTTACCCACCTACTGTATATAATTGCAGTTTATTTAATTTACCCACCTACTGTATATTATTGCAGTTTATTTTATTTACCCACCTACTGTATATTATTGCAGTTTATTTTATTTACCCACCTACTGTATATTATTGCAGTTTATTTTATTTACTCACCTACTGTATATAATTGCAGTTTATTTTATTTACCCACCTACTGTATATTATAGCAGTTTATTTTATTTACTCACCTATTGTATATTATTGCAGTTTATTGTATTTACCCACCTACAGTATATAATTGCAGTTTATTTTATTTACCTCCCTACTGTATATTATAGCAGTTTATTTTATCTACCCACCTACTGTATATAATTGCAGTTTATTTTATTTACCCACCTAATGTATATTATAGCAGTTTATTTTATTTACCCACTTACTGTATATTATTGCAGTTTTTTTATTTACCCAGCTAATGTATATTATTGCAGTTTATTTTTTTTTACCCACCTACTGTATATTATAGCAGTTTATTTACCCACCTACTGTATATTATAGCAGTTTATTTTATTTACCCACCTACTGTATATTATACCTGTTTATTTACCCACCTACTGTATATTATAGCAGTTTATTTTATTTACTCACCTACTGTATATTATAGCAGTTTATTTTATTTACCCACCTACTGTATATTATAGCAGTTAATTTTTACCCACCTACTGTATATTATAGCAGTTTATTTTATCTACCCACCTACTGTATATAATTGCAGTTTATTTTATTTACCCACCTACTGTATATTATAGCAGTTTATTTTATTTACCCACTTACTGTATATTATTGCAGTTTATTTTATTTACCCACCTAATGTATATTATTGCAGTTTATTTTATTTACCCACCTACTGTATATTATAGCAGTTTATTTACCCACCTACTGTATATTATAGCAGTTTATTTTATTTACCCACCTACTGTATATTATATCAGTTTATTTACCCACCTACTGTATATTATTGCAGTTTATTTTATTCACTCACCTATTGTATATTATTGCAGTTTAATGTATGTACCCACCTACTGTATATTATAGCAGTTTATTTTATTTACCCACCTACTGTATATTATAGCAGTTTATTTTATTTACCCACCTACTGTATATAATTGCAGTTTATTTTATTTACCCCCACCTACTGTATATTATAGCAGTTTATTGTATTTACCCACCTACTGTTTATTATAGCAGTTTATTTTATTTACCCACCTACTGTATATTATTGCAGTTTATTTTATTTACCCACCTACTGTATATTATAGCAGTTTATTTCATTTACCCACCTACTGTATATTATTGGAATTTATTTTATGTACCCACCTACTGTATATAATTGCAGTTTATTTTATTTACCCACCTACTGTATATTATTGCAGTTTATTTTATTTACCCACCTACTGTATATAATTGCAGTTTATTTTATTTACCCACCTACTGTATATTATAGCAGTTTATTTTATTTACCCCCACCTACTGTATATTATAGCAGTTTATTTTATTTACCCCCACCTACTGTATATTATAGCAGTTTATTTTATTTACCCACCTACTGTATACTATAGCAGTTTATTTTATTTACCCACCTACTGTATATTATAGCAGTTTATTTTATTTACCCCCACCTACTGTATATTATTGCAGTTTATTTTATTTACCCCCACCTACTGTATATTATTGCAGTTTATTTTATTTACCCACCTACTGTATATTATAGCAGTTTATTTTATTTACCCACCTACTATATATTATAGCAGTTTACTTTATTTACCCCCACCTACTGTATATTATAGCAGTTTGTTTTATTTACCAACCTACTGTATATTATAGCAGTTTATTTTATTAACCCACCTACTGTATATTATTGCAGTTTATTTTATTTACCCACCTCCCAACTCCCGGTGCAGAGTAATCATGTAACAATCAGCGTATTATGGAGATTACAATCTGAAAGGGCTCCAGAATCCAAAAAACGTTTCAGACAAATACAAAAAGGTGGGTGGGTGGGGTGATCAGGGTGTAATTCTTACGCAAATGTTACTAAGAGGTGTACGAAAAACACAACAGTAAGTCAGAAACCAAACAAACAAAACATGGTACGACAATAAAACCATATACAAAACACAAACACACTCACAGCACTGCATCAAAGACATATCAAACAACACAAACAGCACTGCGACAATAACCATATATAAACCACACAAACACAGCACTACGACAATAACCACACAAACACAGCACTGTGTTAATAACCATATATAAACCACACAAACACAGCACTGTGTCAATAACCATATATAAACCACACAAACACAGCACTGTGTCAATAACCATATATAAACCACACAAACACATCACTGCATCAAAGACATATCAAACAACACAAACAGCACTGCGACAATAACCATATATAAACCACACAAACACAGCACTGCGACAATAACCGTATATAAACCACACAAACACAGCACTGTGTCAATAACCGTATATAAACCACACAAACACAGCACTGTGTCAATAACCATATATAAACCACACAAACACAGCACTGTGTCAATAACCATATATAAACCACACAAACACAGCACCGTGTCAATAACCGTATATAAACCACACAAACACAGCACTGCGACAATAACCGTATATAAACCACACAAACACAGCACTGTGTCAATAACCATATATAAACCACACAAACACAGCACTGTGTCAATAACCGTATATAAACCACACAAACACAGCACTACGACAATAACCGTATATAAACCACACAAACACAGCACTGTGTCAATAACCATATATAAACCACACAAACACAGCACTGTGTCAATAACATATATAAACCACACAAACACAGCACTGCGACAATAACCGTATATAAACCACACAAACACAGCACTGTGACAATAACCGTATATAAACCACACAAACACAGCACTGTGACAATAACCGTATATAAACCACACAAACACAGCACTGTGACAATAACCATATATAAACCACACAAACACAGCACTGCGAAAATAACCATGTACAGTCAGGTCCATAAATATTGGGACATCGACACAATTCTAATCTTTTTGGCTCTATACACCACCACAATGGATTTGAAATGAAATGAACAAGATGTGCTTTAACTGCAGACTTTCAGCTTTAATTTGAGGGTATTTACATCCAAATCAGGTGAACGGTGTAGGAATTACAACAGTTTGTATATGTGCCTCCCACTTTTTAAGGAACCAAAAATAATGGGACAGATTAACAGTCATAAATCAAACTTTCACTTTTTAATACTTGGTTGCAAATCCTTTGCAGTCAATTACACCCTGAAGTCTGGAACGCATAGACATCACCAGACGCTGGGTTTCATCCCTGGTGATGCTCTGCCACGCCTCTACTGCAACTGTCTTCAGTTCCTGCTTGTTCTTGGGGCATTTTCCCTTCAGTTTTGTCTTCATCAAGTGAAATGCATGTTCAATCGGATTCAGGTCAGGTGATTGACTTGGCCATTGCATAACATTCCACTTCTTTCCCTTAAAAAACTCTTCGGTTTCTTTTGCAGTATGCTTCGGGTCATTGTCCATCTGCACTGTGAAGCGCTGTCCAATGAGTTCTGAAGTATTTGGCTGAATATGAGCAGATAATATTGCCCGAAACACTTCAGAATTCATCCTGCTGCTTTTGTCAGCAGTCACATCATCAATAAATACAAGAGAACCAGTTCCATTGGCAGCCATACATGCCCACGCCATGACACTACCACCACGATGCTTCACTGATGAGGTGGTATGCTTTGGATCATGAGCAGTTCCTTTCCTTCTCCATACTCTTCTCTTCCCATCACTCTGGTACAAGTTGATCTTGGTCTCTTCTGTCCATAGGATGTTGTTCCAGATCTGTGAAGGCTTTTTTAGAGGTTGTGTGGCAAACTCTAATCTGGCCTTCCTGTTTTTGAGGCTCACCAATGGTTTACATTATTATTATTATTGCCATTTATATAGTGGCAACAGATTCCGTAGCGCTTTACAATATTATGAGAGGGGATTTAACTATAAATAGGACAATTACAAATAAACTTACAGGAACAATAGGTTGAGGAGGACCCTGCTCAATCGAGCTTACATTCTATAGGAGGTAGGGTGTAAAACACATTAGGACAGGAATTTGCAATCAAATAAGGTGGGCTGCCCTTTAGGAGAGGGCAAGAGACAGGTATGTGAGGTAAGGGTTACTCTGGGAGGCCATAAGCTTTCCTAAAGAGATGGGTTTTAAGGCCCTTCTTAAATGATTGAAGACTAGGGGAGAGTCTGATGGCGGTAGGCAGGCTATTCCATAGGAAGGGAGCCGCCCGCGAGAAGTCCTGCAAGCGCGAGTTGGCCGTATGGGTGCGGACAACGGACAGGAGGTGGTCACGGGCAGAGTGGAGAGACCGAGAAGGGACATATCTTGTGGTGAACCCTCTGTATTCACTCTGGTGAAGTCTTCTCTTGATTGTTGACTTTGACACACATACACCTACCTCCTGGAGAGTGTTTTTGATCTGGCCAACTGTTGTGAAGGGTGTTTTCTTCACCAGGGAAAGAATTCTTCGGTTATCCACCACAGTTGTTTTCCGTGGTCTTACGGGTATTTTGGTGTTGCTGAGCTCACCGGTGCGTTCTTTCTTTTTAAGGATGTTTAAGGAACAGTTGATTTGGCCACACCTAATTTTTGCTATCTCTCTGATGTGTTTGTTTTGTTTTTTCAGCCTAATGATGGCTTGCTTCACTGATAGTGACAGCTCTTTGGATCTCATATTCAGAGTTGACAGCAACAGATTGCAAATGCAAATAGCACACTTGAAATAAACTCTGGACCTTTTTTCTGCTCCTTGTAAATGGGATAATGAGGGAATAACACACACCTGGCCATGGAACAGCTGAGCAGCCAATTGTCCCATTACTTTTGGTCCCTTGAAAAGTGGGAGGCACATATACAAACTGTTGTAATTCCTACACAGTTCACCTGATTTGGATGTAAATACTCTCAAATTAAAGCTGAAAGTCTGCAGTTAAAGCACATCTTGTTCATTTCATTTCAAATCCATTGTGGTGGTGTATAGAGCCAAAAACATTAGAATTGTGTCGATGTCCCAATATTTATGGACCTGACTGTATAAACCACACAAACACAGCACTGCGTCAATAACCATATATAAACCACACAAACACAGCACTGCATCAATAACCATATAAACACAGCACTGCGACAATAACCATATATAAAATACACAAACACAGCACTGCGTCAATAACCATATATATATGCAGGTGGATCAGCACTGCCCCATCCAGGCAAGGAGTCAGGAAGCAGAATAATGCAGACATATACTGAAGCCCCCTGGTGGACAGCATGGTAGAGAACCTAACTGGGATGCTGGAGCTGTGAGTTCAAACCCAACCCTTGCTGTCTGTAGGGTTCGGGGTGCACTGTGACACACACACAGCCCCCCTTGCACACACTGTGTGTCACAGTGCACCCCGAACCCTACAGACAGCAAGGGTTGGGTTTGAACTCACAGCTCCAGCATCCCAGTTAGGTTCTCTACCATGTGTCCACACAATCTCCTATACTCTGAGCTCTGGGCCTCTCACACACTAGATCCCCTACACAGACTGCACCACCTACACACACTACATTCATTGTAAGCAAGCACATACTACATTCTCTAAACACACAAACTCTATAATCCCTACATGACTTACACACTCTCTACAGCTCCTAGCCCCACACCACAGGCCCCCCTACACCACAAAAACAAATGAAATCAACCTATTTACACAAAATATCACACCACAATCAGCTCCTATATAACACATACACGATACGCTATATGGAGACACCAGAGACAAGTTAAATGCAAACACAGCACAAGCATGTTATTAAATTTGCTTTTTCTCATGCTAGGGCTCTGTGCATTGAACCAACATTAGTGATGACAAAACACACTATCTCTGGCCCCTCCCCCTTCTCAGGGGGCCGCTGTGATTTAGAATGCCCAGGACAAAAAAATTTCCCCACTCCGGCCCTGGGTGGGCTGAAGCAGAGCTGGAGGAGAGAGTAGAGTGCTGCCCTTTAGAAGAGAGCAAGAGACAGGTGTGTAAGGTAGAGGTTACTCTGGGAGGCCATAAGCTTTCCTAAAGAGATGGGTTTTAAGGCACTTCTTAAATGAATGAAGACTAGGGGAGAGTCTGATGGCGGTAGGCAGGCTATTCCATAGGAAGGGAACCGCCCGCGAGAAGTCGTGCAAGCGCGAGTTGGCCATACGGGTGCGAGCAGGAAAAGTCATGGGCAGAGCGGAGAGACCGAGAAGGGGCATACCTATGGATTTGTGAGGAGATATAAGAAGGGCTAGAATTGTTCAATGCTTTATACGTGTGGATTAGTACTTTGAATTGATTCCTGTAGGAGGCCAATGTAAGGACTGACAGAGAGTAAAATTACCAGATTTTACTAATTTAATGATGAAGTCATGATTTTATTAAGGACACGTAGGCGAGTATTATGCTTAATCTCTTTCTTTATTCCTCAGCAGCAAAGAAAGGATATTGTAGATATTAAAAAAAACAAAAAAACAGAACCGCATGTACCCTAAAGAGTTAACCACATATAACATGTTATCCAATGAGAATGTTCCTAGCACAATAATGTCCCATGTGACCAACATCCCAACAGACTGAAGAACATATGACCAATTAGATGTGCAGAGCAGCGACTCTGGGAAAACACAACAACGGAACTCCGAAGAAACTGGCAATCATCCGCTTGAACTTGGTATGGACCGACATGGACGAGTGTGAAAACCAATTAGGAGGCTGTAAGAGACAGAGACATAAGTGATAAAATATGTTCCTGGATATTAAATTCTACATCCACTGTGTATTAGTAACCATAATGATTAATAATTAATATCAACAGTAATAGTCAACCAGGTGAATGAACAACATTACCATGAAGACTGTACACCCATCACGTGAAAATATACAACTTAGGGATGGAACAACATGGATCGGGCAGGATAATACTTGCCTCTGTGTCCTTAATAAAATCATGACTTGACGTCGGGAAATTAGTCAAATCTGGTAATTTTATTAAAGGACACGGAGGCTCATTTTATGCTAGTCCAAAGCTGTGCGACCACCGTAGTGGAAAATATGAGAAACTGGGCAAAAATAAAATTCCCGAAACGTAGATTCACGGGACCAATCAGCCGCACGCAGGAGGTTCACACTGCCACGTATGGAGCACATTCTGCTAGGGGTGCTATGGCATCTCCTTGGGATGCAGACTGGAAGACCTCCTGCTCTCCAAACCTCCTTGCGGAGTCGATAGCCACCAAGAAGATAGTCCTGATTGTAAGCAGCTTTAGGGAAACATCCTGCAAAGGTTCAAATGGAGGTTCACAAATGAATGGCAATGGTCTCTTTTTATTGATACTAGCAATTTAAAATCACTTGAACTCATATGCAATACTGCATTTAAATAAAATTCAATTCATTGAAAGCTTTAAAAAAAAGACAAGTTCTTTCTAATCAATATTCAAATACATATAGAATATAATGTCTATATTTTGCTTTGATTTCCTTTTTGTTTGAGCCTGTTTGGTGAGAAGGAGGGGGGGTGATGTGAGAAGGAGGGGGGGTGATGTGAGAAGGTGAGAGTCACTTCGGCCACTTTTATCACTGTAGGGGTAGATAAAGGAACAACATAAGGACCTCTCCACTTGGGCCCTAACGGTACATTATTCCACTCTTTAATCCACACTTGGTCTCCTGGGTGGTAACTATGAACTGGGGGATAAATATTCACAAGTAATCTATCTTCTACCCATTTCTGTACCTCCTCCATAGTCTTACCCAACTCTACAACCTGCTGCCGGGTAATTCCTTCTCCCAACTGACTCAAATCCCCCCTTAAGTTACCAAGTACGGGAGGTGGTTGCCCATACATGATTTCAAAAGGAGAGAGGCCCATCCTTCTGGTAGGTGTACTGCGGATTCGCAATAGAGCTATGGGCAAGAGAACGTTCCACTTAAGTTGGGTTTCCTGACACATTTTAGCCAACTGGTTCTTAATAGTTCTATTCATTCTCTCTACCTTACCAGAACTCTGGGGTCTATATGCCGTATGAAGCCTCCACTTTATACCAAGCATATGAGTCAGTTGTTGTAGGCACTGATGAACAAAAGCTGGACCATTGTCCGATCCTATAGAGCAGGGTAGTCCATATCGGGGTATTATTTCTCGTAGCAGGAATCTCACAACTTCTCCTGCTTTCTCTGTACGAGTAGGACATGCTTCTACCCAGTCTGAATAGGTGCACACAACTACCAGGAGGTAGCGATGTCCACCAGATTTAGGCATTACTGTATAGTCAATCTGTAGATCGGACATGGGGAGTCCCCCCATAAACTGAACTCCTGGTGGCTTTACTGGTCCTTGCCTTGCATTATTTTTAGCACACGTTACACATCTTCGTACAATGGCTTGAGTTAAGTTGGACAATCTTGGTATGTAGAAATGTTTTCTGAGAGATTCTTCTGTACTATCTCTCCCAGAATGTGTCCCATTATGATAGTTTTGGACAATTTCTACCGCTAGTGATGCTGGAATGACTATTCTTCCATCTTCTAACTGATAGCATTTGTTCTCCAAATACTTTCCAGGTTCAGTCTTTAACCACTCCTCTTCTTGAGCTGTATAAACTGGAGTCCATTGAGACAGTGGAGTTGGTATAAGAGCAGCTATATGCTCCACATATTCCTGTCTTCCTGATTCAGCGGCACGCTTAGCTGCATTATCTGCCATCCGATTTCCTTTGGTTACATCACCATCTCCTCTCAGATGCGCTCGACAATGTATAATACCGACTTCTTTCGGCTCCCACACTGCTTCCAATAGTTGTAGGATTTCAGCTGCGTACTTGATTTCTTTGCCCTCTGAATTCAATAGTCCTCTTTCTTTATACAAAGCTCCGTGGGCATGAGTGGTTAAAAACGCATACTTGGAGTCCGTGTAGATGTTCACTCTTAAACCTTCAGCCAATTGTAACGCTTGTGTCAGTGCTATCAATTCTGCTTTTTGTGCTGATGTTCCTTTTGCCAGTGGCCGAGCTTCTATCACCTTGTCTATTGTTGTTACTGCATATCCTGCATAGCGGATCCCCTCTTTCACATAACTACTGCCGTCGGTGTAATATTGAACATCAGGGTTCTGGATGGGAAAATCACGAAGATCTGGTCTACTTGAGAATACTTCATCCATCACTTCCAAACAATCATGTTGACTTTCAGTAGGTTGTGGCAAAAGGGTAGCTGGATTTAAGGTATTAACAGTCTCTAAATGCACTCTTGGGTTTTCACACAACATTGCTTGATACTTGGTCATACGGCTGTTACTAAACCAATGATTTCCTTTGTAATCCAACAACGTCTGTACTGCATGTCGGACTCGTACATAAAGTTCTTGACCCAGAGTGAGTTTATCGGCTTCAGCTACTAGCAGGGCGGCTGCAGCTACGGCTCTTAGACAAGGTGGAAGTCCGCTGGCCACTGCATCCAGTTGCTTAGACATGTAGGCAACAGGTCTTTGCCATGATCCCAAGTACTGTGTCAATACTCCCACAGCCATTCTTCTTTGCTCGTGTACATACAGGTAGAATGGTCGTGTGTGATCAGGTAGACCTAATGCTGGGGCGCTCATCAAAGCCTTCTTCACATCTTCAAATGCCGTTTGTTGTTCTTGAGTCCATAAGAAGGGGTCGTGCTCTGTACCTTTGATAGCTGCATACAGAGGTTTTGCCAGTATCGCGTAGCTGGGAATCCATATCCTACAGAAGCCTGCTGCCCCCAAGAATTCTCGCACTTGTCTTCTATTCTTGGGTATCGGTATTTGGCACACAGCTTCTTTTCTCTCTGGCCCCATAATTCTTTGACCTTCAGAGATATGGAATCCCAGATATTTGACAGTTGGCAAACACAACTGAGCCTTCTTTCTAGACACCTTGTATCCTGCCTTCCAGAGAATGTGTAGTAGATCGTGCGTTGCTTGCTGACATATTTCCTTTGTAACTGCTGCTATCAACAAGTCATCTACATATTGTAACAATACACACTCTCCTGGGATGGACTCGAAATCCAGTAGATCTTGACTTAGAGCTGATCCAAATAGGGTAGGTGAATTTTTAAACCCTTGGGGCAGTCTTGTCCAGGTCATTTGGCGTTTTGAGCCCGTTACAGCGTTTTCCCATTGGAAAGCGAAGATACATTGGCTTTCTGCGGCAAAAGAAGGCATCTTTGAGGTCTAAGACTGTAAAATAGGTTGCCCCGCCCGGAATTAAAGCAAGCAGGTTATACGGATTGGGTACAACTGGATGTATACTAACAACCGCATCATTGACTGCTCTCAAGTCCTGCACAGGTCGATACTCATCTGTACCGGGCTTTTGAACAGGCAGCAATGGGGTGTTCCGGGGGAAGTACAGAATTTTAGGATACCATACCGTATGAATTTATCCAGATAAGATTGAATGTTCTTCTTAGCCTTCTGCGGGATGTGATATTGTCTTAGGCTCACTGGATAAACCCCAAGTTTTAGTTCGATTTTAATAGGTGGAATATTGCGGGCCAGTCCTGGTGGGTTGTTCTCTGCCCAAACTCCTGGTATGTTGAATAAGGATTCATCACTCCTAGGGTTTTGACTAGTCAACGCTGTATAAAGTCGCCACTCTTCTTCCTTTGGTACGGATAATGTCATAATACCTGAAGGTCCATTAAACTTTAAGGATGTTGTTCCGTTTGGTAGGAACGTAATCTGCGCTTGTAATTTGGAAAGCATATCACGTCCCAGCAATTGGACTGGACATTCAGGCATGTAAAGGAATTGATGTTTTACTACGTGGCCTCCCAATGTACAGAGTCGACATTTTAAGAACCGGTTTTGCAGCACTTCTTCCAGTTGCTCCTATTACGGTAATAGTTCTTCCAGATGGAGGAGCAACTAGGTCAGTCACCACCGAATGTTCAGCACCAGTATCGATCATGAACGCACTCCTTTTTCCCCCTATTGATACATCGACCAAGGGGGATGGAGCCCGGTCGGTATCAATAGTCCTCCATGACCGTGTCAGCCAATCCTACAAAGTCCCTACCTTCTCTATCGCGGGACCTTTGCGCTGCTGGATAGTACCTGTCTTCTCTTACACTTCCTCTGTTACCATTACTCCCTCTATTACCATTACTCCCTCCGGGGCCTCCTCTACCTCTCGCTCTGCCTCTAAAGTTTCCATAACCTGCCCTGGGTGGGTCTCTCTCGTACTGCTCTCTTTGCGGGCACTCGCTTCTCCAATGCCCTTCTTCTCTGCAATACGCGCACTGATTCCTACTCAAGGGCTCCCTATTCCACCTACTATCGCCTCTATCTGGGCCCTGTCTATCTACGCCTGCGATCGCTACCGCTAGCATATCAGCCTTTTTACGCATCTTGCGCTCTTCCTCTTTCTTACTTTCTGACTCCCTATTCATGTACACCGTATTTGCTACCTCCATTAGTTGGGTGATGGACATTCCTGCGAACCCTTCTAACTTTTGTAGCTTGCGCTTAATATCTCCGTAAGCTTGGCTGACAAAGGCGGAGTTTACCATTCGGGAATTAACAGCGTCTTCCGGATTAAAGGGGGTATACAAGCGGTATGCCTCCAATAATTGGTCATAAAAGACACTGGGCGCTTCATCACTTTTCTGAATCACCTCAACTGTCTTCGACATATTAATGGCTTTCTTCCCTCCGGCTTTCATGCCAGCAATTATAGCGTCTCTATAGGCTTTTAGTTGAACCATATCTGCGCCATTAACATTCCAATCGGGATCGGTATTAGGATAATGTGTTGCGGCCAATGCTGCTGGATTGGCTTGATTTAAAGTACGGGCTTCATCCTCTAGCGCTTTAATGGCCGCTTGGTTAATCCTAGTCCTTTCCTCATTATTGAACAATGTCATTAATAACTGCTGGCAATCAGCCCATGTCGGATTATGTGTCTGAACTACCGAGGTGAACAGATCGGTCATAGCTTGTGGTTTCTCAGTGTACGAGGAATTGTGGGTCTTCCAATTCAAGAGATCGGTAGTCGTGAACGGGACATATACGAAGACTGGGTCAGCATATACCATTTGACCTGTGGCATTGAGATAGGCTGACCCAGGATTTAGACGAAGAGGCATCTGGTAATGTTTGGGTCGTTGGGTACCGGTCAGTTGTCGGGTTAGTATAGGGCTACGTGGAGGGGCGTCGGTTAGAGGTTCCGGTCGGGGGGTAGTAAGACATGAGGATGTAGAAGCTTGATTTTGGGGAAGGTCGGTGAATAGAATATTCCGAGCCGAGCTAGAAAAAGCTTGACCGGAAGTTTGAAGTGGCGCCAAATCAGGATAATCGGATCTAACGGGGGTTGGTTCCGGAAGGGGAGGTTTAGTACGGCGGGGGGTGGATTCTGAACTGGAGAAGGAAGCGGAAGCGGATGGGGACAATGGGGGAAGGGGTGTAGAACTTCCTGTACTCGTATCACTTCCTTCTACAGGGAAGTAAGGGGGCGGCAAAGGGATCTCTGACTCAGGGGGCGTGTCCAAAATGGGCCTAACCATAGTCCTAGTGGACAAACAAGTCCTGGCCACCATGAGGCGACATTGCTCCTCGTGGCATATCCGAATCCATCTTGGCGAGTCGTTTACGGCCTGTCTCCAACAATCAATATATGGAAACTGTCCGTAAAGTTCAGGCCTACCTGATACAGCCACGTGTACACGCTGTACCAGAGTTGGATCCAAACTGCCACGTGGCGGCCGTGCCGCAACCAAAGTAGGCCACTCCCTAGTGCACAAAGTGACCAAACGTACAGGGGACATTTTAACCCCAAAATCACATGTTGTAAATCCCTTTTTAAAATTCTTTACCATACAACCTAAGGGATCCAAAATCGTCGACTCCGACGCGCCCATACTTATCAATGGAGCGTCGTTGACAACGAATACTATGCACACGTTCTATTCAACAGTCACACCCGTTTCTTCCGGCAACAGCACCACGTGGTACAGCTACCAAGTGAAACGTACACAATAACACAATAAACACTCAGGGAATTCCCGTACACACACAGCTGTTACACCAGTCACTAAATAATCAATATTATGCCCTTTGGCGAAACTATACAGTCACCCACGCTATAATTCTCTATATATGAATTACCCGTCTATAACACACCCCAGTAACATCGTCTTTTACAAACAGCGGTTACAGTACGGTTAGCATAGGTCAAAGCACAATTTAAGGTCACAATACAATTATTAGTGGTTATGGTGTTAAACATGCAATAGACGACAATGATTAGTACTTATATACAGTGTCAGTAAATATACAGGGTTATGGTACCGTGCACTATAATACAGCAACACACTATTAACACTCTCGCTAGACGGCTGAGCACAAACAATCTTTAACACATATACAATCCCAACTAAACTATTGGCCAGTACCTTGATGGACTACCTAAAACTATCTACATCCGTTTTGGTTAGCCACACTGCCCAAGCACCACATATAGCGAACTAGAGGGCGGAATTTACAACAGAACCCTTTTAGTCTTTCTACTCTATCAATAGTCTAGTGGGTTCCAAATTTACACGCCTTCCCACTTAGCCAAGATAGGTTGAGATCTAGCAAACGATAATGTACATCAGAGTCTGCTTAGTCTCCCGGTCCCTCCGACCTAGCGAACGAATTGTACACCCTAGAACGCTAGTCTAGACAAGACACCGGTGTCCGGCTAGGGCTATTTACACAGAACCCTGCTTGACTCCAAACCAAATCAAACGGTCTTACTAAAGAGCGTTCGATTGAGCGGTGCGCCTTCGCTCCTTCCCTCCGACAGAGGGGGCAGATTCCATACACAGATTTAAACCCCTTATGGGCCTACCGCACAATCGGTATACCCCTAGTGGGTCCGCCGTCTAAAACAGCGGTCGTCTTACCTCCTCGTTCCTGAACCTGAGTTCACACTCATCGACGGGGACACCCCAGCACTTCTTACGTAGAGGCCGATGATCTCCTGGACAACAGACCAGTGGCGCCGAGACGAAGGGAGGTCCACGCAGAAGTTCAGGGGTGCAGCCGTAGAGAACGTGGGCAAAGATAGACCGTCTCACGCCTCTGCTTCTCAGCTACCGTTGAACGATGAGCTTCCCGGCCAATGCACCAAATTATACCCGAGAAACTGACGAAAGCCAAGCACAGAGAGATGGACACAGGTTTCTTCAGGAAGGAAGAGATTCTTTATTTGGTTCACCGATCGGGACTCAGAGGGACTAATGTCACCAAAATACAGCAAGTTCTGAGCCCCGGACAATAGTGCAGGCTCCTTATATAGGCACATAACTCCTCCCATATTAAGCTCCACCCGCACATTCTCTTGACCAATCAATACAAATAAGAATTAACTTCCTGCTTGACCGCATGGCTTGTCCAGCACAATGGAGGAGGGGAATACTACATCCTGTATTCTCGCACATGCTCCGTACACTACTGATCGTATCTTGCCACGTGCAACTAACTGATCGATACGTCAGCATATGCACGTACACATGCCACGTGGTAATCTCGGCCTACTAAATTTATTTTTACCGAGATTCCACCACAGTGAGGCTGAGGGGGTGAGGCTGAGGGTATTGGGGGTGCTGAGGCTGAGGGTGGTGTGGGGTGCTGAGGCTGAGGGTATTGGGGAGGGTGGGGAGGCTAGGGTTATTGGGGAGGGTGGGGAGGCTGAGGGTGGTGGGGGGTGCTGAGGCTGAGGGTGGTGGGGCTGAGGGTATTGGGAAGGGTGGTGGGGGGTGCTGAGGCTGAGGGTGGTGGGGAGGGTGGTGGGGCTGAGGGTATTGGGGAGGGTGGGGAGGCTGAGGTTATTGGGGAGGCTGAGGGTGGTGGGGGGTGCTGAGGCTGAGGGTGGTGGGGCTGAGGGTATTAGGGAGGGTGGGGAGGCTGAGGTTATTGGGGAGGGTGGGGAGTCTGAGGGTGGTGGGGGGTGCTGAGGCTGAGGGTGGTGGGGCTGAGGTTATTGGGGAGGGTGGGGAGGCTGAGGGTGGGGAGGGTGGGGAGGCTGAGGGTGGTGGGGGGTGCTGAGGGTGGTGGGGAGGGTGGTGGGGCTGAGGTTATTGGGGAGGGTGGGGAGGCTGAGGGTGGTGGGGCTGAGGTTATTGGGGAGGGTGGGGAGGCTGAGAGTGGTGGGGGGTGCTGAGGCTGAGGGTGGTGAGTCTGAGGTTATTGGGGAGGGTGGGGAGCCTGAGGGTGGTGGGGGGTGCTGAGGCTGAGGGTGGTGGGGAGGGTGGTGGGGCTGAGAGTATTGGGGAGGGTGGGGAGGCTGAGGGTGGTGGGGAGGGTGGTGGGGCTGAGAGTATTGGGGAGGGTGGGGAGGCTGAGGTTATTGGGGAGGGTGGGGAGGGTGGGGAGGCTGAGGTTGGTGGGGGGTGCTGAGGCTGAGGGTGGTGGGGAGGGTGGTGGGGCTGAGGTTATTGGGGAGGGTGGAGAGGCTGAGGGTGGTGGGGAGGGTGGTGGGGCTGAGGTTATTGGGGAGGGTGGGGAGGCTGAGAGTGGTGGGGGGTGCTGAGGCTGAGGGTGGTGGGGCTGAGGTTATTGGGGAGGGTGGGGAGGCTGAGGGTGGTGTGGGGTGCTGAGGCTGGTGGGGAGGCTGAGGGTGGTGGGGAGGGTGGTAGGGAGGCTGAGTCCAGACACACAGACACTCACACTCACACTCACTAAGCCTACCTGTCCCTGGAGTCTGTTGCTGGGGGTCAGCCATCTTGCATCCTTTCCAGCAGCAGCATGGGCTGCTGCTTAACGGCGGGGGCGGGGCTTGTGTGCGGGAGGCGGGGCTTCGTTTGGGGGGCGGGGTCTGTGCCGGGGAGCCTGTCAGTGCTCCCTCCAGCCCCAGACAGCACCTGACCCAGCGCTCCAGCTGCTCTACCCTGCATTCCCTCGGGCTGTCACAGGCTGTTACACCCCCAGGGAATATAATGTAAACACATAGCCAGCAGGTTGCTGGCATTTGGGGGGGCACAGCATAATGTGGGGGGGGCATGGCCCCCCCTGGCCCCCCCCTAGTGACGCCACTGTCCCTGAGGAAGTCCATCTGGACGAAACGCGTAGGACCTGGTACCATAACAGCTTTTTATATATTACTGTGGGGGAACAGACCTCGCCACGTGTTCTTGGAGGGGGCTGCTTGCCCGCCTCCTACCTTCTGACTATGGCCCTGGGATATATGGCATTTGAAAACACTATTTGTGCCCTGTGACAAAACTGGAGATTGTGCACAAATATGACTATTGTCCATATTTATTATGATTCCCTTCGTTTGTTGCACTGTTACCCATGTGTTTCCTCTGTTGGTTCGGCTGGATAGACTACCAGACAAAATGTGGAGTTACTGGGTGGCCACCATTTCATGTATCAGAGGCACATGGTGAGAACAATGGATGAAGCACATGGTGAGAACAATGGATGGCGGCCATTTTAACTCACAGACATTGTTGTGACTTTTCTACACAGTGCCATCTCGCCGGTATTTGGTGCACAAAGACATCGTTCAGTAGTTTTAAACTACAGAACAAGGGACACATTTAACAGTAATTATTTTTCATATAGCCTGTATATGTCCTGCGGAATCTGAATTAAACCGTATGTTCCAAACTACTGAACGGATCTGGGTGAATTTTGGATATGTGGTTCACCCAGATCCCCCGGTTCCGCGGATATATTTATGGGGTTATTGCATGTTTTGGGGTCCCTGTGATATGTTTTTATAATACTGTATTTTCCTGCCTGTGATAATTAAGTTAGTCTATTGTGTTGAGATAATTGTATCACAGGCAGAGGGGAGGATTTCTGATGTAATGAATGAGTGTTAGCTGTGTTGTAATGTGTTGATTGGTTGTGCTTCAAAACCCTGTGGGCAGTACTATGTTTGTAGAATGTGAATAAAAGAGGCTGTATGTGCCAGTACAGTCAGTTCTTCTTGACCCTCAACACGTAGTCTTGTCTCGTGATTGGAGGGGACAGCTATACTCACACTGGGGATTGCTATGCTCTGCATACTCCCTTGAGCTTTAATCACTTAGCTCTTTTAAGAGCTTGTTCCTGATACGTTCTCCTGGAGGAGAGGTCTTCCCCACACGGTCCTGGAGGATCCAGGGTGGACAGAAGACGGCGAGACTCCAGTTAAGCTACGGCGGTTGTGGAGTCTGCGGTGGTTGTGGTGTCCGGTGCGGTGCTCGTGGTCCTCGGCGCAAGATAGGAAGCGTCCATTAACAGAAGGTTCCGTTACAATTAAATTTTAGATACTTTTTTAATAAAGAAGAAAACATTTTTCTACTCCATATTCTGAGTCCAATTTCATCTTCCTGGGAATAGAGGCAGTGCTATCGCCCCCCAGCAACATCAGGGGAGGCACCTTTTGGCGCCATTTATTCGTCCATTTATTCTACATTTATTCTACATAGCGCACGTATTGTTTATTATATAGTGTTACACTATCATTTGTTTTATATTCTTTTTGTAGATCCACAGCTGTATCCTCATTTTTTTTGTACATATCTGTTCACATTTTTGGGACCAGGTCTGTAAGTTATAAGGAAGTAAAAGCGAGACAGAAACAAAGACCATCTAGCCTGTCTAGAAGATAGACGTTTAGCATCCCCTATATAAGCCAAATTCTTATGGTCTGTAATGATCAAAAGGGGATCCTTGGAATCTTCCAAAAGATGTTGCCACTCTTTAAGCGCTAGGACAATGGCCAACAATTCTCTGTTGCCAATATCATAATTGCGCTCAGCGGGAGACAACTTTCTGGAAAAGTAGCCACAAGGATGCAAAGGGGTGTCCTGACTCTCCCTTTGAGAAAGAACCGCCCCTCCCCCAGTTTCGGAGGCATCGACTTCCAATATGAAGGGTTTGATGGTGTCAGGGTGTCTCAATATGTCGGCAGAAGCAAACCTTTGTAGTTCTTTGGCAGCAATCTCATCCAACATAATCTCAGATAATCCCTTCTTAAATGATGAGATTAATCCGCTGTTAGTCCAGTCTACCTTGGAAACCAAGGAGCGAAATTCTATGGCATACTCCAAGATAGACCGGTTTCCTTGTCTAATATGCATTAGGGCAGTGGAAGAGTCATCCTCCCTGCCTAATGGTTCAAACGTAAGTTTAAATTCCGCAAGGAATTCCTGGTAATTGTGTGCAATGCTCCTACTACTCTCCCATAACGGATTGGCCCAAGCTAAAGCTTTACCTTTAAGTTCTCCACTAGCTTTCTTTCGCAAGCAGTTATGTGCTGACACAATTCTACAGGATCTATGGCCATGTCGTAATGTCAGGATTACTACTTGATCCAGCCCGTAGAATTGTGTCACACAGATGACTAATAGGTAATGTATTACCGGGCCTTAGAATAGGCGGACTTGGGGGCGGAGCTTGACCGCCATGCCGGGTAGTCGCATCTACCCGGAGCTCCGACCAAATGGCAGAATATAAGCTTCAAAAAACGAGACAACGCTAAACCAACCGGGCACAAAGCATACTCACCCCACGGTGATCTCGGCAGGAGCAGGGATGGAACATTATAGACTCATCACACGCACTCCGAGTGGCAGGTCCGACCCACGGTTGATGCGGAGCGGTTGACGCGGCCGGTCTCCCAGCTCCGAAGTCCTGCAGGGCATCGCGGATCCCTCCCCCCCCCTTTGGACCGGTGGGGGTCATCCCGGTCCACCACAGCACTACTGCAGACCTGGAACTGCACGCACACCCCCAGATGGAGGGACACAGGCGAGAGGACGTCTCACCCAAGATGGCGGCTGCCAGCACTGAAACGGCTCACGGATTCCACGTACCGCTGCAACTCACTGCCAACACGCCTGGACAGCCTTCAGGTGGCGAACACTCCGAGACAAAGGAGGGCGCCAGAAGGGACAACTCTCGGCGGTCTGCCCCTCAACAGCGTGGTGAGATGGGTACTCCACAACCCGCGAAGAAAAGCATGGACCCCCCTTGAAATACACATCAGACGGACCGCGGCGGTAGCCTAGCAAAATGGCACTAACCTGCCCCACATCGGCTCCCACTCCGGATTACCTCACTAAGTCAATAAAGCTGGCAGAGGGTGAGCTTGAACTGCCCCTGGGACTATTCATATCCCGCAGCGCAACCTAGCATACAACATAAGCAATGTGTCCCACTCTGGTACCTTATGCTACTCTATTTTATGATGCAGCTGCCAATAAGCTTGTGCCTCTCGGGCGATTACCTGCTACTGAGCTCCAGAGTTAATGCCGGGCACCTCGCCACACTGGGGGATGTGTGTAGAGTAAAATCCCACTATTACAGATGCTGAGGTCTTACCAAACCTTGCTCTTTAACTACATATATAACAACCTACAATGCTATACTTTATAATCAGTGACCCATCACCTCAGGCTTAAACCTGAAGTCAGCAACCCTTTCACTTAAGCAATGTCTAGCTTAAATATGCTCATCTATGCTACTACACTGTCAAGATGTTACTAGACATGTTAAGCTACGTTAAAACTAATTAACTAAAAATGTGCAAGCAACCCTGTATACCCCATTGTTATAACTGCTGAAAATCTGCACGAGGAATGCCGTCGGGGTACCTCGTGCATATTGTTATATTTCTTTGCACAGTAAAAATAAAGAATTATAAAAAAAAAATAAAGAATAGCCGGACTTAACGTACCAAAGAGTAGTCAGGATACTTGCCGAGGTCAGGGGATACAAAAAGAGACACAACGATAAGAGAAAGCCAGAAGTCAGGGATACCAGAATACAGGGAAGTCAAAATCAAAGCCAAAGTCAAAAACCAGAAGAAACTTGAATCTGGAATGCGCTCTCGAACAACCACTAGGGAAACCACGACAGGGCACTGAGCAGGATGAGAACTGGGCCTAGATACCCCTCCTCTGGATCTGATAGGCTGTAATCGGCCTTTGAGCCCAAAGGCAGTTACCAGGTTCCCATTTGCATAATTGCTGCTCAGCACAAACCCTCCTGTGGATTTAATTGCTGCTCGGCACAACTTTTCCTGTCAGGACAGTAAATGTCATTAATCACATTTTTAGATGCGGATGAATACGTGACAAGTATTTGCTGGCTCTTT
This sequence comes from Pelobates fuscus, assembly GCF_036172605.1. Classification (NCBI taxonomy): domain Eukaryota; kingdom Metazoa; phylum Chordata; class Amphibia; order Anura; family Pelobatidae; genus Pelobates; species Pelobates fuscus. The sequence goes on along the minus strand of NC_086320.1, from coordinate 7,196,473 downwards.
AATGTGAGAAGACGCCAGCGTCCATAGGAAAGCATTGAGAATGCTTTCCTATGGACTGGCTGAATGCTCAGTATAAAATATATATATAAATGTCGTAAAATGCATAAAGAAACTCCTTCATCACCTGCAATGTTGCGTGGTTAGCAGCCATTTTGTATAGTCCTAGCCAATTGAAGAAGGCCAGAGAATGAATGCCGAGAAGTATGTAATAACTCTGGTGGGGACTGAGATAACCTCCATCAATACAAAATGTGTGGGAGGGGGGGGAGACTGGTGCCAGGCGGACCTGTTTCAGGAGGCTGGACCCCTGTCCGAGGCATGTAATAGGCCACAAAACAGGTGATCCGGCCTTCGCAGTTACAGCTGAGGTAAGTGTGAAAACTTGCTGAAGTGGCCAAATATTGAGTCTCTTTTCAGCGATGTAACAATGTAACACTGAAACAGACAGCGATCGAATCTTCGTTTTACAGCTTTGGTGAGGAGCTCACGCTCTATACGACATTATGGGCACGCCGGCAGACACCACTGTGACAAAATGACTTTTGTCACTGGGTTTGCATGTGACAAACTGCCCTGCCCCACTGTCTCTTGGAGGAGCCGGATTGCTAGCCTCTTACCCTGGGATGCTGGCCTCTTACCGTAGCGCTTTACAATATTATGAGTGATGGGATTTAACTATAAATAGGACAATTACAAATAAACTTACAGGAACAATAGGTTGAAGAGGACCCTGCTCAATCGAGCTTACATTCTATAGGAGGTGGGGTGTAAAACACATTAGGACAGGAATTTGCAATCAAATAAGGTGGACTGCCCTTTAGGAGAGGGCAAGAGACAGGTATGTGAGGTATTGGTTAGTCTTGGAGGCCATAAGCTTTCCTAAAGAGATGGGTTTTAAGGCACTTCTTAAAAGATGCCAGACTAGGGGAGAGTCTGATGGCGGTAGGCAGGCTATTCCATAGGAAGGGAGCCGCCCGCGAGAAGTCCTGCAAGCGCGAGTTGGCCGTACGAGTGCGGACAACGGACAGGAGGTGGTCACGGGCAGAGCGGAGAGACCGAGAAGGGACATACCTATGGATCTGTGAGGAGATATAAGAGGGGCTAGAGTTGTTCAGTGCTTTATAGGTATGAGTTAGTACCTTGAATTGACTCCTATAGCATACAGGAAGCCAATGTAAGGACTGGCAGTGGGGTGAGGTGTGAGAGAAACGACTAGAGAGGAAAATCAGTCTAGCAGCAGCATTCATTATGGACTGTAAGGGTACTGTATACTGATTGGTTCTGTATATTTTGTTACAGTCTTCCACAAGGTCCCATGTGGGAGTTCCCTTGCTGGGAGACCATCATAAAAGGGCTGATTTTGGCCATCAATAAACACATTCGTTTTACCACTTCATGAAGTCTCGACTCATGTTTGGGGGATTGGGAGCTATAAATCACTACTTCACTCTTTTCAGCTTGGATTTCGGGAGACGCTTCAAGGATCAGCGCTGCACGGATAGCAGGATCCTTTACAACCACCTACCAGACTTGTAATCACAGAGCGAGTTTTGCTATTTCTTTTTAATTAATAAATTCTCTATTCATCAAGGCCGCATAGGTTCCAGTAGGACAAAATGCTAAAAACAAGAAACTCGCCATGGTAACGATACCAGCACATACAGTATTACTATTCACTCAGCAAGGAAGTCCTGGATCCAAGTATACCGCCTTTTATGAGGATTGTTTAATTGTATACAATCCCTAGATCTTCTATCCATTTTTGGGTCCTGAATGGTATTCCAATCCCCTCCGACCCCTTTTTTAATTTTTCAGTCTTTCGAAAGAGTTTCCTATAGAATGTTTGTGACAATACATAGGGGGCATATAAATTAGGCACGGTATGGGTAATATTGTTCGGTTTACAGACTAGAATTAAAAACCTTCCAAGTGGATCTTTTTCTAAGTAGATTTGTTCAAATTGAAGCTTAGATGAGCAAATAATGGCAAGTCCTCTTTTCTTTTTATCCAACATACTGGCATTCATGATACATGCAAATCTAGAATAATTCCATACATTTTTTTCCCTGTCTTTCCAATGTGTTTCTTGTACAAAACACAAATCGATCTTATCTTCTAACAGCATTCTATAAAGAGGACATCTTTTTACCGGAGGCTTCAAACCCTGTGCATTTATAGATGCTATTTTAGTTTACATTATTACTCTTGATAACTAATGTCCTTCCGAAAAACGGCTCCAAAATTTTCAAATGGACTCGTCCAAACCCATTCCTCGATAGCTGACCTTGTACATACGACACAAACAATAATATAGCATAACACACACACACAATACACCACAATAACAAGATAATATATAACGTACAGGTGGTTACCCCGAGAGATCTAAACATATATTATACATATATTATCTCAGGGATAATCAGTTGCGGGTGGCTATCTCTGGCCAGGAATAAGATATTTAAAGGACCACTCTAGTGCCAGGAAAGCATACTCGTTTTCCTGGCACTAGAGTGCCCTGAGGGTGCCCCCACCCTCAGGGACCCACTCCCGCCCGGCTCTGGAAAGGGGAAAGGGGTAAAAACTTACCTTTTTCCAGCGCTGGGCGGAGAGATCTCCTCCTGCTCTCCTCCTCCTCTCCGCCTCCGTTCCTCCCCGTCGGCTGAATGCGCACGCGCGGCAAGAGCTGCGCGCGCATTCAGCCGGTCACATAGGAAAGCATTCATAATGCTTTCCTATGGACGCTTGCGTGCTCTCACTGTGATTTTCACAGTGAGAATCACGCAAGCGCCTCTAGTGGCTGACAGTGAGACAGCCACTAGAGGATTAGGGGGAAGGCTTAACTAATTGATAAACATAGCAGTTTCTCTGAAACTGCTATGTTTATAAAACAATTAGTTAACCCTAGCTGGACCTGGCACCCAGACCACTTCATTAAGCTGAAGTGGTCTGGGTGCCTAGAGTGGTCCTTTAAGCGTAAACCATAGGGAAGACAAGTTTCTAGTTGCAATGGGGCCTAAAATGATTTACGCTGGTGTGAGTGTATAGGACTATAGGAGCGTGAGACTGTGAACATGTGCGAGGGACAGAGACACTTTTAATGGCCAGGACATTAATAAACAGTATAGTATGTATATGTCTAGAAAGGGACACAACATCCTCAATGATAATCTAAGATGTTCCTAAAAATGGTTATGATGATAAATTGCATGATTTTGCTATTACATGACGAAAAGTCATGATTTTATTAAAGACACGGAGGCGAGTATTGCATATCCCTTTCTTTACTGTCCACCAATAGCAGCAAAGAATACAAACAGAATGAAAAAATAAAGAACATACATTAACCCCTAGGCCCCTCCCCGCTCAGGTCCCGGTATATTAGGCAGCACTTCCCTTCCATTTCCCTCTTTCTGAAGATGCGACCTAGTAACAATGTCCAAACAAGAACAAGAACAGAGTCCAATAGTCCAATAACTAGAGAATCTCATAACTGAAGGGCGTAATCCAGTAACAGGGAAGCACGATCGGATGAACTGTAGGACCAGAGATTGTCAGCGGGAAGAGTCCTTACATGTTGGGTAACAGCATGCCATCTTGTCGGATCAGGCTGTGAAAACATAAAGAAACAGGAGCTGACAGGTTAAGATCGATAATTGCAACTATTGTCAGGTACCAACTGAGGAGAAAAAATCCCACATGAATACAATCCCACATCCTATTATTATTATTATTATTATTATTATTGGCATTTATATAGCGCCAACAGATTCCGTAGCGCTTTACAATATTATGAGTGATGGGATTTAACTATAAATAGGACAATTACAAATAAACTTACAGGAACAATAGGTTGAAGAGGACCCTGCTCGATCGAGCTTACATTCTATAGGAGGTGGGGTGTAAAACACATTAGGACAGGAAATATCAATCAGATAAGGTGGGCTGCCCTTTAGGAGAGGGCAAGAGACAGGTATGTGAGGTAGGGGTTAGTATTGGAGGCCATAAGCTTTCCTAAAGAGATGGGTTTTAAGGCACTTCTTAAAAGATGCCAGACTAGGGGAGAGTCTGATGGCGGTAGGCAGGCTATTCCATAGGAAGGGAGCCGCCCGCGAGAAGTCCTGCAAGCGCGAGTTGGCCGTACGAGTGCGGACAACGGACAGGAGGTGGTCACGGGCAGCGCGGAGAGACCGAGAAGGGACATACCTGTGGATCTGTGAGGAGATATAAGAGGGGCTAGAGTTGTTCAGTGCTTTATAGGTGTGAGTTAGTACCTTGAATTGACTCCTATAGCATACAGGAAGCCAATGTAAGGACTGGCAGTGGGGTGAGGTGTGAGAGAAACGACTAGAGAGGAAAATCAGTCTAGCAGCAGTGTTCATTACGGACTGTAGGGGTGCAGTACGGCTTTTGGGAAGACCAATCAGGAGAGGGTTACAGTAATCCATGCGGGAAATTACTAGAGCATGGACAAGCTCTGTAGCGGAATGCAGTGAGCCTGTCCTGCAAAATGCCTGTGTGACTGTGTTTGTATATGTTTTCCCTATGTTGAAATTGCTATTCGTTTGTGTATTATGTGAATTGTATGGTATTCGGTAGTTTCCATCCGTACTATATACTTATGGAAACTACCGAACGGAGGGACCACCCCAGAGAGAAGTGTGCCGGCTATTAAAGTTCACATTCCTTCCAACCGCAAGTTAACCGGCTCATTAACATTGTATCTGGGTGGCCGCCATTCGGCATGCGTACACGTGGCGGCGGCCATCTTACGCATGAAAATCCCAGCGGTGTTTGGTCGTCGAGTGCCTGGAACTCAAATCGGACACTCAAACAACCAAACACCGCTGAGACCTCCAGAGCTCCGTAACTGCCGAACGGAGAAACATAACGAATCCCCATTCGGTAGTAATAAAGTACCGAATGAGGGAATCACTATCTAGGTGAATGTAAATGTGGATGGCAATTATAAATGCCTGTTTTAACTGCCGAACGGAGACCGACCGCAGGGCCCATTCTCATGGAACCCTTTTCGGATACCAACTCGTGTGCGGTCGGTCAAACTTCACCTGCCTGTAACTACCGAACCCCTGGTCCGATCTGGGTGAATTTTGGATATTATATTCACCCAGATCAGGGCTACCTAGCGGTACCCTGATATTAAGGATATGTGATGGTTTAGGGGTACATCCAAGTTTGGGGTAAAGTACTGTACAACTTAAGGGGATTATGACTCACTCTGAGGGGAGGAGATGTGTGGGAGGTAACAAGAATGGTATTGGTTACTGTCATAATTACTGTAGTTCCCTCCCTTGCATGGGAGCAGGCTTTATAAGAAACCTTGGAATAAACGATTGTCAGTTCTACTCCTGAAACTGTGTGTCGTCCAGTTATTGGGAGTGCTGTGGGGATTTCGCTGAACCTTTTTACCTGCTGGAAACTCTGCTGTGGATTTACTAATGACTTGTTCCTGAGCCTTCCTTGGATCTAAAGTGGAGAATAGCTGCGAGAAATCAGCTCTCCGCTACATTGGTTGGCAGCGCTGGGATCCAGACTCACAGAGGAACAAGGATTAATGGAGATTGACCTTTCTACGCTAAAAAGAACCACATTGAAAGACCTTCTGGAAGCGAAAGGTGTTTCTGCCAGCAGCAAATCCAAAGCAACGCTTATCACCGAAGTAATGGCAGAATACAGAGCAGAGGAGGTCCAGGCCACGGAACAAAGACCTGAAACAGAACAGGAGGAGTTCCAAAGGCAGTTACAATACAGACTGGCCTTCTATGGGGAAAACCCACCCACAGAGATCATCTCTAAAACCATGACAGAGGTGCAGGAGTTTGTGAAGAGAAATAGGAGACCACAAACACCAGAAAGAAGTACAGCAGGAGCTGTGGCACAAGAGGGTAAGCCCAAAATTCCCTATCAAGCTTTTAAAACGTATGTGGAAGCAGAGGAGGATATAGATGCCTTCCTCCAGGACTTTGAGAGACTGTGTACACTGCATAACATACCAAGGGAAGAGTGGGTACCCATATTAGCAGGACGGCTGTCAGGAAGGGCAGCGGAAGCCTACCGCACTGTACCAGATGTGGAAATTAGGAACTATAGCCGGGTGAAAGAGATTATCCTGGCCCGGTATGCAATAACAGCAGAGGCATACCGGAGATGTTTCAGGGAATTGAAAAAGGTGGACAAAGATTCACATGCAGAGTGGGCTTGCCGACTAGAAAGGGCAGCTCTTGGGTGGATGCAGTCGAGTAAAGCGAGGTCCATGGAGGACTTGTTACAAATGCTGCTGTTGGAGCAGTTTTATGAGGGTATATCCTCAGAACTACAGGAATGGGTGAGGGATCGTAACCCCACCACCCTCACCGAGGCTGCCAAAAAGGCAGATGACTTTATGGATGCTCGCAGACAAACCAAGGCAGTGGGTACCAAACCGGCCATGCGGCCACTAGGGGTAAATTCATTTTCTCCTAACCCTCAACCCCCACCAAGACCCCTTCCTCCACCAGCACCAGCAGCAGCGCAGCAGAGATACCGCACACCTGCTTCTGTGCAATGCCACCGATGCCAGAGGTGGGGACATTACCAGCGAGATTGTCCGCAGTCCAGGGAACGCAACACCTGGATCCGACCAGGACCTCCACCACCACCACCAAGAGCAGCAGCGCATCATTACCAGGACGAGGTACCACTTCCCTACAGCTCTGCCGTTCCAGTCACGACTGTGGAACAGTGGGAAGTGCTGCATGAGGCCAACCCCTTACAGGCACATGCGGATAACCGCCAGCACCATAGGCAGACCGTATATCTGGAAGGGAAGCCTATGCAGGGGCTCCGAGACTCGGGAGCCACTATCACCCTGGTGCAAAGCCATTTGGTTTCGGACAAGGCCAAGCTGAATAAGACTGTGGCTGTCAGGGTTGCAGGGGGAGCCGTGTATCGGCTAGACACAGCCAGGGTACATTTGCATTGGGGTGCGGGGTTCGGGAATGTGGAAGTGGGACTAATGCCGCAATTACCTGCTGAGGTGGTCCTGGGGAATGATCTGGGCAAACTCACCTCCGCATTTGAACCACAAACTACTGAAGAAGCACACCCAGTAGTCACCAGGCAACAGGCCCGCACCCAACAAAACAACGCACTGCCGGAGGTCCAGGTAAGAGATTCCTCCCCTTCCCTAGACTGTATCCCTTGGGCCCCTCCTGACGAGTTTGTAGCCGAGGTAATCACTGACCCTACCTTACAGGTATACCGAGACAAGGTCACCTCTATCCAACCGGGGGCAGAGGGGGAAAGATTTGTATGGGACAGACAGCTATTGTACCGGGAAACAAGTAAACAGATAGATGGGTCAGACCCCATTGCTACAAGACAGCTGGTGGTACCTCAGAGGTACCGAACCGAATTACTCCGGATAGCGCACGATATTCCGCTATCTGGACATTTGGGGGTCAGCCGTACCAGATATCGATTGACCCAAAGTTTCTTCTGGCCAGGGATTAGCCAGGAGGTACGCAGGTACTGTAATACCTGCGACACGTGCCAGAGGGTGGGAAAGAGGGGGATAAGCGTAAGGCGAGGCTGCACCCCCTACCCATAATTGAGGAACCCTTTCATAGGGTTGCCGTAGATATTGTAGGCCCCTTCCGGAAACCTAGCCCCTCGGGCAAACGGTACATCCTGACCGTAGTGGACTATGCCACTCGCTACCCCGAGGCGGTAGCTTTAACGAATATACATGCAGAGACGGTGGCTGAGGCGCTGATGCAGATTTTCTCCCGGATGGGGTTACCCAGGGAGATCATCTCGGATCAGGGCACTCAGTTCACGGCAGAGGTTACCCAACAACTCTGGAAGTTCTGCAAAATTAAGCCTATAATTAGTGCTCCGTACCACCCCCAGACTAATGGGCTCTGCGAACGGTTCAATGGCACCTTAAAACAGATGCTCCGAACCTTCGCCGAGACTCACCGAGACTGGGAAAAATTCCTGCCGCACTTACTGTTTGCTTACAGGGAGGTGCCGCAGGAATCTACAGGATTTTCCCCCTTTGAACTGCTATTTGGGAGGAGGGTAAGGGGACCCCTAGACTTGATTAGAGAGCACTGGGAGGGAGACCGTAGCGTGGACGGTACCCCTATTGTACCATATGTGTTGGCCCTCCGAGATCGCCTGGAAGCACTCACCAAGACGGTAAAGGAAAACCTACAGGCAGCTCAGACGCGTCAGCGCACCTGGTACGATAGGGGCGCCAGGGACCGCAGCTTTCAGGTCGGACAGAAAGTTTTAATTTTAAAACCTGTCCGACACGATAAGCTACAGGCCGCCTGGCAAGGCCCTTATAAAGTGGTAGAACAACGATGTGACACCACGTATATAATTGGCCACTGCGCAGGGAATGGGGGGCGACGCATGATCCATGTGAACATGCTGAAACCTTACCAGGAACGTTCAGAGGAGGTGACAGCTATCTGCGCCCCCACCTCTGAAGAGAGCGACAGCCTACCCCTCCCCGATCTGTTAGAAGATGGACAGCTGGCTGGGGATTTAGGAGCAGTTGTATTGGGGGATCGGTTGAGCCCACAGGAGCGTATCGAGGTACAACAACTACTGCAGGAAAAGCAGGAGACCTTTTCTAATGTACCTGGATACACCCCTCTGGCCACCCACCGAGTAGACACCCCAGGTCAACTTCCCATGCGCCAGACCCCATACCGCATCCCTGAAGCGGTCCGGGAGAATATGCGCAAAGAGATTGAGGAGATGATACAGTTAGGAGTGATTGAGCCCTCAGATAGTCCCTGGGCATCTCCAGTGGTCCTCGTACCAAAGCGGGACGGCACGACCCGCTTTTGCGTGGACTACAGGAGACTGAATGAGAAGACCGTATCCGACGCATACCCGATGCCTAGGATCGATGAGTTACTAGACCGGATGGCCAGGGGAAAATACCTTACCACGATTGATCTGTGCAAAGGGTATTGGCAGATTCCCTTAGCCCCGGAAGCCATCCCTAAGTCCGCCTTTGTCACCCCATTCGGCCTGTACCAATTTAAGGTCATGCCGTTTGGGATGAAAAACGCGCCGGCTACCTTCCAGCGGATGGTGGACCGCCTCCTAGATGGGTTCCAAGACTATACCTGCGCATATCTCGATGATATTGCCATATTTAGCGATACCTGGCAGGAACACTTGGCCCATATAGGAGCGGTTCTAGACAGGATCAGGGAGGCTGGTTTGACCCTAAAACCAGCTAAATGTAGTATTGGGATGGCCGAGGTACAGTACCTGGGCCACAGAGTGGGCTGTGGTAAGCAGAAGCCGGAACCCGCCAAAGTAGAGGCAGTATCACAGTGGCCTACCCCGACAACTAAAACCCAGGTGTTAGCCTTCCTAGGGACAGCAGGGTATTACCAGAAATTTGTCCCCAATTATAGTGCCCTGGCCAAACCCCTCACGGACCTGACACGTAAAAACCTTCCCCGCCAAGTAACCTGGACCCCGGAGTGTGAGCAGGCATTCCAACACTTGAAAGATGCACTTGTTAATGCCCCTGTCTTGGCCGCTCCCAATCCAACTAAACGTTTTCTTGTTCACACAGACGCTTCTATGTTTGGATTGGGGGCAGTATTAAGCCAAGTCGGGGCCGATGGCGGAGAACATCCAGTGGCTTACATCAGTCGCAAACTTTTACCCCGGGAAGTAAGCTACGCCGCCATCGAGAAGGAATGCCTGGCTGTGGTGTGGGCCTTGAAGAAATTGCAACCCTACTTGTACGGACAGGCTTTTTCGCTGCTCACGGATCACAACCCGTTAGTCTGGCTGAACCGGGTGGCTGGGGACAATGCCAGGCTGCTGCGCTGGAGTTTGGCGCTGCAGCCTTTTGACTTTAACATTCAATACCGCCCGGGTAAGCAAAATGGAAACGCCGACGGGTTGTCGCGACAAACTGATCTGGAGAAATGATCCGTGAGCACCCCGGTCATCCCCAAGCCGATCCGTGTGGGATCAGACTGTGTATGCCGGCTTGTGGGCAAGGGGGAGCAGTGTAGCGGAATGCAGTGAGCCTGTCCTGCAAAATGCCTGTGTGACTGTGTTTGTATATGTTTTCCCTATGTTGAAATTGCTATTCGTTTGTGTATTATGTGAATTGTATGGTATTCGGTAGTTTCCATCCGTACTATATACTTATGGAAACTACCGAACGGAGGGACCACCCCAGAGAGAAGTGTGCCGGCTATTAAAGTTCACATTCCTTCCAACCGCAAGTTAACCGGCTCATTAACATTGTATCTGGGTGGCCGCCATTCGGCATGCGTACACGTGGCGGCGGCCATCTTACGCATGAAAATCCCAGCGGTGTTTGGTCGTCGAGTGCCTGGAACTCAAATCGGACACTCAAACAACCAAACACCGCTGAGACCTCCAGAGCTCCGTAACTGCCGAACGGAGAAACATAACGAATCCCCATTCGGTAGTAATAAAGTACCGAATGAGGGAATCACTATCTAGGTGAATGTAAATGTGGATGGCAATTATAAATGCCTGTTTTAACTGCCGAACGGAGACCGACCGCAGGGCCCATTCTCATGGAACCCTTTTCGGATACCAACTCGTGTGCGGTCGGTCAAACTTCACCTGCCTGTAACTACCGAACCCCTGGTCCGATCTGGGTGAATTTTGGATATTATATTCACCCAGATCAGGGCTACCTAGCGGTACCCTGATATTAAGGATATGTGATGGTTTAGGGGTACATCCAAGTTTGGGGTAAAGTACTGTACAACTTAAGGGGATTATGACTCACTCTGAGGGGAGGAGATGTGTGGGAGGTAACAAGAATGGTATTGGTTACTGTCATAATTACTGTAGTTCCCTCCCTTGCATGGGAGCAGGCTTTATAAGAAACCTTGGAATAAACGATTGTCAGTTCTACTCCTGAAACTGTGTGTCGTCCAGTTATTGGGAGTGCTGTGGGGATTTCGCTGAACCTTTTTACCTGCTGGAAACTCTGCTGTGGATTTACTAATGACTTGTTCCTGAGCCTTCCTTGGATCTAAAGTGGAGAATAGCTGCGAGAAATCAGCTCTCCGCTACAAGCTCCTTGGTAGTATCTGGTGCAAGAAAGAGGCGGATGCGGGCTATGTTTTTAAGATGGAATCTACAGGATTTGGCAACATGCTGGATGTGAGGCTCAAAGGTGAGACCAGAGTCAAGTATGACGCCAAGACAGCGCGCTTGCAAGGATGGACTGATGTTGGTACCACAAACTTGAAGGGAGAGCGAAAGAGGAGGATCGGTATTAGGAGGAGGAAAGACAAGGAGCTCAGTTTTTGAGAGATTGAGTTTCAGAAAGCGGGAGGACATCCAGTCAGAGATGGAAGAAAGGCAAGCAGTGACACGTTGCAGGACGGCAGGGGACAGGTCCGGGGAGGAGAGATATAGCTGGGTGTCATCAGCGTACAGGTGGTAGTGGAATCCAAAAGAGGTAATAAGTTTGCCAAGAGAGGCAGTATAAAGAGAAAATAGGGACCAGGGAAGACGTGCACTGCACGAGCTCTGGCAGACCAGGCACAAAAACGGCGGTTAAATCGAGCAAAAATGCCACTAACCTCCTGCAAGGGGGCCCATCGTCCGGGGAAGAACGTCCAGGACCGAGTGATACCGAATCCGACACCCGGGATTACAGGACACAGCAATGTCAGCATGGGGCCTACCGCGGGAGGCGGCAGAGAAAGGCGTCCGCTATCCCGGTCCCTGCCAACAGCGGAACCCTACGCCCGGCACCCCCCGACTATACCCGCGACCACTCCAAGCAAGGCGGGCGGTGGGGCCTCCAAAATGGCGGTAGCTTATGGTGCAGCACCACAAGTCACATATCAGCCTGCTAAGCAAACGACCCCGATTGCCCAGCCAGCAGAGGCACGAGCTTGCAGGGGCGCACCCAGTACCAAAGCACCAAAGATAGGGACCACTGGCAACCAAGTACAATCACACTCCCTGGAAGCCCTAGACCTACTCTGCTCGAGCTTCCACACGACACTATGTGGCAGGGGAGTGTCCTACCTCCAAGCAGCCCGAATGGTGGCATCATGGCTCCGGCCGGTGACCCGCCGACGTCTTTACGGATCCCCACTGCAGACCTTCAGGGCGGTAATCCGGCAACGCAAGCAGCGACAACCACAATGGCGAGAAACCCCGGGCGCCAGCACCCACGCTTCCGCACACCAGAGCGGGACCCGCCAACGTGAACAACCTGTTCCACACACAGCGGCCCCGACAACATCTGACCAGCAAAGTGTAACTCGGCGGAGGAGAACTGGAGATGCCTGCCGCAGAGACCACCGAGATGCAGCTAAGATGGCTACCAACAAGCAAAAATCCAGGAGCCAGCGCCGCACACCTCCACCCTCTATGGTCGCGGCGGCGACATGTGCCACAACACGGAGGTCTATCCCACTGCTTAGTCTTGGAGCTACATCCCAGCCACGGAACGCCATGGCAGAGGCGCGACTCGCGGCTCGGACAGAGAGCTGCAAGGTGAGCCTGGAGAAGCTTGGACCAAATGACCGGGAGGCCAGGGCCCGTTTGAAAGCCTCCATCGGAGTAAGCAGGGGTAAACGGTACTGCCCTTCTATGGGCATCGGCTGAAAGACTTATGAACTTTACTTGCTGTACCACAGTGTCCACGGAGCAAGTAGCTTAATGTGCTATACATTTTATTTACATGGTTCCTAACTTGTTGTCCCTACATTGTCGCCCTACAAATTCTTTTCTAGAAAGTGAATAAGCCTACAAAAGTCAGGGTCAGTTCATGCCATAGATTTTTGTTCTTGTTTTAATCTCAGTTTAGCCTTAACGCTTAAACTCATAGCACTGCAGTAACTGATTGCAGACACTCAGCATGTTACTAACACGTTTGTCTACTTAACTATGCATCATGTAGTCCTCACGACATACCTGTCTAGGCCCATGCGCACATCGACCTCCCTATTAATGATGATGCTTTGCTTAGCTCAAAACTAGCCTATATATACATCTAGCGAGGTGCAGCCTCTCTGACCAGTGAATACTAATTCACGCATAAGCGGCTATACTACCAGCAGGGGCATGTAAAAAATTTTTCCTTTATGTTCATATCATCTCCAGCACATAGTTTAGTTTATCTTATTAAGCAAGCAAATACTTGTAACGCAAGTTGTACCACAGCATACACAGAAGGATATACCATATCTGCATATAACATGTTACATGTCCTGTTATTTTATCAACCAAGCTTGTATGTTTACATGACGGTTTTGCAAAAAACAAAAAAACCCATGGCAATCTTTCTTTGAGGTGCATTGCACACCATCTTGTTCTCATTAACTCATGTTTCCCCACAATGCCTCCTCTTTCTCTTATGTACCCTATAACGCATATGCCATAATAAAAGAAAGATTTACAAAAAAAAAAAAAAGAGAAAATAGAAGGGGACCAAGGACGGAGCCTTGGGGGACTCCAACTGAGACAGGGCGAGGGGAGGAGGTATCATTAGAAAAGGAGACACTGAATGAGCGTTGGGAGAGATAAGAGGAAAACCACGAGAGGACAGAGTCACAGAGACCAAGCGATTGAAGAGTTTGAAGAAGGAGAGCATGATAAACGGTGTCAAAGGCCGCTGAGAGGTCAAGAAGAATTCGTATGGAGTAGTGGCCTTTGGATTTAGGTCGTTAGTGACTTTGATAAGGGCAGTCTCTGTAGAGTGGAGAGGGCGGAAGCCAGATTGAAGGGGGTCAAGGAGAGAGTTGGAATTGAGGAAATGAGACACACGGGTAAAGACAAGTCTTTCCTAGGGTGATTAGTAAACAAGCCAACAGAAACCTACCATTGAGACATGGCCCCACTTACCGTGCCAAATTATTCGATGTGACTCGCTACAACATACGAAAAAGGGTGGGAAAAAACATGAACAATAAACATGGGTGGGACAATACTCGCCTCCGTGTCTTTAATAAAATCATGACTTTTCGTCATGTAATAGCAAAATCATGCAATTTTATAACAAGACACGGAGGCTCATATTGCAAGTTTAAAGCTGATTAACTACTGCCGTAAATGTATGTGGGGCCGGGCGAAAGTAAAATTCACGGAAAGTAGATTCCCTAGACCAGTCAGCTGTCCTCATAATATCTTCCAGGCGTGCTCCTGCGGTCATCATCGAGGAGGCTGAGGCCCCCCGGACCGAATGGGCGCCGAAGATCGTGGTATCGATGCCCGCCTGATTCAATAACCATCTCACCCAGCGTGACAATGTGGTGCTAGAGACCGGGCGGAAGGGTGGCCGAAAGGACAGGAACAGCTGTGGGGATACATTAGAACGATGAAGTTTGGTGCGAATTTCGTATTCGCAAAGGCAAGCCACAGGACATAAAGCTGAAGAGGCAGGAAAAACTGGATAGGACACCGACTTGATAGAGGTTTTCGTCCGGCGACTGATGTTGAACGTGACCCCATCCGGGGTGTATGACTTGGCATCGAAGTCCAGGGCTCTAACGTCCGAGACCCTCTTGCATGATACGAGGCAGAGCAGGCAAACCAGTTTGGCAGATAACTGTTTCAGGGAGAGCACTGAGTTAGCGGGCCACGACGAGATAAAGGATAGTACAACGGAAACATCCCATGACGTGGAGTAGCGAGGCCTGGGTGGTCGGGAGAATCGCAAGCCCCTGAGGAGTCGGCACTCTAAGTGATGTTGACCCGCAGGGCATCCATCAAAGCCTTGATGAATTGCAGAGATGGCTGACCGGTAAAGGTTGATAGTCCTGTAAGCCTTCCCCGCTTCGAAGAGGGACGTCAAAAATTGCAGGACCATGGTTACAGGGGCCGAAACGGGATCCACGTCCCTAGCCATGCACCAGCTAGTCCAAGCTCGCCAAGCTGACCCATATGCTCGTCTAGTTCCTGGGGCCCATGCTTCCTCCAACAGGCGTCTGGTCGTGTCCGAAACTCCTTGGTTTTCCCAGGGTCCCCGGAGATCCGCCATGCCAGGAGTGGGAGGGAGCCGTCCAACCGGAGCGGGTGACACCGTCCCATCGGGTCTAGCAGCAGATTGTGGCGTGACGGTAGTAGCTGAGGGTAGTCCATCGTCATCTCGAGAATTTGAGGGAACCAAGACTGAGTTTCCCAGAAGGGGGTCACCATGACTAACTCTGCCCGGTGTCTGCGGGTCTGTAGGAGGGAGCGTGGAATCATGGAAAACGGTGGAAAAGCATATAGGAGGTCCCCGCTCCAGTCTTGCAGGAAGGCGTCTACTGCCTCCGCCATCGGGTCTGGTCTCCAGCTGAAGAATCGAGATAGTTGGGTGTTCAGTCGGGAAGCGAAGAGGTCGATAGAGAAGGGACCCCACAGAGAGACGATAAACTGGAGAACGCCTCCGTGTCCAACTTCCAGTCGCTGGAGTCTGAAAGATAACGTAACCCCCAGTACGCTTGGACGTTGTGTAGACCAGGTAGATACTCCGTGTGGACCATCAGGTTCCGTTCCAGGCAGAATTCCCAAAAGTCCTTCACCAGGGTGGCCAACACTGCTGACTGCATACCCCCCAGGTGGTTGACATATCTCACCGCTGAGACGTTGTCCATGCGGAGACGGATGCAAGTTAGGGCTCTGTCCCTCGCGAAGCTGCGGATGGCGAAGGAGCCTGCCAGAAGTTCCAGTGCGTTGATGTGTAGCCGTGACTCGGCTGCCGACCAACGACCTCCTGTTGAAATCCCTTCGCAATGGGCCCCCCATCCGTGGAGGCTTGCATCGGAATCGATTGTGAATTCTGGCAGTGGGCCGAAGATCGCCTTGCTGTTCCATGCGGAAAGGTTGAGAATCTACCATCGCAGCTCATCCTTCGTTTCGGTGTCCAGTGACACCTGGTCTGCGTAAGATGCACCGGCTCTCAGGTGTGCGATCTTCAGGTGTTGCAGTGCCCGGTAGTGGAGTGGGCCCGGGAACACTGCCTGTATAGATGAGGCCAGTAGGCCAATGAGCCGTGCCAGCTGTCGCAAGGTGAGTTGGGGCCGTACGAGGGCTCTGCGCAACTCTTTGCGTATGGAGAGTATCTTGGACCTTGGCAGGCTCAGAGTCGCCTCCCCTGAGTCCACGAGGAATCCTAAGAATTCCATCCGAGTGGCGGGGGTTAGGCATGACTTTTCCCAATTGATAACGAAGCCCAAGCGGGAAAGGAGGCTTATGGCCAGCCGTAGGTGGGTAAGGAGAGTGGAGCCATGAGGAGTATGTTGTCTAAGTATACGATTAGACGAACTCCCCGGCTGCGTAGCCATGCCATCACAGGACGTAGTAGCTTTGTGAAGCACCACGGTGCTGAGGAGAGGCCGAAAGGTAGGCATGTAAACCGCCAAGTTTCGTGTTGCCAATGGAAGCGTAGGAGGTCTCGAGAGCCCAAGGCAATCGGCACCGTCAGGTATGCATCCTTGAGGTCTAGCTTTGCTAGCCAGTCTCCTTGAAGGAGAAGCTCCCGTAATAGGTGAATACCTTCCATTTTGAAATGGCGGTATCGGACTATGGCATTGAGGGGGCGCAGATTTATGACGGGCCTCAATTGTCCGCCTTTCTTTTCCACCAGGAAAATATTGCTTATGACCCCTGCGGGTTCGGGAGGCGCTTTCTCTATAGCCCCTTTGGTAAGAAGGGTGGAAAGCTCCATGTCGATCCGTCTGCGATCCTGGAGTGAAAAGCAGATCGGTCGAGGAGGGGGAATGTGTACGAGGTGGTCTATCAGTTCTATGTGAAAACCCCGAATGGTAGTCAGTACCCAGGGGTCTGAGGTAATTTGTGACCAAGCTGGCAAAAAATGTCAGAGTCTGCCCCTTACACAAACATGAGAAAAAACAAGAGGTTTGAGGTAACTCACCGTAGGGTCATCTCAAACTGGATTGGCCTCGGAAGCCTCTGGATCGCCACGGCGTCCTCGAGATGGGAAGAAGGAGGGGCGGGTGTTAGTCTCCTGGTATTGGGTACGTTGGTGAAAGGAGCCTCGTCCCGTGCCACGGGATTGGAAATAGTTCCGGACGGACAGACGGCTCCTGGATCTGCCGGCCCTGGTGGAGACCCGTCCCTGGAAAACTCGCCTCATAGAGGATTGAGCCTTATCCAGGGCAGTAAATGCCCCAACAAAACGCCCCAAATCTTTTATAAAGGAGTCGCCGAAGAGGAGGCCTTGGGCGTCCTTACCGGCTTCTGTGAGGGCGAGATTAGCTAATTTGGGCTCTATCTTAAATAAGATGGCCTTACGTCTCTCAATCGATAATGAGGTGTTAACATTCCCAGCAATACAGATTGCTCTCTGGACCCAACCCCGTAGGTCTTCAGGGTCAACCGTGTGGTTTTCCGCTCTGGCGTCTTCCGCCAAGTCAAATAATTTTGCCAATGGGCCGAATATGTCCAGGTGCTTATCCTTGCAGGACTTTAAGGCGGATTCGAGCCCCTTACGGGGATTCCAGCCTAACTTGGTAAGAAATTGGGTCCTCTTGGGGTCTACCTCGGGAGTGTCGCAAACTTTGTTAGGCACCACAGGCCTTGGACACTCCGCCCTCAATTTGTTGCGGGCCGCCTTACTAAGTGGGTGTCACACCCACTTCTCCAAATATGTGGCAACATGGTCAGCCGGGAGCCACTCTGCCGATCTCGGATGGTGTAAGTCATCCGGGTCGAAGAGTGGAACGCCCGACGGATCCACAAGGGTGGACTCCGCGGTCGCGGAGTGCCTAGTCCCTGGTTCGCCTCCGGATGTCTCTGCCTGAGCAGAGGGAAGGAGGTCGAAGCCTGTATCAGCGGCATCCGCTTCAGAGTCGCTGTCCGACTCAATCCTAGCCTCCTCACTTGACCCGATTTCTGAGTCGGAGTCGCTCTCTACCTGTGCTCTGGCACATTTCCATAGCCGCGCCCGTTCTGCCTGGCGCGGAAAGGCTCTCTTGCGTGGTTGTGACACGCTTTCAGGGGCGACCGAAGGTACGCCAGTCATGGTGTTTCTGGAGGCAGAGGGACGTTTAGATTTGTGGGTAGCTTTCCTGGGTATATCGCCCTGTGGGTCCACAGGAGGACGCGGCTGAGGCGTTGTGGAGCCCGAGTAGCGTTCGTCCAAAGGACGTGGCAGGAGGGCCTGAGAAATGGTGTGGGAGAGTGTGGAGAACATGGACCCCATGGCTGCCATAATGGCGTCCGTCACTGAGCGCTGTAGCGCTAAGAACTGAGTCCCATCCGAGTGGGTAGTTCTGTGAGAGCGAGCAGGTGAATTACCTGAGGTGATAGGGAAGAAGACAGGAAGTTAGAAAATGGCCGCCGAGAATCTCGCGAGATTCGCAGCAAAAAATGAAGCAAGGTGAGTTAAAGAGAAAAAAACGAACGTTCGGCTAAAAGAGGCGAATTTGATGGATGCAAGGTACTTATAGGACAAAGTACAAAAAAACTGACGAATGGGCCGTTCACGAGAAATAGGCGAACGCGGCAAACAGCCGAATGGTCCTATCTGCCGAATGGTGAGCGTAACAATAAATACAATGTTATACAGTGGTAAGAACAACTAGAATAAACAAATAATACTGAGAATCAAAGGTATTGAAAGTGTTAAATGTAAAGACAAAGTGACATGTACTTATCTTTGGTCGGAGCAGCAAAGAAAGAGGGAAATGGAAGGGAAGTGCTGCCTAATATACCGGGACCTGAGCGGGGAGGGGCCTATGTTAATGTATGTTCTTAATTTTTTCATTCTGTTTGTATTCTTTGCTGCTATTGGTGGACAGTAAAGAAAGGGATATGCAATATGTTATAAAATTAACAAATATACTCAATAAATATCCCATCATTATCTAAATTAAATCATTTATGCAATCCAATAGTCAATATTGTGAAGAAACATTTCCTTTTAACTCGGTTCTAAGACTAGCTACAACTTTGTGCAATAGCGTTTATTTCAAATTATCTTACTATTTTATTCAATTGGGATATATTTTTACCATCATAGTGAATCGTACACACGTGACTGTTCTAGGGAACAGACAGGAGAAAAAGAAGAAGAACTCCCCCAATATATTATTATTATTATCTTCTTAACTATCTTAGTTACGTGTTGTGTTTGCCATAGTGTGTTTACTTTAATAATATAACAAATAGTCAGTTAGTGATAGATTAAAAAAAAACAGATAAGTGCGTACTTTATTCCGGGAAATTTATATTAAAAAAAAATAAACAGAAAAAGAAAACATTTTAATTTAGTAAATAGCAATGGCTGTCATTAGTTATTAAAAAAAATAAAAACACATGTAAATAGCTTCAAGGATAAATTGATAACTTTCTAATAGTATAATATTCTCTTATCGTCCCATTTTTTCCCTTCTCTCCCTTTCACAGTCTCCTCTTCCACTCTAAAGTTTACCTGAATTCATTTACCTCAATTAATGAAGCCGAATTCTTTAGTTTAGAGCCGAATTCTCCTGTGGGGTCTTTAATGGTAAAACCTTCCCCATTATGGGAGATTAACACTTTAGTAGGAAAGGCCCATCTGTGGCTAATATTTTTAGTTCTTAATTGTAGAGTTATTTATTTATGGCGCCTCCTATTTAATCTGGTTGCCTGGGAAAGATCAGGAAAAACCAACAAGTTCTGGGATTTCTTATTAATTAAGTTCGGATTGAACCTCAGTTGTTTCATTGGGACGTCTTTTACTGAAGAGTTTAAAACCCTTACAATTACGTCTCTAGGGGTCGTGTTCTCGGTTTCTCTAGATCCAAAGATTCTATGACATCTCTCTATTGGAGAGGGCGTTCAGAGTGGGGGACTCATGTATTGAGATGTGAATTCCGTAATATAATCGGTTAGGTTTTCTTGTTTAATGTCTTCCGAAACACCTTTAAATCTTATATTATTTCTGAGGGATCTGTCCTCCAATTCTGTCAGTTTATTATCCATTTCTTTAACCTGTTTTTTAAGAATAGTATTTTGTGTTTGCAGTAACGTAATCTCCGAGCTCTTCATTTCAAATTCTAGATTTCGTTCAAGCTGTTTCAGAGTAGATATCTCTTTAATTATCTCCGAGATATTCTGATTAATATCATTTTAGATTTTCCCATAGAGATCATCCATCATTGTGGTAAAGCTTTGGTTTGTTATAGTTTCTACGTGGGTTTTAGAGCCTTCTAGGGCGATATCATGTGAAAGTAATTCCTCTAAAGATGGAGGTGTTATAGATCTCCTTTGAGGTTGCAATTTACTGGAGTCTGATTTTGGAGAATAAAAGGCATTCATTGATTTGTTCGTGACTGTCTTATCTGTTGGTACTGTTTTTTAGGAGACATATTGATGTCAATAGAAAATAGGCAGGACGGATAAACAAGCAAAAACAACAGATCTTTAGCAATCCTGCTTCTCCTCTTTACATTTTTTCCTTTTTTTTTTGCTTTTTATTTTCAGAGATTACTTCAAACTTCTATGCATTAGCCTAATTTTTTGCTCACTGTACTTTTTTTTTTTTTTTTCCTCAACAGAAGACTTGGGCAAAATCTGATTAAGATTGTTACTGACCAGCTTTACTCCAGTTTAGCTGAAACAATATCAAGTGTAACGATATAGGAAAGTCGACGTTCAATTGAAATGGATAATTATATCCATGAAACAAAGTGTTCCTTATCTTGAGCAGTTTCCTATTCAGTTCTCAGTCTGTTTAAGGATTTTTAAGGAAATTATAGATTTGGTATATCTGCTATCTATAGCAGAATATTTCTGACTTGCTCCAGCTAATTTACTCACAGTCTAGGTGGAGGTTTGCAGCATAACTGTGATTTTGGATACCTACAGATTCCCGAGAGATTCACCCTGCTGCGGCTGTTAGGAGGTACCTGATACCGAACGCCTGCAAAAAGCAGCATACGCGGAAAACTCCAGACTGTGCCTACAAAACCGGGCACCCGCAAGGTGTTCAATCTGCGGCCACCCAAGAAGACAGAAAAACCTATTCCCCACAGAAGCAGACACCCACAGACAGAGAACTCTGGTCCACTGGATCCTCAGCAGCATACACGGACCGACCAGGAAGACAAGATAACCGTGTCCCCACGGAAGCAGATGCCCACGGACAGAGAACTCCGGTCCGCTGGATCCTCAGCAGCATACACGGACCGATCAGGAAGACAAGATAACCGTGTCCCCACGGAAGCAGATACCCACGGACAGAGAACTCCGGTCCGCTGGATCCTCAGCAGCATACACGGACCGACCAGGAAGACAAGATAACCGTGTCCCCACGGAAGCAGATACCCACGGACAGAGAACTCCGGTCCGCTGGATCCTCAGCAGCATACACGGACCGATCAGGAAGACAAGATAACCGTGTCCCCACGGAAGCAGATACCCACGGACAGAGAACTCCGGTCCGCTGGATCCTCAGCAGCATATACGGACCGACCAGGAAGACAAGATAACCGTGTCCCCACGGAAGCAGATACCCACGGACAGAGAACTCCGATCCGCTGGATCCTCAGCAGCATACACGGACCGACCAAGAAGACAAGATAACCGTGTCCCCACGGAAGCAGATACCCACGGACAGAGAACTCCGATCCGCTGGATCCTCAGCAGCATACACGGACCGACCAAGAAGACAAGATAACCGTGTCCCCACGGAAGCAGATACCCACGGACAGAGAACTCCGGTCTGCTGGATCCTCAGCAGCATACACGGACCAATCAGGAAGACAAGATAACCGTGTCCCCACGGAAGCAGATACCCACGGACAGAGAACTCCGGTCCGCTGGATCCTCAGCAGCATACACGGACCGACCAGGAAGACAAGATAACCGTGTCCCCACGGAAGCAGATGCCCACGGACAGAGAACTCCGGTCCGCTGGATCCTCAGCAGCATACACGGACCGATCAGGAAGACAAGATAACCGTGTCCCCACGGAAGCAGATACCCACGGACAGAGAACTCCGGTCCGCTGGATCCTCAGCAGCATACACGGACCGACCAGGAAGACAAGATAACCGTGTCCCCACGGAAGCAGATACCCACGGACAGAGAACTCCGGTCCGCTGGATCCTTAGCAGCATACACGGACCGACTAGGAAGACAAGATAACCGTGTCCCCACGGAAGCAGATAGCCACGGACAGAGAACTCCGATCCGCTGGATCCTTAGCAGCATACACAAACCCCCAGTGCATGAGAGATTCAGCTTCACTCTCGGAGGGGCTTCCAGGCATAGACATTCAGGATTAAATTTAGCATTGAATTCAGCGTTTTAGCTTTCCGTAAGGTAGCAGCTTATTTCCACCTGGTCACAGATAACCACACCTGCGGCAACGTCGGAACGTCAGGACGTCACGTTACATGAACATCAAGGCCACATAGGTTCCAGCAGGACAAAATGCTAAAAACAGAAAACTCGCCATGGTAACGATACCAGCACAATAGCAAAGCACTTAGAACTTTGCCCCCAGTCCAGTTGGCTATGGGAGTGGTGTTTGATGCTCACAAGTCACCGCTTTGTGTTAATTTAATTACGCTCAAGAAGTAATGAGAGGCCATGTTTGAGAGCTGCGTCTCCGAGGAATCACTAAGCCATTACTAATCACGGCTTGTCCGAAGGTTATTATAAAATGATTAGTAATACTGTGCTTCTTGTAGTACAGGTTTAACAGCAATTAACGATCAAGATTAAACACATTAGCTCATTCTCTGGCTATGTATTCGGAGACCGCAAGAACAGTAGTTTATAGACATTTATAAAGTTTTATCAAATAATGGCTCACCCCGATGATGTTTTATGCATTACAAACAAAAAGATAAACCAAAACGAAAATTGGAAGAAAATTTTTAGAGAAAATCCAGGACAGAATAGGGGGTAACCCTTAG
Organism: Pelobates fuscus; assembly: GCF_036172605.1. Lineage (NCBI taxonomy): Eukaryota > Metazoa > Chordata > Amphibia > Anura > Pelobatidae > Pelobates > Pelobates fuscus. The sequence continues at coordinate 7,173,566 of NC_086320.1, read as the reverse complement.
TATTCTTAAATGAGCCAAAAATGGGAGAGACAGGCTGTCCTATTTTATAACAAATCATTGAATCCCAAAACATAACTTTTAATAGTAATAAACTAAACGGGGAAAAGAAACTGATTAAACTAAAAAATGTGAGAAAAGGGATAGGGTAACGGTATTAGGTAAATTAGCACAAATAATGTGTAAGTGTGTCTATCTGAAGGTGCACTCGCTTGTAGACAACTGTTATCCCATTGTACAGCGCTACGGAAATATGCTGACGCTATATAAATAATAAAATAATAATAAATGTTATTCGTGTGCAGTTGCATCGGTATTATAGTAGAGTCAGCCCAAAGCTCAAAGAAAGAGCATATAGAAGGAAAATCAAATGAACAAAATAGCATATGTAACAAACACAGAATAAAATGCTTTTACAAACAGCAAGTTAGGGGATGTTAACTAAACAGTGTTTTAGAAATAGTAACGAAATCGAGGAGTATAGAAATATAAACCCAGATAATCTAATAGAACCTATACGATACGTGTACAGTGTCCTAGAGTGCACCTCTAGATTAAGGTGTACTAAGCTACAAATAAAATCTAAATATCGGCAGCAGGAGGCAGGAGACTAGATAGCTAGTCCTATATGGAGCCACAAATAGAACCATGTGCCTTCGAGGGCACCTGTCATAGAAAGAGAAGACTAGTGTAACTGCCCAGGTAAAATATTTTATAAATAAATATAAATAAATAATACCTAGACTGCTAATGTAACAGTTATAAGATCCAGCCGAGCAAGTCTAGGACAGGTATGAAAATCCCAATATCCCCCACCATCAGACTCTACTCTAATAGGATATCTATGACTTATAACACAAGAGAGATCTGAAGTGGTCTATGATCTGAGAGAGTGGAGGCATTGAGAGTGAGCCCCAACGCGTTTAGCCGGTAAGCGGCTCTTCAAAGAGGAACTGAATCCCTATTGTGAAAGGCATAAATAGGGCGCTCTAAGCCGTGATTGGTGGATTAGGTTACCACACTCATGATGTAGCGGAGCGGCAGGGGTTAATCCAAGGGCTCTCCGCTGGTAATCAGGATTCATCATACAGAAGGCAGGACACACAGCATAATTCCCATTCCCAAGGACCAGACGACACACAGCCTGGGAGTCAACTGACAAGTTTAATTCACAGCTCCAGGAGTTAACTGTCAACTTTTAAATGTTCTGCAATATGACCTAAAGTGGCTGGTTTGCCACAAATAGAAATAGCAATGCAGTAATAGCAAGATATATACAAGGACATTCTGTAAGTGGCTAGGTTTGCTGGGTACAGGGTGACTTAGACATAAAGTCTCTTTAGGCTGGGGAGCCATCCATCCCAGGCTCCGTTCCACAGGTGGTTTTGCACCTGGGCAGCCCCCCACCCAAACAAGGGTGCCCCCCTGGCTTCCCAAGCGAATAACAGCCCCCACCAAAACAAAGGTGCCCACCCAGCCCTTCTGTCACCTGGGTTCCTCCGACTGGCCGAGGATGATGGGAGTTGTCTGCTGGGCTCATCTTGGCTTGGCTTCTGGGAAGGGGAGCCAACTGTGCTCTCCCCCTGGCGCCATTCAGGATACTGGGGAGGGGGAGAGCCTTCCATCTCCCCCTGGATCTCACTCTGCTGCTGGGGGGCTGTACCGGCTGCCCCTTGGTTGGAGTCCCGCGTCTCTGCGTTTACCGGCTCCGAGGGTCCTGTACGGCTGCTGGGACCCGGTTCAGGCAACAAGGGTGAGCAGAGGCTACCTCCCCTCTGCCCGGAGGCCCGCGCCTCTACACTTAAGGGATCCTGGGGCAACAGGGGTGGACAGAGGCTGGCGGCTCACTTCCCTGAGGCCCGCGCCTCCACACTCATCTGCTCCTGGGAAAGTCATCATGTATAGGTCAATAGACGGTATGGAAGCCGAAGAGGTTCAATAAAGAACTAATTTAGATAGTACATGTCATGCCAAAGCAAGAGATGATGGATGTTGATACAGCGCAGGTATCCTGGGAGTGCTCTCTGTCTGCTCTTTTGTTTGCTTACAGGGGAGTGCTGCAGAAATCCATTGGTTTCTTCCCCTTAGAACTACTACATGAGCGCTGTGGGTGTGGCCCAAGGGATGTGACCAGAGATGTGTGCAGGGAAACAGGGGACCTCCTTACACCATAACCTTATAGCTGCAGTTATAATACACTGTGTGCGGGGAGACAGGGGACCTCCTTACACCGTAACCTTATAGCTGCAGTTATAATACACTGTGTGCGGGGAGACAGGGGACCTCCTTACACCATAACCTTATAGCTGCAGTTATACTGTGTGGAGAGACAGGGGACCTCCTTACACCATAACCTTATAGCTGCAGTTATAATACACTGTGTGCAGGGAGACAGGGGACCTCCTTACACCATAACCTTATAGCTGCAGTTATAATACACTGTGTGCGGGGAGACAGGGGACCTCCTTACACCATAATCGTATAGCTGCAGTTATAATACACTGTGTGCGGGGAGACAGGGGACCTCCTTACACCATAACCTTATAGCTGCAGTTATAATACACTGTGTGCGGGGAGACAGGGGACCTCCTTACACCATAACCTTATAGCTGCAGTTATACTGTGTGGAGAGACAGGGGACCTCCTTACACCATAACCTTATAGCTGCAGTTATAATACACTGTGTGCAGGGAGACAGGGGACCTCCTTACACCATAACCTTATAGCTGCAGTTATAATACACTGTGTGCGGGGAGACAGGGGACCTCCTTACACTATAATCGTATAGCTGCAGTTATAATACACTGTGTGCGGGGAGACAGGGGACCTCCTTACACCATAACCTTATAGCTGCAGTTATAATACACTGTGTGCAGGGAGACAGGGGACCTCCTTACACCATAACCTTATAGCTGCAGTTATAATACACTGTGTGCGGGGAGACAGGGGACCTCCTTACACCATAATCGTATAGCTGCAGTTATAATACACTGTGTGCGGGGAGACAGGGGACCTCCTTACACCATAACCTTATAGCTGCAGTTATAATACACTGTGTGTGGGGAGACAGAGGACCTCCTTACACCATAACCTTATAGCTCCAGTTATAATACACTGTGTGGGGGAGGGCCAGGGAACCTCCCTACACCATAACCTTATAGCTGCAGTTATAATACACTGTGTGTGGGGAGACAGAGGACCTCCTTACACCATAACCTTATAGCTGCAGTTATAATACACTGTGTGTGGGGAGACAGAGGACCTCCTTACACCATAACCTTATAGCTGCAGTTATAATACACTGTGTGCGGGGAGACAGGGAACCTCCTTACACCATAACCTTATAGCTGCAGTTATAATACACTGTGTGCGGGGAGACAGGGGACCTCCTTACACCATAACCTTATAGCTGCAGTTATAATACACTGTGTGCAGGGAGACAGGGGACCTCCTTACACCATAACCTTATAGCTGCAGTTATAATACACTGTGTGCAGGGAGACAGGGGACCTCCTTACACCATAATCGTATAGCTGCAGTTATAATACACTGTGTGCGGGGAGACAGGGGATCTCCTTATACAATGTCAGAGTGATTGACTTGTTATGGTAGTTGGAATGTCGGTTAAATCTCGTTGTAAGTGGGAATAATGTAGACAGATGTTTTATTGTAGCATGGTGCGCTCAGTTACAGTAAATTGTATTCACAGTTTAGTTTAATAACATTGCTCTGAATGTCTGTTGGAATTTATTGGGTCTCTCTTGTTCTCAGTTTATCCAACTATCTTTATCTGACCTGGAACTTCATGGATTTCATTATAGATCTTTATGCCAGGCTGACTAGTCGTGTAACATACCAATGCAATCAGAGGCTGGCACAGGGCACACAGCCAGAAGCTACGGGCACACAGCCAGAAGCTACGGGCACACAGCCAGTTGTTTTCAATATACTTTAGAAATGTTAAGTCATCGAATCATGAATCTTGCATGACGGAAACCTGGCTACAACTTGCACGAATGAATACACCCAACAAGCTCAGCCAGCTACAAAAACGACCACACCCCAATATTGTGGAAAATATTCTCTATAATACAAGACTGGCCCCTCATTAATGAGTGCCCCTCATTAATGATTGTTAATAAGCTGCAGTAATACAGTATTATGGACTACGCTGCAGTAATACAGTATTATGGACTACACTGCAGTAATACAGTATTATGGACTACACTGCAGTAATACAGTATTATGGACAATAAGCTGCAGTAATACAGTATTATGGACAATAAGCTGCAGTAATACAGTATTATGGACAATAAGCTGCAGTAATACAGTATTATGGACAATAAGCTGCAGTAATACAGTATTATGGACTACGCTGCAGTAATACAGTATTATGGACAATAAGCTGCAGTAATACAGTATTATGGACAATAAGCTGCAGTAATACAGTATTATGGACTACGCTGCAGTAATACAGTATTATGGACAATAAGCTGCAGTAATACAGCATTATGGACTACGCTGCAGTAATACAGTATTATGGACAATACGCTGCAGTAATACAGTATTATGGACAACGCTGCAGTAATACAGTATTATGGACAATAAGCTGCAGTAATACAGTATTATGGACAATACGCTGCAGTAATACAGTATTATGGACAATAAGCTGCAGTAATACAGTATTATGGACAATAAGCTGCAGTAATACAGTATTATGGACTACGCTGCAGTAATACAGTATTATGGACAATAAGCTGCAGTAATACAGTATTATGGACAATACGCTGCAGTAATACAGCATTATGGACTACGCTGCAGTAATACAGTATTATGGACTACGCTGCAGTAATACAGTATTATGGACAATACGCTGCAGTAATACAGTGTGGCGAAACCAGCTTCGCCACTGTGAACTGGAGAGGCCTGGCTGCTAGCCTCCTGCCCGCTGACTATGGCCCCTGGACATATTGCACTTTAAAGACTATATTTGGGCATGTACTAATTTATATTGCTGCTACTGGCCCTTTAAAATCAGCAATGGACATTTTGGGACTACTGTCCCTTTAAGACTGTGAAGCATATCCTATTGTACTGCCTATATATTGTATATGTATTTATGTATGCAGTTAACCTGGGTTATATATATATATATGCCGCATTCATCTGATTGTTCGGTAGAATCACTCCATTCATTGTATTGAGGAAACTACCGAACAACCAGACCACCCAGGACTAAGTGTGCCTCCAATTACCGTTTGCAACAATGTTGCAAACGGGTAATTGGCAATCATGTAATGTGTTCTGTGTCCTCTGGGTGGCCGCCATTCAGGAAACAACCACGTGGCGGCGGCCATCTTAAACTACCGAACAGCGGTGTTTTGCCGTCGAGTGTCTGGAACTAAAATCGGACACTTGACTAGGCAAACACCGCTGAGACCTCCATACTTCCAGAAATTCGTATGGAAACTACCGAATGACCCGCCGTTCGGTAGAAAGAACCCCACAAACAAGGGAATTCATTCAAACCCTCTCCAGGCTCTATAACACAGGCAATTCGCCTGTTTTCATTCCCTTGTTTGTGACCGACCGCAGGGCCAAAATGCATGGAACTGTTTTCGGATACTTTACCCATGCGGTCGGTCAAATCTTTGGAACTTCATATCTCCCGAACCATTTATCCGAATGGGCTGATTCTTGCATATGTTGTCCCCCTGAATAAGGGCTATCAGGGGATACCTGTTTTGGAGGTGTAGCATATGTATTTGGGGTACATCCAGGAATTGGGGAAAAAGGTGTACGGTATAATTATGTTAAGTGCTAATCTAAGGGGAGGAAATGTGTGGGAGGTACATCCATGTGATTGGTTAAACTCATCCTCCCCCTGGTAGTGTCCTGTATGTACTTGGTTGTAATAAAAGCCAGACTGGGTGTCCCAGTCCACAGTTCCTGCTTAACCCTCAAAATGAAGTGTCGTCTCGTTCTTGGGGGGGATTGGATTGTAAGCTGACTGCCAAGAGTGTAAGCCGATTGTATGCTTTTCTTGTTCAGCTGTTCCAGTTCGGAGTGTTATTTCGTATCCAGATCGGGAGTGTGGTGTTCGGCAGTAGCTGTGCCTGTATCCAGAAAAGGGGATTATCGCCTAAACTGATTTTTCCCTTTTATGCTGAAACGGTCCGTTACATACAGTATTATGGACAACGCTGCAGTAATACAGTATTATGGACTACGCTGCAGTAATACAGTATTATGGACAATACGCTGCAGTAATACAGTATTATGGACAATAAGCTGCAGTAATACAGTATTATGGACAATACGCTGCAGTAATACAGTATTATAGACAATACGCTGCAGTAATACAGTATTATGGACTACACTGCAGTAATACAGTATTATGGACTACACTGCAGTAATACAGTATTATGGACAATACGCTGCAGTAATACAGTATTATGGACAATAAGCTGCAGTAATACAGTATTATGGACTACGCTGCAGTAATACAGTATTATGGACAATAAGCTGCAGTAATACAGCATTATGGACTACGCTGCAGTAATACAGTATTATGGACAATACGCTGCAGTAATACAGTATTATGGACTACACTGCAGTAATACAGTATTATGGACTACGCTGCAGTAATACAGTATTATGGACAATAAGCTGCAGTAATACAGTATTATGGACAATAAGCTGCAGTAATACAGTATTATGGACTACGCTGCAGTAATACAGTATTATGGACAATAAGCTGCAGTAATACAGTATTATGGACAATACGCTGCAGTAATACAATATTATGGACTACACTGCAGTAATACAGTATTATGGACAATAAGCTGCAGTAATACAGTATTATGGACTACGCTGCAGTAATACAGCATTATGGACTACGCTGCAGTAATACAGTATTATGGACTACGCTGCAGTAATACAGTATTATGGACAATAAGCTGCAGTAATACAGTATTATGGACAATAAGCTGCAGTAATACAGTATTATGGACTACGCTGCAGTAATACAGTATTATGTACAATAAGCTGCAGTAATACAGTATTATGGACTACGCTGCAGTAATACAGTATTATGTACAATAAGCTGCAGTAATACAGTATTATGGACAATAAGCTGCAGTAATACAGTATTATGGACTACGCTGCAGTAATACAGTATTATGTACAATAAGCTGCAGTAATACAGTATTATGGACTACGCTGCAGTAATACAGTATTATGTACAATAAGCTGCAGTAATACAGTATTATGGACTACGCTGCAGTAATACAGTATTATGGACAATAAGCTGCAGTAATACAGTATTATGGACTACGCTGCAGTAATACAGTATTATGTACAATAAGCTGCAGTAATACAGTATTATGGACAATAAGCTGCAGTAATACAGTATTATGGACTACGCTGCAGTAATACAGTATTATGTACAATAAGCTGCAGTAATACAGTATTATGGACTACGCTGCAGTAATACAGTATTATGTACAATAAGCTGCAGTAATACAGTATTATGGACTACGCTGCAGTAATACAGTATTATGGACAATAAGCTGCAGTAATACAGTATTATGGACAACAAGCTGCAGTAATACAGTATTATGGACAATAAGCTGCAGTAATACAGTATTATGGACTACGCTGCAGTAATACAGCATTATGGACTACGCTGCAGTAATACAGTATTATGGACAATAAGCTGCAGTAATACAGTATTATGGACAATACGCTGCAGTAATACAGTATTATGGACTACGCTGCAGTAATACAGTATTATGGACAATAAGCTGCAGTAATACAGTATTATGGACTACGCTGCAGTAATACAGTATTATGGACTACACTGCAGTAATACAGTATTATGGACTACGCTGCAGTAATACAGCATTATGGACTACGCTGCAGTAATACAGCATTATGGACTATGCTGCAGTAATACAGTATTATGGACTACACTGCAGTAATACAGTATTATGGACTACGCTGCAGTAATACAGCATTATGGACTACGCTGCAGTAATACAGTATTATGGACTACGCTGTAGTAATACAGTATTATGGACAATAAGCTGCAGTAATACAGTATTATGGACTACGCTGCAGTAATACAGTATTATGGACTACGCTGCAGTAATACAGTATTATGGACTACGCTGCAGTAATACAGTATTATGTACAATAGGTTGCAGTGGTTATGTGTGCTGTGTGTGTGTGTGTGGGGGGGGGGGGGAAGATACATTTTTAAAAATAGTATATTAAAAAATAGTATATTAAATCTGTATCCCCCCCTCCCTGGTGGTCCGGTGATGGTAAATATGTGACAGGGAAGCAGCTCTCCTGTCCTCCCAAGCGATGCTGTGTGGGCAGGCAGGTGCCTACTCTGCATTGATGCAGACAGACAGCGGCCCCCTCCCCCAGCGACCTATGGCCGCGTGCCCACAGAGAGGGCCCAGCGTGCCACCTGAGACGTGTGCCATAGGTTCGCCATCACTGCTCTAGAGTAACTCTAATACTGGAAGAGAATGACGGGGTTGAAAGGACGGTTTATTATGCTGATAAAATACTCCTTAATCGCAGTTTGTGACGATGGATGGTCCTCAGATCATCTGGAGTTGGACTACGCTCTCTGTGACGTTGGCTGTTGGTTTGATTGGTTTTTAAATCATGGTGGAAATTTCAGACTCTGCATGGCGTGCGTCCAGAATCTATTTGTTGTTCTGTACAATGAATCCCAGTTAATTTTCTTTGCCAGTTTATTGTCATGGGAAAGGCGTTACCAATTTGGCATCAAACCCACGCCACCTGAAGGTAACTACAAGGAGGTCAAACCCGAAACTAACATGACTACGCACTTTCCCTCCACTAAAAACATAGTTACATAGTGTTACATAGTTACATAGTTACATAGTGTTACATAGTTACATAGCTGAAAAGAGACTTGCGTCCATCAAGTTCAGCCTTCCTCACATATGTTTTTGCTGTTGATCCAAAAGAAGGCAAAACATTGAGTCTGAAGTGCTTCCAATTTTGCAACAAACCAGGAAAAAAATTCCTTCTTGACCCCAAAATAGCAGTCAGATGTCTCCTTGGATCAAGCAGCTATTACCCCACTAATTAGAAATTATATCCCTGTATGTTATGGTTTTACAAGTATTTATCCAATTGCAGTTTAACCCCTTAACACCGCAGCCAAATGTACAAGTTGTGAACAGAACAAAACGTAAACAAAACCTGGCATTTGCGCTATATGTCTGTCCAACCGTAATTCACCTCTTTCATATGAAATGCATCCCCCCTTATTATATATCATTTTATTCAGGGGAAACAGGGCTTTCATTTAACATTAAATATTTAGGTATTGAACATAATTTAATATAAAAAATATATAAAAAAATGGGAGAAAAAAATATTTTTTTATTTTTTTTTAGTTCTATGTGACATTTTAACTGTGGATGTCAAAATACTGTTTGCTTTTACTGCAATGCAATACACATATTTGTATTCAGCGATGTCTCACGTGTAAAACAGTACCCCCTATGTACAGGTTTTATGGTGTTTTGGGAAGTTACAGGGTCAAATATAGCGTGTTACATTTGAAATTGAAATTCGCCAGATTGGTTACGTTGCCTTTGAGACTGTATAGTAGCCCAGGAATTAAATTTACACCCATAATGGCATACCATTTGCAATAGTAGACAACCCAAGGTATTGCAAATGGGGTATGTCCAGTCTTTTTTAGTAGCCATTTGGTCACAAACACTGGCCAAAGTTAGCGTTAGTATTTGTTTGTGTGTGAAAAATGCAAAAAACGCAAATTTTGGCCAGTGTTTGTGACTAAGTGGCTACTAAAAAAGTCTGGACAAACCCCATTTGCAATACCTTGGGTTGTCTACTATTGCAAATGGTATGCCATCATAGGGGTAATTTTCATTCTTGGGCTACCATAGGGTCACAAAGGCAACGAAAGCAATCTGGCGAATTTTAATGTGAAAAAAATGAAACACAAGCCTTATATTTGACGCTGTAACTTTTGTAAACACCATAAAACCTGTACATGTGGGGTACTGTTGTACTCGGGAGACTTCGCTCAACACAAATATTTGTATTTCAAAACAGTAAAAAGTATTGCAGCAATAATATCGTCCGTGTAAGTGCTGTTTGTGCGTGAAAAATGCAGAAAACGTCACTTTTACTGGCGATATCATCGTTGTAATACATTTTACTGTTTTGAAACACTAATATTTGTGTTCAGCAAAGTCTCCCGAGTAAAACAGTACCCCCCATGTACAGGTTTTATGGTGTCTTGGAAAGTTATAGGGTTAAATATAGTGCTAGCAAATTCAATTCCCTATACTTTCGGCATGGGTTGTCAGGCAGGTCCCGCTAATTGTAATTAATTAGGATACCTAATTATGTAAAATTATTACATAAATATATGTGTAGAATTAATATATGTATATACATACATATGTGTATATATACGTATATATATATATATATAATTTTTTAAAAATATTTTTATTTATATATAGGTATATATAGTGATATATACGTATATATTTATGTATATAGATATATATATTATGATATATATTATTTTGTTCAACGTGTATTTTGATATAAATATATATATATTATTATCACAATACAGTTAGAACGAAATAACACACATCTATATATTTTTTAATTATTTATTTTTAAATATTTTTTTAATTTTATTTTTTTACGTATTTACATATATATTTTTTATATTATATATAAATATATATATAACAATAATTATATATATATTTAATCAGTATCAGTCTACGTGTAATTTGATATTAATATATATATATATATATATTAATATTTAAATACACGTCGTGTATGTGTAAATGTGTGTATGTGTATATATATATATACTTAGATCATATATATATAATATATATGATCTAAGTATATTTTATTTGTAACTGTAATTTTTTAAATTTATTTTTTTAACTAATATTTTTTTTTTTTACAGGACAGGGGGCAATGACAGTGTCAGCCAGTGATTTCACATCACTGGCTGACACACAGGATCAGTGATCACAGTGACTGCCTGTCACTGTGATCACCTCCTGCAGATTGGGTAATTGACCACAGGGGGGAGTGCCTGGGTGGTACAAGCACTCCCCCCTTCCAATCTGCAGGGGGATCACTGTGCCAGTTACATGTGTCAGCCAATAGGCTGACACATGTAACACTGATCGCAGTGACAGGCTGTCACTGCGATCAGAGCGCTCTGAGATCGCAGTGACAGCCTGTCACTGCGATCTCAGACCTAGCAGATCGCGGTCACTGACCCCAGGGGGACTGCCTGGGGGGCCAGGTAAGTCCCCCGACCGCGATCTGCAGAAGGGGAAAGCCGCCGGCCGCATGTGTCAGCCGATTTGAAATCGGCTGACACATGCTGAATACTGGTCGCAGTGACAGCCTGTCACTGCGATCAGAGACTGCAGATCGCGGTCACCGGCCACAGGGGGGGTTGCCCGGGGGGCCAGGCATCCCCCCCGACCGCGATCTGCAGCGGGAGAATACCGCCGGCCACGTGGGCGGCAATAAAAGCGAGGACGTACTATTACGCCCACCGGCGTTTAGAGCCGGTTTCTGCGTGGCGTAATAGTACGTCCTCCGGACTTAAAGGGTTAAACATCTGTATAGACTCTGACAAAACCACCTCTTCCGGCAAAGAATCCCATATCCTTATTGCTCTTACTGTAAAAAACCCTTTTCTTTGCCTTAGATGAAATCTCCTTTCTTCCAGCCTAAATGCGTGACCTCGTGTCCTATGTATAGCCCTGTTTATGAATAGATTTCCAGATAATGGTTTGTACTGGCCCCGAATATATTTGTATAATGTTATCATATCCCCTCTCAGGCGCCGTTTTTCCAAACTAAAGAGATTTAAATTTTTTAACCTTTCTACATAACTAAAATGCTACATTCCTTTTATCAATTTTGTTGCTCGTCTCTGCACTTTTTCTAGTGCCATGATATCCTTCTTTAGAACAGGTGCCCAAAATTGCACAGCATATTCAAGGTGTGGTCTTACCAGCGATTTATAAAGAGGCAAAATTATATTTTCATCCTGAGAATTTATGCCCCTATTTATACATGACAAAACCTTACTGGCCTTAGCAACGGCAGATTGACATTGCATATTGCTGCCTAATTTGTTGTCTATAACAATTCCCAAATCCTTCCCGTGTGTGGTTATCCCTAATTCACTACCATTTAGGATGTAAGTTGCTTGTGCATTCTTGACCCCGAAGTGCATAACTTTGCATTTCTCTACGTTAAATTTCATCTGCCATTTTAGTGCCCAGTCCCCCAATCTATCCAAATCCCTCTGCAGCAAAACATTACAGCAAAACTAACTAACCTAAACTGACTGTATCTACGTCCTCGCACGGACCATTCCGAGCTTTCCTGCCCTCACTGCGACCATCAGCTTTCTCTGCTGAATCTGCTTCCCCAGTCATTCGGCTGAGCGTTATTTTCATGACCACACACGGTGCCAACACATGTTCCATTGAAAACTTGCAGGTGGTTATGTTTAAAAACTGTTATTTTTGTTTTCACAAGCTTGATAAAGACCTGGTAGGGTTGAAACGTTGCTGTTTTTGCCTCAATAAAGCTGCTATTTTTGTTATTTATTCTACAACGTTTATTAAACCTTTGGTGCATTTTCGTCTGCGCCAAAATATTCTGTCCTTTTATTCCACTTTCAGATTTTTTGCTAATTTATTTTTGATTTTTTAAAAGAAAAAAAATACTCTTGATCTCATTTAAAAACTAAAATACATTTTTTAATATTTCTAGGAAAAAATGGAGAGGCTTATTCAGAATTGCAAGGATGTTTTTATACAACAATCTGACAGCTAAGGAAAAAAAAACATTTGTGGGAAAGAAATGGTGGACTATCTCTATTTAATACAATGGATCTGACTAATATAAAAAAAAACGAAAAAAGAGAATGATACTGGAACAGAGAAATAAACTGGTGGGCAAGGTCCCGCGAGGTCGTTTATAGAGCGAATAAGGGAATACATCAGCACCCACAAAAAAACGACATAAAAAGTAGACATTGTTTACATTTTTTAAAGTTTTGTTTAACTCTTTCATTTTTTTTTGTACAAAGAGAAAACAATGTTACACATGGCATCTCTTAATGACGGGAGAATTGCCACATACTGCAATATGAGCATACCTAATTATCTGCACATATTCTGGTAAATAAAAGCATGAATATACCATCGTTAAACTGTGCTGAGTCATTCCCTGATGGCGCCCCCACATTGGCTATATTGTTTTTAAGGAAAGAAAAAGATGGACTGGACCAGTCATAGCTAACCTTGACACTATACATTGTTTCTGGACTACATTTCCCTTGATGCTCAGCTAGCTTTTAGACTCATTTCCCATGATGCTCAGCTAGCTTTTAGATTCTGCCTCTGGCCCTGCCCCGGCCTCTGCCTCTGGCCCTACCTCTGGCCTTGTGTCTGCCTCTGGCCCTACCTCTGCCTCTGGCCCTGCCTCTAGCTCTGGATCTTCCTCTGCCTCAGGTTCCTTCCCTCTATCACTCTCTACAGCCCCTGAATTACCTCAACCTTTTGCTGCCCCTGTGCCCCCTGTAATGTCCCTGTCCCCTCCACTCTGCAGTTCCTGCCCCCCCCCCTCCCGGAGCCCCTGACCATCCTTTGCAGCCTGTCCCCACTTGTGCAGCCCCTGCCCCCCCCCCCCACAGCCCCTGCCACAACCATTCTGCCCTCCTCCACAGCCCCTGCTCCATAATACTGCCCCTGACTCCCTTCTACAGCCACTGCCCCCTTCTGCTGCTCCTTTGCCCCCACTCTACAGCCCATGCCCCACCAACATTGCCCCTGTCCTCCCTTCTACAGCGCTGTCCCAGTTCTGCTGCCCCTTTGCCCCCACCCCCACATCCCCTTTCCCCTTCCTCCTTCAACAGCACATATGAACCCTCTGCTCACCCCTCGGTATGCCTTGTGTCTATGTCTGTGTTTGTATATCTCTGTATTACAGTGTCTGCATGTCTCTGTGTGTCTGTATAACTATATGTCTGTGTTTGTATGACAGTGTACCTGTATGTGTGTGCCTGTATGACTGTGTCTGCATATCTCTGTAACTGTGTGCCTGTATTGTTTATTGTCCTTCAAGCGGGTGTCAGGTCTTCAGCGTGTACTCTGCCAACCTCTGCCAGTCCACTTTGCCACTCATATCTGGTGTCACAATAGCGTGCCTTTAATCATTTCCCTTGATGCTCAGCTAGCTTTTAGACTCATTTCCCATGATGCTCAGCTAGCTTTTAGATTCTGCCTCTGGCCCTGCCCCGGCCTCTGCCTCTGGCCCTACCTCTGGCCTTGTGTCTGCCTCTGGCCCTACCTCTGCCTCTGGCCCTGCCTCTAGCTCTGGATCTTCCTCTGCCTCAGGTTCCTTCCCTCTATCACTCTCTACAGCCCCTGAATTACCTCAACCTTTTGCTGCCCCTGTGCCCCCTGTAATGTCCCTGTCCCCTCCACTCTGCAGTTCCTGCCCCCCCCCTCCCGGAGCCCCTGCCCATTCTTTGCAGCCTGTCCCCACTTGTGCAGCCCTTGCCCCCCCCCCCCCCCCCCACAGCCCCTGCCACAACCATTCTGCCCTCCTCCACAGCCCCTGCTCCATAATACTGCCCCTGACTCCCTTCTACAGCCACTGCCCCCTTCTGCTGCTCCTTTGCCCCCACTCTACAGCCCATGCCCCACCAACATTGCCCCTGTCCTCCCTTCTACAGCGCTGTCCCAGTTCTGCTGCCCCTTTGCCCCCACCCCCACATCCCCTTTCCCCTTCCTCCTTCAACAGCACATATGAACCCTCTGCTCACCCCTCGGTATGCCTTGTGTCTATGTCTGTGTTTGTATATCTCTGTATTACAGTGTCTGCATGTCTCTGTGTGTCTGTATAACTATATGTCTGTGTTTGTATGACAGTGTACCTGTATGTGTGTGCCTGTATGACTGTGTCTGCATATCTCTGTAACTGTGTGCCTGTATTGTTTATTGTCCTTCAAGCGGGTGTCAGGTCTTCAGCGTGTACTCTGCCAACCTCTGCCAGTCCACTTTGCCACTCATATCTGGTGTCACAATAGCGTGCCTTTAAAAAGAAAAAAAGTTTTTCACTGTAAGCTAATAGCAGTCAGTGTCCTTCAAGCGGGTGTCAGGCCTTTAGCGTGTACTCTGCCAACCTCTGCAAGTGCACATTGCCACTCATATCTGGATCCCAATAGCGTGCATTTAAAACCAAAAAACTTTTTTCACTGTTATAGATTGAATAGCAGTTAGTTGTCTTTAAGCGGGTGTGTCAGGCCTTCAGCTTGTACTCTGCCAACCTCTGCCAGTGTACTTTGCCACTCATATCTGGTGTCACAATAGCGTGCCTTTAAAAAGAAAAAAAGGTTTTCACTGTAAGCTAATAGCAGTCAGTGTCCTTCAAGCGGGTGTCAGGCCTTCAGCGTGTACTCTGCTAACCTCTGCCAGTGTACTTTGCCACTCATATCTGGTGTCACAATAGCGTGCCTTTAAAAAGAAAAACAGTTTTTCACTGTAAGCTAATAGCAGTCAGTGTCCTTCAAGCTGGTGTCAGGCCTTCAGCGTGTACTCTGCCAACCTCTGCCAGTGTATTTTGCCACTCATATCTGGTGTCACAATAGCGTGCCTTTAAAAAGAAAAAAAGTTTTTCACTGTAAGCTAATAGCAGTCCATGTCCTTTAAGCGGGTGTCAGGCCTTCAGCGTGTACTCTGCCAACCTCTGCCAGTGTACTTTGCCACTCATATCTGGTGTCACAATAGCGTGCCTTTAAAAAGAAAAAACGTTTTTCACTGTAAGCTAATAGCAGTCAGTGTCCTTCAAGCGGGTGTCAGGCCTTCAGCGTGTACTCTGCCAACCTCTGCCAGTGTACTTTGCCACTCATATCTGGTGTCACAATAGCGTGCCTTTAAAAAGAAAAAAATATTTTTCACTGTAAGCTAATAGCAGTCAGTGTCCTTCAAGCGGGTGTCAGGCCTTCAGCGTGTACTCTGCCAACCTCTGCCAGTGTACTTTGCCACTCATATCTGGTGTCACAATAGCGTGCACGCATAGTACCACTAATCCCCCCAAAAAATGACAGGCAGAGGCAGGCCACCCTGCAGGGGCCGTCGTGGTCGTGGTGCTGTGATTCCCTTTTGCCCTAGAATAATGCCCAATTTTCAAAGGCCACGTACCCTGAACTTGAAAAGTTCTGAGGGCATAGTTGACTGGCTAACACAGGACACCCAATCTTCTACAGCTTCCGCTCGGAACCTTGACGCACCTTCCTCCTCCAGCTTAGCTTCGGGCACCTCTCAAGATACCACTCACCCGCCTGCCGCCACCACCAACACTAGCACCACAGCCGCTTCACTTTATCTGTCAGAGGAGTTATTTACACATCCGTTTGAAGAAATGAGTGATGCTCAACCATTATTGCCAGAGGATGTAGATAACAGGGATATGTCTCAGTCAGGCAGCATTACACACATGGACGTACGGTGTGATGATGATGATGATGTTGTACCCGCTGCTGCTTCCTTCCCTGAGTTGTCAGATACAAGTGAAGCGGTTGATGATGACGATGCGTCCATGGATGTCATGTGGGTGCCCGCTCGGCAAGAAGAAGAACAGGGCAAAAGTTCAGATGGGGAGACAGAGAGGAGGAGGAGACGAGTTGGAACCAGGGGGAGGTCGTTGCAAGGAGCTAGTGGCACAGTCAGACAGCATGCATCGGCACCCGGGGTCAGCCCGACAGCACGCCAATCAACGCATGCTGTGTCCACCATCAGAATGCCGTCATTGCAGAGCTCAGCAGTGTGGCATTTTTTTTGTGTGTCTGCCTCTGACAACAGCGATGCCATTTGCAACCTGTGCCAAAAGAAACTGAGTCGTGGGAAGTCCAACACCCACCTAGGTACAACTGCTTTGCGTAGGCACATGATCGCACATCACAAACGCCTATGGGATCAACACATGAGTACAAGCAGCACACAAACTCAAAGCCACCATCCTCCTCCTGGTCCAGCATCTTCAGCCACGTCAACCACTGCTGTCCTCCTTGCCCCCTCTCAACCATCCGCCACTCCGTCTCTCGCCTTGAGCAGTTCCCGCTCATCTGCCCACAGTCAAGGACATGTTTGAGCGTAAGAAGCCAATGTCAGAAAGTCACCCCCTTGCCCAGCGTCTGACAGCTGGCATGTCTGAACTATTTGCCCGCCAGCTTTTACCATACAAGCTGGTGGAGTCTGAGGCGTTCAAAAAATGTGTGGCTATTGGGATACCGCAGTGGAAGGTACCCGGATGAAATTTCTTTGCACAAAAGGCAATCCCCAACCTGTACTCGATTGTGCAAAAGGAAGTAATGGCATGTCTGGCACACAGTGTTGGGGCAAGGGTCCATCTGACCACTGATACCTGGTCTGCAAAGCATGGTCAGGGCAGGTATATCACCTATACTGCGCATTGGGTAAACCTGCTGACGGCTGCCAAGCATGGAATGCGTGGCTCTGCAGAGGAGTTGGTGACACCGCCACGACTTGCAGGCAGGCCTGCTGCCACCTCCTCTACTCCATCCTCTTCCATAACCTCCTCGGCTGAGTCCTCTTCTGCTGCTGAGTCTTGCTCCACATCAACGGCACCCCCCCCCCCGCTCCCCAGGTACTATTCCACATCCCGGATACGGCAGTGTCACGCCGTCTTGGGTTTGACTTGCTTGAAAGCAGAGAGTCACACCGGACAAGCACTCCTGTCCGCCCTGAACGCACAGGTAGAAAAGTGGCTGACTCCGCAGCAACTGGATATCGGCAAAGTGGTTTGTGACAACGGAAAAAATTTGTTGGCGGCATTGAAGTTGTGACAGACCCCTTTTGGAGTAATAGATATTATCTCAGAGAATTGCCGTTGTACTTGGATTATTGTGGATTTTGGGTACTTCTGGATCCGTACGGTACACGCAGCCACGTGGAGAGAACAATGGGTCGCGGCCATTTTGACCGCATGAACTAATGACCGAACACTCACGAACTTTCCACACGACGAATTTCAACCTTACCGGTAACGTACGCCCATGCTGGTCGACAGATCCAGAGTACCGAACTAGAGACACCAGATCCAAGAGAGAGTTTTCGTTTATGTTATATGGTTCCTGAGTAAATGGTGCAAACGTGTATCTAGCGAACGGCCCAACCGATCTAGGGGATTTTCACGTATATTGTTCCCTAGATTTCCGTTCCCTAATACACGTAGTACAGTGCATTTTCGTTATATATTGTGTGTGTTATTAAACGTTGTAATAATCGTGAAATATTCTGACTCCCACTGTAAATGTATTATCTCCTCCGGATACGGGGAGGAGTTGTTGTACGGCATAAAAGCCCGAGTTGCAGAATAAAGATTATTCCTACTTTGACCCTCAACACAGAGTCTCGTCTCGTGCTTGGAGGGGATGGCTATTATGCGGATTCGTATTTGCTGGGAACCTGTTATGCTTTAGCTGACTTCATCTTGGGGGAAAGGACACCTTCTCAGCGGCGTAACCCCCTACTACACCGGGGTGCCGCTACAATTGGTGGCAGTGGCGGGATCGTTCTTTCACCCCAGAAGGACAGCTACCGAGAGCAATCAGGATGGAGGCCTACTACGGAAGGTTGAAACGATCTACCCTAAAAGACTTGTTGGAGAGCCGTGGTCGTTCGGCTAGCAACAAAAAGAAAAGAGACATTTTGGCAGAATTGGTCGCATTGGACTTAGCTGAACAGAATGGCGAACTGGGTATCGAACCAAACCCAGAACCGGAGATCGCATTGGTCCGAACCCCGGAAGACGAACGATTCGACCACGAGGTGAGGGTAAGGCTGGCTCACTACGGACCAAACCCCTCACCTAGGATCGTGACTCAAGTAATTGCGGCGGTCGATGCCAACCGGCGCCAGACTTCAGCCAGCGCCAGTCCAATTGCTGGGACTTTTCAAACTCCCGAGGAAAAGAGGAAAGTACACTTTGCCGCTTTTAAAAATTTTGTGGAAACAGAGGGGGAGATTGACCAATACTTAGCGGATTTTGAGCGTCAATGTGCCCTACATAAAGTACCCTCCGAGGAGTGGGTTAAAATTTTGTCTGGCAAATTATCCGGACGAGCCAGTGATGCTTTCCGGGCGATCCCGGACCATGAGGTGGGAAATTATCGCTTGGTCAAGGAAGCTCTATTGTCCCGGTATGCGGTAACCCCCGAAGCATATCGGAGACGCTTCCGGGAATCCCGAAAGCAAACCGGTGACTCCTACACCGAATGGGCCTGCCGATTACAACGCACGGCTGGCCACTGGATGGATGGGTGCCAAGCTACCACCGCGGAGGAGGTATTACAATTGTTTTTGTTGGAGCATTTTTTTGAAAAGGTGGACAAGGAGCTCAGAGAGTGGATTCGGGATAGGAGACCCCTTACCCTACACGAAGCCGCCCGGTTGGCCGACGAGTATGCAGACGCCCGCAAACCCGACCCCTCGGTCCAAAAGACAGCTCCCCGAGTAGAAAGCCGCCCCGTCGGCCCTACTCCAACCACCCCCGCTAATCAACCTAGCTACAACACTTCCTCCCGCTTCGCCCAGTCCAGTGCCACGGACCGCCGGCGGTGCCATAGGTGCCAACAGGTGGGCCACCTGAGAGACAAATGCCCACTAGATCCAGCTCGACAAGCTTCCTGGAGGAAGCCCGCTGAAGGGAACACCCGGCCCTTTACCTCAGGGGCCCATTGCATTGAAGCCCAGCCCCTGGGGGAAGAGCAATGGGAAATTTTGCACGAGGCCAACCCCCTATATGCGGCTGCCGTAGACAACCGTCAACATCACCGACAAACAGTCCGAGTAAATGGACAAGTTGTCAGTGGATTACGAGACACTGGGGCCACCCTAACATTGATCCAACACGACCTGGTCCCAGAAAAAGAACATACTGGACAAACGGTGGCCGTTAGAGTGGCCGGGGGTGCGGTGCATCGTCTCCCCACGGCCCGAGTGCATTTGGATTGGGGGGTGGGAGCTGGCCAAGTGAATGTGGGCCTGATGAAAGGGCTACCAGCTGAAGTCCTCTTGGGAAATGATTTGGCCCCTCTGTTGTCCGCTTTTGCCCCTCAAGGCCCTGCTGGAGCCTGCCCTGTCACCACCCGGGCTCAGGCTCGTGCCATTGGAATCGGTCCGCCGGTCGCGGAGACCCAGGTAAGATCTAACCCTCCGACTGTGACCTTAGGACAGACCCCCTTAGACTGGGATACCCCTGAGACTTTTGGGAGGGAGACGCGGGAAGACGTCACTCTACGAAAGTATAGGGATAAGGCTGACAAAAAGGAACCAGGGACAGATGGGGAAAGCTACAAGTGGGTGGGGGATAGACTGTATAGGATCCCCCAGGAGCCCGCAACAGGTAAAAACCCCGTCCCGCAGAAGCAACTAGTGCTACCGAAAAAATACCGGCAAGAAATCATGAGGATCGCTCACGATATACCCTTAGCTGGCCATTTAGGAGTACGTCGCACGGGCCATAGGATTACCCAGAATTTCTTCTGGCCAGGGTTTAACCGGGACGTGCGACAATACTGCAGAACCTGTGACACTTGCCAACGGGTGGGTAAGAGGGGAGATCGCCCGAAGGCTAAATTAATGTCGATGCCGATCATTGGGGAACCTTTCTATAGGGTCGCCGTCGACATTGTAGGCCCCCTAGCGCGACCTAGCCCATCCGGTAAGAAGTACATTCTTACTGTGGTGGACTATGGGACCCGGTACCCAGAGGCAGTACCCCTGTCAAATATTGAAGCTGAGACGGTAGCCGATGCATTGGTTAAGATATTCACTCGGGTGGGGTTCCCTAAAGAAATCCTATCCGATCAGGGAACCCAGTTCACTGCCTTACTCACACAGCAGTTATGGAAAGTGTGCCACATTAAACCCCTGCTCAGCTCCCCGTACCACCCCCAAACTAACGGTCTCTGTGAGCGCTTTAATGGGACTCTCAAACAAATGTTGAGGACCTTTACGGACGGTTGCAGAGACTGGGAGAGATTCTTACCCCACCTGTTATTTGCGTATAGGGAGGTCCCCCAAGAATCTACGGGTTTTTCTACCTTTGAGTAATTGTATGGGAGGAGGGTGCGAGGGCCCCTCGATCTCATTCGGGACCACTGGGAAGGGGAAACCGAACAAGCAGGGACGCCGATTGTGCCATATGTCCTGGAACTCCGGGACCGCATGGAGCAACTCTCCCTATTGGTAAGGGAGAATCTCCAGGCGGCCCAGGGGCGACAGAAACGATGGTACAATAGGGGTGCCCGGCAACGACTATTCCACATAGGGCAGAAGGTATTGGTGCTAAAACCGGTGAAGGACAACAAACTGCAGGCTGCGTGGCAGGGTCCTTACAAGGTTCTAGCCCAACTCTGTGATACCACCTACCTTATTGCCAGCTGTGCAGATGAAAGGATCCAGCGATCCTTTCATGTGAACATGTTGAAGGAATACCAAGAAAGGCAGGAAGATATTCACGCTGTTTGTGCCCCAGCTACGGATGACCCCGAAAGTTTACCCCTACCTGACCTGCTAGAAAGGGAGACTCACCCCGACCCAATTAGCCTAGTGAAGCTGGGAGATCGACTGAACCCTACTGAGCTGGAGCAAGCTAGACAGCTCCTATGGGAGAAACAGAGTACCTTCTCCCAGGAACCAGGA
Organism: Pelobates fuscus; assembly: GCF_036172605.1. Classification (NCBI taxonomy): domain Eukaryota; kingdom Metazoa; phylum Chordata; class Amphibia; order Anura; family Pelobatidae; genus Pelobates; species Pelobates fuscus. The sequence goes on along the minus strand of NC_086320.1, from coordinate 7,151,742 downwards.
TACACCACACTGGCCATACACAAGGTAGAAACCCCAGGGCAGGCCCCCCTCCGACAACCCCCTTACCGTATTCCGGAAGCCGTCCGGGACGGGATGCTAAAGGAAATACGGGAAATGACCCAGCTGGGGGTCATTGAGCCATCAGACAGTCCCTGGGCCTCTCCCGTAGTCCTAGTCCCCAAGAAAGATGGAACCACTCGGTTCTGCGTAGACTACAGGCGACTGAATGAAAAGACTACCACTGACGCTTACCCCATGCCCCGGGTAGACGAACTATTAGATCGCATAGCCAGGGGTAACTATCTCTCTACCATAGACCTCTGCAAAGGTTATTGGCAGATTCCCCTGGCCGAGGATGCCGTCCCCAAGTCGGCATTTGTCACCCCGTTTGGCTTATACCAATTCAAGGTTATGCCATTCGGGATGAAAAATGCCCCGGCTACGTTCCAGCGAATGGTGGATCGGCTCCTCGATGGATTCCAGGAGTTTGCGTGTGCATACCTGGATGACATTGCGATCTACAGTGAGTCTTGGGAAGAACATTTAGTCCACGTAGGAGTAGTACTAGATAAGATTCGGGCCGCGGGCCTGACACTAAAACCCGAGAAGTGCCATTTAGGAATGGCCGAGGTCCAATACCTGGGTCACCGAGTAGGGTGTGGAAACCAGAGGCCGGAGCCTGCCAAGGTTGAAGCAGTAGCGAACTGGCCCACACCTAATACTAAGATCCAAGTATTGGCCTTCCTAGGGACGGCCGGGTATTATAGGCGTTTTGTCCCTGATTATAGTACGATAGCCAAGCCCTTGACTGACTTGACCAAGAAGAATTTACCTAGACAGGTCCTGTGGTCTCCCGCTTGCGAAGCCGCATTCCAATCTCTCAAACATGCACTTGTTAATGCTCCTGTCTTGGCTGCCCCAGTACCTAACAAACGTTTCCTTGTCCATACAGACGCTTCCATGTATGGACTGGGGGCTGTGCTGAGCCAAATCGGGGAAGATGGAAAAGAGCATCCGGTCGCATACCTCAGCCGAAAGTTGTTACCGAGGGAAGTGAGTTATGCGGCCGTAGAGAAAGAGTGCCTGGCCCTGGTATGGGCATTGAAAAAATTAACCCCTTATCTTTATGGACAAGAATTTTCCTTGGTAACCGACCACAATCCATTGGTATGGCTTAACCGGGTCGCAGGAGACAATGGCCGATTGCTAAGATGGAGCTTGGCCCTGCAAACGTACAATTTCACCATCAGCTATCGACCCGGTAAGCTAAATGGCAACGCCGATGGGCTGTCTCGACAACTTGACAATGCTCCGGACAAGTGAATTCCGGTCATCCCTAAGTTAATCCGAAAGGATCAAGCCAGGTCTGCCGGAGTGTACCACTAGGAGGGAGCCGTGTGACAGACCCCTTTTGGAGTAATAGATACCATCTCAGAGAATTGCCGTTGTACTTGGATTATTGTGGATTTCGGGTACTTCTGGATCCGTACGGTACACGCAGCCACGTGGAGAGAACAATGGGTCGCGGCCATTTTGACCGCATGAACTAATGACCGAACACTCACGAACTTTCCACACGACGAATTTCAACCTTACCGGTAACGTACGCCCATGCTGGTCGACAGATCCAGAGTACCGAACTAGAGACACCAGATCCAAGAGAGAGTTTTCGTTTATGTTATATGGTTCCTGAGTAAATGGTGCAAATGTGTATCTAGCGAACGGCCCAACCGATCTAGGGGATTTTCACGTATATTGTTCCCTAGATCTCCGTTCCCTAATACACGTAATACAGTGCATTTTCGTTATATATTGTGTGTGTTATTAAACGTTGTAATAATCGTGAAATATTCTGCCCGGTACAGTGGGAGTGACTCCCACTGTAAATGTATTATCTCCTCCGGATACGGGGAGGAGTTGTTGTACGGCATAAAAGCCCGAGTTGCAGAATAAAGATTATTCCTACTTTGACCCTCAACACAGAGTCTCGTCTCGTGCTTGGAGGGGATGGCTATTATGCGGATTCGTATTTGCTGGGAACCTGTTATGCTTTAGCTGACTTCATCTTGGGGGAAAGGACACCTTCTCAGCGGCGTAACCCCCTACTACACCGGGGTGCCGCTACAGAAGTTGGGCAAGTTGACACATGTGCCGTGCATGGCACATGTGTGTAATCGGATCGTACAACACTTTGTGCATAAGTACACAGGCTTACAGGACGTCCTGAAGCAGGCCAGGAAGGTGTGTGGCCCTTTCAGGCGTTCCTACACGCCCATGGCGCACTTTGCAGATATCCAGCGGCGAAACAACATGCCAGTGAGGCGCTTGATTTGCGACAGCCCGACACGTTGGAATTCAACACTCCTAATGTTCGACCGCCTGCTCCGACAAGAAAAAGCCGTTAATGAATATTTGTATGACCGGGGTGCTAGGACAGCCTCTGGGGAGCTGGGAATTTTTTTGCCACGTTACTGGACACTCATGCGCAATGCCTGTAGGCTCATGCGTCCTTTTGAGGAGGTGACAAACCTAGTCAGTCGCATCGAAGGCACCATCAGCGACATCTGGCCGTAGATGGGCGTGAAGATGAGCGTGGCCGTAGATGAGCATGAAGAGGAAGAGGAAAAGTTGTGATCACCATCACCACCAGAAACAGCCTTATCAGCATCGCTTGCTGGACCTGCGGCAACGCTGGAAGAGGATTGTGAGGAAGAGGAGTCAGAGGAGGAATGGGGCTTTGAGGTGGAGGAGGAAGACCAACCACAACAGGCATCCCAGGGTGCTCGTTGTCACCTATCTGGTACCCGTGGTGTTGTACGTGGCTGGGGGGGAAGAACATACCTTCATTGAGGCGGAAGAACGGGAAATGAGTAGCTCGGCATCCAACCTTGTGCAAATGGGGTCTTTCATGCTGTCGTGTCTGTTGAGGGACCCTCGTATAAAAAGGCTGAAGGAGAACAACCTGTACTGGGTGTCCACGCTACTAGACCCCCGGTATAATCAGAAAGTGGCTAGAAAAGGTACCAAATTACAACAAGTCGGAAAGGATTCAGCATTTGCAAAATAAATTAAAAAGTATGCTTTACAAAGCGTATAAGGGTGATGTCACAGCACAACGGGAATCTAACACTGGAAGAGGTGAAAGTCATCCTCCTCCTACCACGACCACGCCGGCAAGGACAGGGCGCTTTAAAGACGTGTTGTTGATGGAGGACATGCGGAGCTTTTTAAGTCCTACGCATCGCCCAGCCCTTTGGGATCCACCCTCAGAGAATGACTCGACCGACAGGTAGCAGACTACCTCGCCTTAACTGCAGATATCGACACTCTGAGGAGCGATGAACCCCTTGACTACTGGGTGTTGTGGAAGTAGAAAATAAATATTACCAGGTTCAATAAATGCGTTTTAATTGACCATTACAATACACAGAGATATCTCATGGAGATTGGCAAGAAGCAATCTAACATCATATTACAATTCCTCATATTTTATACATATGACCCGGAACCGGCCTTTTGTTTAGCTTGAATCAGAACTCCAAATATGGTCTTATTTCCTATTGGCTAAATTCTAGCATAACTGACAAATTTAAGGTTCAAAATTTTAAGCATCCCATGTTCTTTCTAACAGATGACTTGACCACAGTCATGCGTCTTACTTCCCTAAAATATCGCTTGTCTATTGTCACGATTCGGGGAACCCAACACGCTAACACACACACAGACACACACACAGAAAGTGTGAAGTACCGGACCTTGGAGTGGCCGGGCTAAGCACACACAGAATAGTCAGGAGACAAGCCGAGTAAGGGGAACCAGAAAACAGAATAACGAGAAACAAGCCGAGGTCAAATGGTAGGAGAATGTTTATGAGAACGTTTATGAGATCCTGAAATACGGCAGGAGCATTACACAATCCAAAAGGCATGACCAGATACTCGTAATGCCCACTGCGTGTATTGAACGCCGTTTTCCATTCATCGTTCTCCTTGATACGAACAAGGTTATAAGCCCCCCTGAGGTCTAGTTTTGTAAAATATTTAGAACCTTTGACACGATCAAACAACTCAGTAATGAGAGGGATCGGATAGGCATTTTTAATCGTTATATTGTTTAGAGCTCTGTAGTCTATACACGGTCTCAAATCGCCCTCCTGTTTTGCCACAAAAAAGAAACCAGCACCAGCAGGAGAGGAGGACCTTCTAATAAAACCTTTACTTAAGGCTTCCCGTATGTACTCCTCCATGACCTGGTTTTCTTTCTCAGAAAGAGGGTAGACCTTACCCCTAGGAGGCATAGTACCCGGTAATAGGTTTATGGCACAGTCATACTCACGGTGTGGGGGTAGCTTATCTGCCTCCCTTTTATTCGAAAACCAATGCAAGGTCTGCATACACAGAAGGGACAGAAACAGAAAGTGGTTTAGCCGTGGGCACGTTGAGTAAACAAACGGGACGTACATTAGTCATACAGTCTCGTTGACAGGATTCCCCCCAGGAGAGTATATCTAAACAACCCCAATCAAGTACTGGGTTGTGTTTAACTAACCAGGGAAAACCCAGAACGATGGAAGCAGTAGGGGAGTCAATAATTTGGAAGGTTAACCTTTCCTTGTGTAAAGCACCCACAGACATAACTATATCTTGGGTTTCATGGGTCACCAGAGGTTTCTCAAGTGGTCTACCATCTATAGCCTCAACGGCCAAGGGTGTGGCCTTTTGGATCAAAGTCAAGGCTGCGGTTTTGGCAAAGTTCGAATCCATAAGGTTGTCTGCCGCACCTGAATCGATCAAGGCTTTGGTTCTTATAGTGGTTTTATTGACCAAAAGAGAAACCGTAATAAATGGTCTGGAGATGGACACATGAGGGGACAAAGTCATAACACCCGAGGCCGACCCCTCCCTAGGCCTTAGGTGCTGTAGTTTCCCTGTAGTTTAGGGCAGGTATTACAGTGGTGCCCCCTCTTTCCACAATAAAGACATAACCCCTCCCTTCTACGATACGTTCTTTCAGCCTCAGTTAACCCCGTAGCACCCAATTGCATCGGTTCGGGGGATGGCTGCCTAGGAGCGGGTAATGCTAGTAATGCAGTACTGGGTAGAACAGGTAACACCCGTATATCCAGCCGTCTTTGACTACGTCTCTCTCTAATACGGTTATCAATAAGGATTACATAGTCTATAACATCATCTAGAAGGACAGGCAGTTCCCTGGATGCTATTTCATCCAGTATGTCAGCGGCCAAACCCTCCTGAAAGGCTGTTACGAGGGCGTCGTTATTCCAAACCACTTCAGCTGCTAGAGTACGGAATTTGATAGTATAATCCGCTACAGATCTGTTCCCTGTCGAACCCTAAGCAGAGCTTTGCCAGCAGAGGCAACCCTACCGGGTTGATCAAACGTGCGTTTGAATGCTGACAAAAAATCTGCAAAGGACATAGGAGACATATTCTCCCACATGGGGTTTGCCCATGCTAAAGCTCTCCCGGACAGGTGGTTTATCAAAAAGGCGATTTTAGATCTGTCAGTGGGATAGGAACGTGGATTCATCCCCAAATGGATGTCGATTTGATTGAGGAAACCACGACACAATGCTGGGTCACCACTATAGCGCTGTGGCGGTGTCATATGGACTACATGAGCAGGAACTGGTACTGGAGTGGGAATGGGTTCGGGCACAGCAGCAGCCGCCTCCTGGACGGCAGGCTGCAAGTGTGCAGTACGAGCCAGTATGGTTTGCAAAGCTTGAGCAAACTGATCCATACGGTGGTCCAAGCCATCCATTCTAGCCTCCTGATTAACTAGGAGCTGTGGTATGTCAGCAGGTTCCATTATGGCCCTGTTGTAATGTCACGATTCGGGGAACCCAACACGCTAACACACACACAGACACACACACAGAAAGTGTGCAGTACCGGACCTTGGAGTGGCCGGGCTAAGCACACACAGAATAGTCAGCAGACAAGCCGAGTAAGGGGAACCAGAAAACAGAATAACGAGAAACAAGCCGAGGTCAAAGGGTAGGAGAAAGTCACAAAGTCAGTATAACAAGCCAGAGAGTACGTAACCAGAAAACACAAATTCAGAATCATTACTAGTAAGCAAAGACCACAACAGGGCACTGAGAGACAGGAAAGGTAAGTATATATATCCTTGCCTTAATTCTGATTGGATAACTTCCAATCCGAATTAACAAACACACGTGGGGGGTATCTATACCCCCCACTGTGATTATTGCACTGTCGCTTTAACGCCGGGTCAGGTGAGCGCCCCCGGCGCACTGATATCAGTGCCGGCTCCCAGCGTGCAGCGTTAGACATGCTGCCGCTGGGAGGAGAAGAGGACGCGAGCGGCGTGTCAAGGGGAGAGGATGCCGCTCGCTGACCGGTAAGAGGAGGGGGGACCGCGGAGCCCTGACATCTATAATAAGAGTTAACACATATAAGCCTGACTTCCTCTTTCACAACTTAAGCACACATTTCACCTCCCCCTCCCTGGCAAAATCTGACAGGACACATTTCAAAATAACCTTTTCTTTTACAATCCAAAAAACAGTCCAGTGAGCTAGTGATTTAAACAGCACTTGCAGGACTTTCCAAATAGATGCGCACACGATCAATATCTTCACGAGAAAGCATGTCTGTATTCCCAGTCGGTATGAGTTGTGACCGGATAGGAGACATTTCAACATAGTCAGTAGAAATTGTGCCAGGGGGAGATGAAGGTGAACAGCTCTTGAGGATTAATCGGCATGAACACTTCAGGACATTCACTGCAACATATATAAACACAAGCATCAATACTACTAAAATAACTCCAGTGAGAATACGTTTTCCCATTGTTCCCAACCAATTAGTTAAACCAAAACTCCAGTCAAAACCCCAATTTAAACCTCCCGAAGAAGTATCGTGAACTTCTCTAAGTTTAATTTGTACTTCATGCAGTTTATCTACATCTGTATGAATCTGACCAGTGACATTATCGATCTTTAAACAACATCTTGTTTTTATCAGTGCACAAACACCTTTGGAGGCCAACAAGTAATCTAGGGCGAACCTATTTTGCATAATCATAGCTGAAGCTTGTTCCTGTTCGGCGGACAATTTTTCACTGGCATCTCCTGTATTATTAAAGGCTTCATCTAGTATATCTGCTAACAAGTTTAATTTGTACATTAACTCAATAACCCCCCATGTAGGTACAAAACCTGCAAATAGCCTATCTCCTTCACCAGATTTTACAGTTCTTTCGGTTTTATCTTTTTTGGAACTAATAACTTTTCTTTTATTCCTCATCCTTCCTTCAGGCAAATTTTCATGAAGGGTTAACGCTGGGATAATATTACCTAGATAACAAGTTCCCACCCAATTACTTGGAAGTCTTTTTACCGCCCAACTACCACATAAATAGTATACCCCAAATGGAAGATGAATATCAATAACACGAGAATCTGAGCAGTCAAAAATAGGTTGATTAATATAGGGCAGTAGCATAAAAAGATTGGAAGTTAAAGGGAAACTCCAGTGCCAGAAAAACGATCCGTTTTTCTGGCACTGGAGGGTCCCTCTCCCTCCCACCCACCAATCCCCGGATACTGAAGGGGTGAAAACCCCTTCAGTGACTTACCTGAGGCAGCGGCGATGTCCCTTGCCGCTGTCTCCGACTCCGCGATGCTCCTCCTTGTGATTGCGTCGGCCGGTGGGCGAGACTGATCTCGCCCACCGGCCGAGGAGACCTAATGCGCATGCGCGGAAATTCCGCGCATGCGCATTACGTCTCCCCATAGGAAAGCATTGAAAAATCATTTCAATGCTTTCCTATGGGGTTTTGAGCGACGCTGGAGGTCCTCACACAGCGTGAGGACGTCCAGCGACGCTCTAGCACAGGTTTCCTGTGCTAGAACCCAGGAAGTTCCCTCTAGTGGCTGTCTAGTAGACAGCCACTAGAGGTGGAGTTAACCCTGCAAGGTAAATATTGCAGTTTATGAAAAACTGCAATAATTACACTTGCAGGGTTAAGGGTAGTGGGAGTTGGCACCCAGACCACTCCAATGGGCAGAAGTGGTCTGGGTGCCTGGAGTGTCCCTTTAAAGTTTGAGTATTAAAGTAGGCCCATCTCAAAATAGTGACATTTAAATGTTCATTCTGATCATAATTATTATCCATGATTTCTGCCTCAGAAGTCAAATTTACCCATACACGATTAGTAATCACCGGGATTCTATCCTTGATGGGACACTTTGTTAAAATATCTTCTAATAAGGGTTTCCAACAAAAAGCTTTCAATCTACCAGTACAAGGGGCAGAATTAGTTTCAGACCAACATAGATTATAAAGGACATTGTTTTCAAAAATTACAATAGCATTGCTTATAGGCTTAACAATCTTATCAGGGCTTTTCTGATCCCTGTTAGAAATTACTACTGCTCCGCTAGTAATGGGATATGTTAAATGAACCTTAGCAGGCTCCTCAGATTTGGATACTTCATTCTGAATAAACGCAACAAACCCCGTTTTATTTGCTCTTACTCTCTCATAAAGAGATTCCATAGACCATGGCACCCCCACAAAAGGATCACCATAGTTCATGGAATGCGGAGCAAACCCACAAACCCAACAATGGTGACTTTTGTTTGACAATTTATACAATTCAGTAGCTGTTTTAACGAAATGATTATCTATCTCCCAAGAAGAAAAATACTACACGTGTATTAAAGAAAAAAGGAGCTAACGTAGTGTAGAGGATGAACAATTTACAAAATGTCATAATGTCAATCATTAAGGACAATTTAAGTTTAACCAGTTTGAGATTCATGAAGAAAAACAGTAGAGTTGACTTTGGATTAGAAAGATACTCCCCTTAAAAAGTACCCCTTTTTATAAGGAAAAACGGCTTCCTTAGTCCTCTATTCTTCTTCCAGTGAAAAAATATTTTCCAGCGCTTGTCAGTTTACAATGAGAAACGTGGATCCAAGATTTAACTTCTGCGACTTTAACAGCTGAATTAGTGGTTAATAACACTTGACAAGGTCCTTTCCACCTTGGTTGCAACGCGTGCTTTCGTGAATGATCTTTTATCATAACATAATCTCCAGGAGCGATGGCATGCATGGGTTGGTACTCACTTGTTGGCTGTACAGCCTTTTTACCTGCATATAGGGACTAATCGTTTTGTTAGCTACATGCAATATGACATCACCAAATCATCATTTATCTCATGAGAATTACATTTTATAGGTACCCCTCCTGTGAACATTGGTCTTCCTATTAAAATTTCATGAGGGGATAACCCTGCTTTCAAACTGGAGAGAATCTCACAGACATTAAGGCAAGAGGAAGTGCATTAAGCCACTTTAACTTTCTCTGCTGCAATTTTTCCAATTTTGTTTTGCAATGTTCCATTGACCCTTTCTACTGCTCCTGCTGACTGAGGATGATGAGAGCAATGTAAATGGTAAGGGATTTGCAAGATTTTTGCAATCTGTTTCACTACTTTTCCTGTGAAATGTGTTCCCTGCTCTGAGTAAATGTGCCGAGGCAATACATACCTGGGTATAAATTCTTGTAACAATTTCTTAGACATTGTAGACATATCGACATGGCAACAAGGATAAGCCTCGATCCAACCTGAGAATGTATCTAATATTACTAGCACATACCGATACTGCATTACCTTTGGTCATTCAATGAAATCCATTTGTAAATTTACAAATGGGCTCCATGGACAGGGAGGGTGATTTAGCTGCTTAATCTTAGGTCCCTGACCTGCATTGTGTTGTAAACAAATAACACATGAAGAACACACCTGTGCCAATACAGATTCTAGGCCCAGCCTTGACCATTCAGAATTAAACAACAATGATGGCAATGCTGGTCTCCCACTAAATATACATTCTCCTCACCAAAATCACTTACTTCTTCTTCCCTCCGTATACAATTCATTTACTTTCAAATGTACCATAGGTTCTGGACCTTGGGTCACAGGTACACTAACAATACATATTCAGACCCCAATCTTCCTCTACATCTAGTCTGTCTTTTTCTTCTAATTGCTTTCTTGCCCCCTTTACCTCCTTGCAATCTCTTGCTATATGACCATATCCATCACAATTGAAACATTTGATGAATTTTCTTACATTATTCTGTGGGGGTCTTGGCTGCTGTGCATAATATCTAACAGGCATCTGTTCAGCTTGTAGCATTATGTGCTCAGCTTTTGCATTTTCCTTAATTTGAATAGCTTGCCAAATTTCTGATGCTGCACTCAATACAATATTAAGTGATTTATCACGCCATCCCAGTAAGGATAACATCAATAGTTTTTTTACTATAGCATCCAAACCATTTACTAAGGTATTCACTATGAACGGATTAGTTTATTCAATCGTGATATCTTCAAAACCTCCAAAAACCTTAATTGCTTCCGCATATTCATGGGGGCATATTCATGGGGGTTTTCTCCTTTCTTTTGCACTATGCTATGGATTTTGGTCCAGTCAATAGGCTGGGTAAAAACTGTTTTTACTTTAAAGGACCACTCTAGGCACCCAGACCACTTCAGCTTAATGAAGTGGTCTGGGTGCCAGGCCCAGCTAGCTGTTACCCTTTTTTTTTATAAACATAGCAGTTTCAGAGAAACTGCTATGTTTATACTGAGGGTTAAGCCAGCCTCCAGAGCCTCTAGTGGCTGTCTCATTGACAGCCGCTAGAGGCGCTTGCGTGCTTCTCACTGTGAAAATCACAGTGAGAGCACGCAAGCGTCCATAGGAAAGCATTATGAATGCTTTCCTATGCGACCGGCTGAATGCGAGCGCGGCTCCTGCCGCGCATGCGCATTCAGCCGATGACGTCGCGAGGAAGAAGAGGAGGAGGAGGAAAGCTCCCCGCCCGGCGCTGGAGAAAGAGGTAAGTTTAACCCCTTCCTCCCCCCAGAGCCCGGCGGGAGTGGGTCCCTGAGGGTGGGGGCACCCTCAGGGCACTCTAGTGCCAGGAAAACGAGTATGTTTTCCTGCCACTAGAGTGGTCCCTTAATGCTGATGAATGCATACCAATTCTTAAGGACAACATCACTCCTCTCATCAGGGCAATTTTCCCATATGTGTGCAACTGCCTGTCCCCCCACCCCTGCAGGCCATGAGAAAGGTGACTCATTATATCCTGCCACCCATTTAGTATGTTCTGTAGGGGTTAATACTGTCTCCATTAACTCATTAAGATCTTGTGTTGTGGGGAAATAGCTGGCACACATTATTTTTAAATGTTTTACAAACCCATTTGGATCTTTAGAGGGGGCAGGAAATGATACCTCTAAAGATGCTATGTCTTGTGGGCTCCAAGGTTGCCAAATCCTCCTTGGTCTCCCATCATTATCCATCTGTCCCACTTCTCTAATAGGTAAAATCATAGCCTCACTCCCATCACTCTCAGGCAACACATTGCTACAGCTTGATAAACCTGTAGTTACCACAGCATGATCAGCAAATCTCTTAGGCAGGCTAATATCCCTCTCAGGTCTACCACCTCGATGCAACATGGCTGTGGTGCATCAACCATCTGCTGAGGGGGGTGACCCAAAGAGGGATTCACAATCTCATGATTAATCAAAAAATCCTCATCATTATAAGGCAGAGGATTTTTAACATTTCTTTTTAAATTGTCCAGTGAGGGAAATAAACAGGCAACACCAGTACCCTCTCCTTTACATGCCCCTCCTGTTGCACCTGACTGGGGGGAACATTCTTGCTTTTTCTTTTCAATTTCCTCATGCCATAACATATATGCAGACCAATCCAGTTTTGAAAGACTTTTTCCATTAACAACATTGTTCTTAAACTTAACAACACCCAGGGGTCTAATGACCCCACCACTGGCCATGGATTTACATTATTCTTAGTTAACTTTGCCCATTTCTTTGAATACATAATACTTGAAGGGCCATATTTCTGTTTCATTAAATAAACTGAGGAATCACTGGATATACTATCCCCATGATCAAGCTACTTGCCATGATTCAACCCCATTTCTGTTACTTGTACTTTGAAACACCACTCACTGTATCACCTTTTGAGAGATCGAAAGGTCACAATTTTCAGTCTGTATACTGACTGACAACTGGAGTTTACACAAAAATCTCTTCTCAAATGATGTTACAGTTTATCAAAATGTAAACCATATACACACAGTTATACAATTTTAACACAATACACCTTACTCAAATGCTATATTGAACTTATGAGTTTAAAGGACCACTCTAGTGCCAGGAAAACATACTCGTTTTCCTGGCACTAGAGTGCCCTGAGGGTGCCCCCACCCTCAGGGACCCCCTCCCGCCCGGCTCTGGAAAGGGGAAAGGGGTTAAATCTTACCTTTTTCCAGCGCTGGGCGGAGAGATCTCCTCCTGCTCTCCTCCTCCGATCCTCCTCTTCTCCTCCCCGTCGGCTGAATGCGCACGCGCGGCAAGAGCTGCGCGCGCATTCAGCCGGTCACATAGGAAAGCATTCATAATGCTTTCCTATGGACGCTTGCGTGCTCTCACTGTGATTTTCACAGTGAGAATCACGCAAGCGCCTCTAGCGGCTGTCAATGAGACAGCCACTAGAGGACATAGGGGGAAGGCTTAACCCATTCATAAACATAGCAGTTTCTCTGAAACTGCTATGTTTATGAAAAAATGGGTTAACCCTAGAAGGACCTGGCACCCAGACCACCTCATTAAGCTGAAGTGGTCTGGGTGCCTAGAGTGGTCCTTTAAACAATTAGTACAAGACAACTTAATTTCACCTTGCTACGTTTAGACTGGGTGAAATTAAGACACTAAAACAAAATAATCTAATCTCGCTTTGCTACGTTTAGACTTGGGAGATTAGATTCTCGTGGCTAACCTCAACATTTAGCCACAATCACATGACAGGGATACATCATATCAAAGAGACTCTCAACAACAGAGCTACGTTTAGACTTCTGAAGGCCCACCAAACCCCTATTGGGTCTGCGAAGTTTAGTCACTTAAGTCTTCCTAGGGGACTACCTGTCAGTGCTACCACTGATTCTAGAATCACTCAGACATAGACACTAATACTGCAGTATATTTTACAACATAGACATAAATAGTAACGTTACAAATGGTCAATAAAAGGCTAAGAAATCAGGTCACACAGACTAGCATTTACCTGCACCGTTCTTTGTTTCATGGACACTCAAAAATTACACTAATGCCATGTTTTATAAATGGTATGGCTTACCTTTCATATGACCGGTCTGTTTGAGTGCCCACGAAATGATTGGCAGGTGCGGGTGTTCCGCTGGTGTCTGTGGTATTCTGATCCCGGACAAAGAGCCCCCAACTGTGGAAGTAGAAAATAAATATTACCAGGTTCAATAAATGCGTTTTAATTGACCATTACAATACACAGAGATATCTCATGGAGATTGGCAAGAAGCAATCTAACATCATATTACAATTCCTCATATTATATACATATGACCCGGAACTGGCCTTACGTTTAACTTGAATCAGAACTCCAAATATGGTCTTTTTTCCTATTGGCTAAATTCTAGCATAACTGACAAATTTAAGGTTCACAAGTTTAAGCATCCCACGATCTTTCTAACAGATGACAAAATAACCTTTCCTGTAGAAATATTCTTCTTTTGATTATACTTTAAGATGATGAATAAACAGCAAAATGGCTGACAGCATGTCAGTAGCAGGTTATATATGTTCACAGTGTGCAGGCTTGACCTGTGGCCTGAGCTATCCCAATTTGCGATAGAACTTCTGGCCTCCCCCGCTTCAAGTGTCCTGTCAGAAAGGACCTTCAGTGCAGCAGGAGGTATTGTCACTGAGAAGAGAAGTCGCCTAGGTCAAAAAAGTCTAGATTTTATTAAAGGACACGTAGGCTCGTATTAGGCTTTTCTCTTTCTTTTATTCCTCAGCATCAAAGAAAGGATATTGGTATTTTAATATAGCAATAACAAAACAAAAATACCCTTTAGGGTTAACCATATAACATTCCAGATATCTCAACCAATGGGATCATTCCTTGTACTATGTCCCCTCATGTGACCTAAGCCACTCCCTCTTTCTTTGATGCTGCCTCAGCTAAGTACCACCATATTTTCTACTCTGACAAAACTTGATATATATTGCAGTATTTTTGCATTTATTTTGTATTTATTTCTGATGTTCGTTATGTTATGATTTTAACTGTGTGTTTTTATCCGTTCATCCAGTGCTGAGTACTTGCCCCTCCCCTGGGGCAAGCCCCCACTCGGCACTGCCGCACGGGTTGTTTATAACCCGGTTTCTCTGTCAGCTCCCCCTCACCTCCCCACCTTCCTCCGTTCTCCCCTCCACTTCGTTGCTCTTAACGAGCAAACCAGCCGCCCGACGGATCGCGGCCAATAATTCCGGTGATTCGGCCGCCCGCGCATGCGCAGTGCGTTCCCGCGCATCGCGGCGGCCATCTTGTGATTGGCGGATTTGCCGCCTTTTTTCACCCGGCGCTCGCGTCACTCGTTAAGGGAGGGGCACGAGCTCATTGGTTGAGGGAGTTGCTGGGCAGCTTACCGGTGCCCCCCAGGTGTCATTCCTGAGGGAACACTCGGTAAGCTGCCATATTATTTGTGCATATCTGCTGTTCAGTGCCTAAATAGAGTACCTTATAGTCTGCATGTTACCAAAGTTCTTTTGTTGATGTGCAGACAGCGTTTTGGGTGTTCAGTAGTGCCATAATCAGTACTCACTTTACAAAGTGTCAGTTACACTGTGCCTTTCCCACCACACTGTGGAGTACCTGGGTATTGTTCCCAAAGTAAGCTCTGTAGTTCAAATCAGTATGCAGTCTCAAACTGACAAACTGACTCCTGCCCCCAAGACCTCTGCCACCCCTAGCAAGCAGATTTTAACAGCTATGCCTACAGGCATTGCGGCCATTACAGGTGGTGAGGAAGCATCCCAGGACCACGTGAACTCGGAAGAGTTCCAGGCGCTTCTGGACGCTACAATGAATAAGTCAGTGATGCAGGCTATATTTAGTGCCATGGGAGTGATGTCTGATACCCTGTCACATACAATCTCCACCGCCATTATGGCATCCGGCAGAAACCCCGGTTCAGCACCCCCTATACCCACTGACAATAAGCCAAAGGTCCCTAGCGGCCGCAAGGCTACGTGCAAATCACACAACCTAACAGGGGTCGCCTCCAAAACCGATATGACGGACAGGTTGCGCCCTGTTGAAACTGAGGACGTGGTGCCCCCACGTAAGAGAGCCCCCCGCCGGGCAAAAACGGTGCGGAGTTGGAAGAGGGCAAAAGCCCTACCTGATTCGTCCGACTCGGATTCGGACTCAGAGGAGGCTTCAAATGGGTCCGAAGCAATCGACCCGATGTATTCAGATAATTCATCCCCTGAACGCAGCGAGACTGCACATCCAGCGATAGACGCTGAGCAAGAAGCGGATGTATCCGCTGTTCTAGACCCCCAAGGGGAACCCCTCTTCGACCCTGACACGTTGCATAATCCGCGCTCAGCGGAATGGTATCCCACATCCCATGTGGCTATCTATATCGCAACCAGGGTGCGAAAACCCCTTGATAAGGCCACCAGGAGTAAACTGAGGGCGGAATGCCCACGCCCCACGGTCCCAGACATGGCCTGCGTAACCCCCGAGGTAGATCCCAAGATCACCCAGTTCTTGGGCAAGTCGGGATGGAAGGCCAAGAAGGGATTGGACTATTCCCTCAAACACTGCCAGGACAAGGTCCTTGACATTCTCGGGCCTATGGCAAAAATTTTCGACATGGTCGAAACGGCCCTTACTGAAGGGACCCCAATTGATTTACTGGCCATCAGGGGGTGGATCCAGAGAGGCATTTGCCTAGTTGGAAACGCCAATACGGCATTGGCTACAGAACGGCGTAAAGCCATTTTAATGAAAATTGAGCCAAAATTGATCCATTTGGCAATCTCAGAGCCTGGCACACAGGCAAAAGGTCTCCTATTCGGAGACGACTTTGTTAAGACCCTGGGTACTTATGTAAGCACCTTCACGGCACTGGACAAGGCACAGCATAATATGAAGCGAGTGTTCTCGCAAAAGGTTTTTGGTGGGGCCGGCAGACAGCGGGGCCGTCTGTCCGGCCGCCATTCCCGGCCATCATACCGGGGATACAGAGGCTCCGCCACGACACGGTTCCATCCTCCCGAACCCAGGACACAGCCGCCATTCTTCCCAACCAGGGGCAGGTCATGGCACCCACGTGGACCCAGGGGATCCTCCTATGGCCGCCGGCCTTATGGTGAGTCACTTCCCAGTATGTACCCATTCCTTATCACTGGTTGCAGACTGTTGCATTTTCACGATGTCTGGCACAAAATAACCTCAGATGCCTGGGTACTAGAGACCGTTCTAGGTTACCGCATAGAACTCACACAACACCCAATCCAACACTCCGCGCCACATCGGATTATATTTTCACAACAAGACAGAACCCTAGTATCAGAAGAAGTTCGCACATTGAAGGAGAAAGGTGCGATCTACAAAGTGCCCACTACCACCCCCGGGTTCCTAAGCAATATCTTCTTAGTACCCAAGAAGGGTGGAGGCATGAGGCCAGTAATAAACCTGCGGCCTCTCAACGCCTTTGTCACATACCATCATTTCAAGATGGAAGGGATACACTGCCTCCGAGACCTCCTAAGACTAGGAGACTGGATGGTGAAACTGGATCTCCAAGATGCATATCTGACGATACCGATCGCAGAAGAATGTCACCATTTACTCCAATTCCACTGGGAAAACACTATGTGGCGGTTCAGATGCCTTCCCTTTGGCCTGTCCTCAGCCCCGTGGTGCTTCACCAAATTGCTGAAACCAGTAGTAGCTCTTCTCCGCAGCAGAGGTGTACGTATGATCATATACCTCGACGACATGCTGATCATGGCCCACGACATCTCGCTATTGCACCAACATCTACGTTGGACGTCGACCCTTCTGCAAAACCTGGGTTTCATAATCAACTGGGACAAGTCAGTCATACAACCTTCACAATCAATAGAATTCCTAGGTTTCGACATAGACGCGATTCACGGAACGCTCAGCCTACCTACCACGAAAGTAAAACTCATAAAGAAGGAAATTCGGCGGACCTTATCACGACCAGTCTTGACTTTACGACAACTGGCCAGGATAATTGGTCTGCTGTCCGCTTCAATACAAGCGATTTTCCCAGGACCCCTCCATTACAGATCCCTGCAACGACTAAAAACGACCCATCTTCGCTTGGGTCAATCTTATTCAGATTCTGTGCCTCTAGACTGCGCAGCAAAAGAGGAATTAGCATGGTGGCTTCAACATATGGAAGCGTGGAACGGCAAAGCGATATTCGGAACCACCCCGGATCTCATCATAGAATCCGACGCGAGCAGACTCGGATGGGGCGCTCGTTGTGGTCCCACTTCTACAGGTGGAAAATGGTCCTCAAAGGAAAAGGAACTCCACATCAATGGTCTGGAACTCCTAGCAGGGTCATTCGCTCTCCGGAGCCTCCTCGGATACACGACCAATTGTTCCATACTGTTGCGCATGGACAACATCTCGGCCGTTCGGTACATCAACCACTTGGGTGGCACGAGATCGACAACACTCACGAACCTGGCGAAGGAATTTTGGCATTTCTGTCTAAGCCGCAACATAGCAGTACAAGCGGAATACCTTCCGGGGCTCTCCAACACGGTAGCGGACTGGCACTCCAGGCATTTACGAGACAACAGTGCGTGGCAATTGAATCCCTTGATATTCCGACACCTCCAACAACTCTGGGGCCCGATGCACATCGACCTCTTTGCCTCCAGGCTGAATGCTCAGCTCCCTTCATTCTTCAGCTGGAGACCGGACCCAGACGCCTTGGCAGTGGACGCCTTCCTACAGGATTGGCCAAACGACCGGCTCTATGCCTTTCCTCCCTTTGCACGGACTCTCCTACACCTACAACGCTCTCGTACATCGCTAGTTCTAATAACACCGTTTTGGACAGCACAGCCTTGGTTCCCTTCACTCA
Source organism: Pelobates fuscus (assembly GCF_036172605.1). Lineage (NCBI taxonomy): Eukaryota > Metazoa > Chordata > Amphibia > Anura > Pelobatidae > Pelobates > Pelobates fuscus. The sequence continues at coordinate 7,133,680 of NC_086320.1, read as the reverse complement.
TGGAAATGTCTATCGACCTTCCCAGACTGATTCCGGGAACCACGGACATATTATCAGACCGGGATGGGAACTCTCACCCACTTTTGATACAAGGCCACCTCAGGCTTCTAGCGTGGCTCCTCTCTGGGGAACCTGGACCCTGCCGGACGTTCCACAAACAACTTTGGAATTACTGGCAGGAGCTTGGGCTCCAGGAACAAGACGATCTTATACTCATGCCTGGAACACATGGCGTAGTTGGTGCGTGGAACAACACGTGGATCCCATACGTGCTCCTGTAAATAACGTTTTGACTTTCCTTACTACCCTGTACGATCAAGGTTTGGCCTACCGCACCATAAATGTGTACAGATCGGCGATCTCAGCCGGCCACAGCGGATGGGAAGGCTTCCCAGCTGGAAAACACATGTTGGTTTGTCGCCTCCTACGAGGTATAAAATTTGCCCGACCACCACAACCCCGATATACAACCCTATGGGATGTTAATAAAGTCCTTCGCTTATTGGATGAATGGCCTCCAAACTCGGAGCTCACACTCAAGCAAGTGTCCGCTAAATTGGCTATGCTCCTGTGCTTAATTTCATGCAAAAGGGTGTCTGACGTTCGAGCCCTGGACTTTGATGCGCGGTCCTTCACCCCACAGGGTGTCCTGTTTAATATCACCAGACGTACGAAGTCAAAAACCACGTCAGTCTTCTACCCATCATTTCCTCACAACGCTAACCTCTGCCCGGTGGCATGCCTGCAAGAATACGAAAAAAGGACCCAGTCAGTTCGGAACCCTACAATACACGACCTATTCTTGGCATTGAGGAGACCACACCACCCGGTATCCACGGTAACTCTGGCACGCTGGGTGAAATGGATAATGTCGACTGCTGGCATCGATATATCAGTATATGGAGCACATTCTACAAGAGGCGCTATGGCCTCTAAAGCATTCTCAGCGGGTTGTAAACTGGAGGACCTACTTCGCACAGCTGATTGGTCCCGAGAATCGACATTTAAAGATTACTATTTTCGACCAACTGAACATATCTCCTCTATAATCATCTCACAGCTTTAAACTAGCCTAATACGAGCCTACGTGTCCTTTAATAAAATTACCAGATTTTACTAATTACATGACGTAAAGTCATGATTTTATAAAGGACACGGAGGCGAGTATTAGCCCACCCGACGACAGGTAAGCAAACATACATGCATCTTCCCACCCAACTTACTATAAACAGGTAAGAGTGATTTACATGTTCAAATGCAATGTGATATACCACTAATGTTAAATTTTAATCAGAATTTTTCCTAGATTGAAAGAAAAGTCTTCAGATATTAACGTTTGAACATCTGGTACGGCTTATATGCACGAAAAACGATCTTGGAATATATTTTACCACATATTTTCTCTGTCTCCTACAGCTTAACCCTGTGATGGACCGACCGGGATCATCCCCTGCCCCTAATTACACCGGAAGACTCACCGGAACCCTCTACCGGAGAATATCCAAGTTCATGAAGTTTTGTCCTGTTGATGTGTTCAGCTTCGGCGTCAGCTAGAAAGAGGGAGTGGCTTAGGTCACATGAGGGGACATAGTACAAGGAATGATCCCATTGGTTGAGATATCTGGAATGTTATATGGTTAACCCTAAAGGGTATTTTTGTTTTGTTATTGCTATATTAAAATACCAATATCCTTTCTTTGATGCTGAGGAATAAAAGAAAGAGAAAAGCCTAATACTCGCCTCCGTGTCCTTTATAAAATCATGACTTTACGTCATGTAATTAGTAAAATCTGGTAATTACCTCACCTTTATTAAGATGAATGAGGGATGGATCCCGAAGGGACTGACAGTGGGCGATACATTCGACTAAAAAAGGCCTGATGAGATGAGCTGCCTTGGGCTAAAAATTGTCCACACGCTGCTGTATTTTAGCTCTGAATGCCGGTTGACTTGCGTGACTTATCCGCCACCAACTAGGGTTCAAGCCGCAATGTTTTAGGGCACTTTCTGCCTGGGAAACAAACATCAATTTTTCTGGCGGCTGCCACAGCAGCGGCTGCAACAATACCTAATTTTTCAGGCATGTGTACATGCCTAATTTTTCGGGCCTCTGGTGCTGCACTGTGGCTTCAAAAACCCAAAAAAAAGGCACATAACAGGGATTAAACTGATAGGAATAGCACTACTTAGCACACCACTCCTATCTGGTGGCACATTAGATTGCACGCGCAGTGCCCCAAATTTGAAGTAAGAGGACCGACCAAGCATCTTTTTCCATCTCCCGGTTCCTAAAATCGATGCCATATACACGTCCCCTGATAGGGCGCCAGCTCGTTATTCTCTTGGGCACCAGCTCGTTATTCTCTTTTTCACTTCACTAGGGACACTTTACTGCACTATGGGCACTTAGACCCACTCTTTGTCTTGCACAGTGTTATTCCTAGCCAGCATCTGTGATGGGAAATCAGGCAGTCATCTAAACGTTTAGATTGAGCTTTAGCTTAGAACACCCTTGAAGGTGTTTAAGGAGATTAGGGCTAGTTTAGATGATTCTTCTTAGACCTCTCTGAGTCTTTATAGCCCTTCTACCTATACAGCATTTCTGGAAACTAGCTAAGAGAAAGGGTGGCTGTGTGTCTGTGATACATTTAACTTTATATCACCTTATTGACACTTTATCACTCCGGTCTCCATACTCTCTGCCTATACCCATCTATTTAGAGGGAATTTCCTTGCCCCTGGCAATATTATATAATAGGTAATAGTATTACCATTATTACAGAATTAGCCACTATAGGGGAATGAGTATAGTATCCCTTTGTTATTTATAAATGATACAATAAAGACTTTTGTCCATTACTCAATTTACTTTAACAAAGGGTACTAACCACGGTATTAGGAAGCATTACTCTGCTTTCCCTTTCTCCCTCTATTATACACCTATGCTCACTAGGATTTGTAGGTATCACTTTATTATAGTTGTCTTACCTTTTCCTATGCCAGTTTTAGATCTCCTTCTTGGGAGATTTTTTCTTTTTTCAGTTTATTAGCATACTTTCGGGGACCCTTGGTGCTGTACGTGGCTGGGTGGAGGAAGAGACCTTCAATGACATCAGTGAGGACAAGGAACGGACATGGCTAGCTTGGTATCCAACCTTGCAAATGGGGAGTTTGCGGTTGTGCAAATGGACTGTTTGCGGTTGTTTGCGGTGCGTTAAACGGGGAGTTTGGTCTGTCACTGTGAAGCGGGCGTAACCCTTACACTACCTGATCGATACAACATCGTACAATAGGTCCCCCCCTCATTATTTTTATGGCCCCCACCCACCGCTCACGGGTGGGGGCGGGCGGGAGGTCAGTAGGTCCCCCCATTGTGATTTATGGCCCCCCCCCACCGCGCAGAGGTGGGGGCCGGGGTGGAGGACAGTAGGTCCCCCCCCCCCTTATCCTTATTTACTGAATATTCCCCTGTATAACAATGTTTGGCATTTAGTGAATATTCCCTATTCTGCTCTGTGTCAGTGTGTATCAGGGGTTTTGAGGACAGGTGTCAATCCATATCTGCCAAGTGACCCTATGTAGGGGGAACAGTCTCTATTCTGCTCTGTGTCAGTGTATATCAGGGTCTCTGAGGACAGGTGTCAATCCATATGTGCCAAGTGACCCTATGTAGGGGGAACAGTCCCTATTCTGCTCTGTGTCAGTGTGTATCAGGGATCCTTAGGATAGGTGTCAATCCATATCTGCCAAGTGACCCTATGTAGGGGGAACAGTCCCTATTCTGCTCTGTGTCAGTGTGTATCAGGGATCCTTAGGATAGGTGTCAATCCATATCTGCCAAGTTACCCTATGTAGGGGGAACAGTCCTTATTCTGCTCTGTGTCAGTGTGTATCAGGGATCCTTAGGATAGGTGTCAATCCATATCTGCAAAGTGACCCTATGTAGGGGGAACAGTCCCTATTCTGCTCTGTGTCAGTGTGTATCAGGGATCCTTAGGATAGGTGTCAATCCATATCTGCCAAGTGACCCTATGTAGGGGGAACAGTCCCTGTTCTGCTCTGTGTCACTGTGTATCAGGGTCCCTGAGGACAGGTGTCAATCAATATCTGCGAAGTGACCCTTTGTAGGGGGAACAGTCCCTATTCTGTTCTGTGTCAGTTTGTATCAGGGTCCCTGAGGACAGGTGTCAATCCATATCTGCCAAGTGACCATATGTAGGGGGAACAGTCCCTATTCTGCTCTGTGTCAGTGTGTATCAGGGTCTCTGAGGACAGGTTTCAATCCATATCTACCAAGTGACCCTATGTAGGGGCAACAGTCCCTATTCTGCTTTGTGTCAGTGTGTATCAGGGATCCTTAGGATAGGTGTCAATCCATATCTGCCAAGTGACCCTATGTAGGGGGAACAGTCCCTATTCTGCTCTGTGTCAGTGTGTATCAGGGATCCTTAGGATAGGTGTCAATCCATACCTGCCAAGTGACCCTATGTAGGGGGAACAGTCCCTATTATGCTATGTGTCAGTGTGTATCAGGGTCTCTGAGGACAGGTGTCAATCCATATGTGCCAAGTGACCCTATGTAGGGGGAACAGTCCCTATTCTGCTCTGTGTCAGTGTGTATCAGGGATCCTTAGGATAGGTGTCAATCCATATCTGCCAAGTGACCCTATGTAGGGGGAACAGTCCCTATTCTGCTCTGTGTCAGTGTGTATCAGGGTCTCTGAGGACAGGTGTCAATCCATATGTGCCAAGTGACCCTATGTAGGGGGAACAGTCCCTATTCTGCTCTGTGTCAGTGTGTATCAGGGATCCTTAGGATAGGTATCAATCCATATCTACCAAGTGACCCTATGTAGGGGGAACAGTCCCTATTCTGCTCTGTGTCAGTGTGTATCAGGGATCCTTAGGATAGGTGTCAATCCATATCTGCCAAGTTACCCTATGTAGGGGGAACAGTCCTTATTCTGCTCTGTGTCGGTGTGTATCAGGGATCCTTAGGATAGGTGTCAATCCATATCTGCCAAGTGACCCCATGTAGGAGGAACAGTCCCTATTCTGCTCTGTGTCAGTGTGTATCAGGGTCCCTGAGGACAGGTGTCAATCCATATCTGCCAAGTGACCCTATGTAGGGGGAACAGTCCCTATTCTGCTCTGTGTCAGTGTGTATCAGGGATCCTTAGGATAGGTGTCAATCCATATCTGCCAAGTTACCCTATGTAGGGGGAACAGTCCTTATTCTGCTCTGTGTCGGTGTGTATCAGGGATCCTTAGGATAGGTGTCAATCCATATCTGCCAAGTGACCCCATGTAGGAGGAACAGTCCCTATTCTGCTCTGTGTCAGTGTGTATCAGGGTCCCTGAGGACAGGTGTCAATCCATATCTGCCAAGTGACCCTATGTAGGGGGAACAGTCCCTATTCTGCTCTGTGTCAGTGTGTATCAGGGTCCCTGAGGACAGGTGTCAATCCATATCTGCCAAGTGACCTTATGTAGGGGGAACGGTCCCTATTCTGCTCTGTGTCACTGTGTATCAGGGTCTCTGAGGACAGGTGTCAATCCATATGTCAGGTGTCAATCCATATCCATTGTGATTTAGGAATGTTAGGTGATTTATGCCCTTTATGGATTAAAACCAGACTCTGCATCAACTGTGTAATTTTCCATGGGAGTTTTGCCATGGATCCCCCTCCGGCATGCCACAGTCCAGGTGTTAGTCCCCTTGAAATAACTTTTCCATCCCTATTGTGGCCAGAAAGAGTTCCTGTGGGTTTGGGTTTTAAAATTGGCCTGCCCATTGAAGTCTATGGTGGTTCGCCCGGTTCGCGAACGTTTGCGGAAGTTCGCGTTTGCCGTTCGCGAAACCGAAAATTTCGTCTTCGCGACATCACTACTGTTAAAATGTTTAAAGAGTTAAAATGTTGTTATAAGTTTGATTGAAATAGCTTTTGATTTCAGTAAATATGCTGCAAACACAACAAATGACAATTTTCAGTTCTTTACAACCTAAAGTGTTTTGAAACTTACTGTGTGTAATAATTTGGAACAATGCATTGTAAGTTTATGTTTAAAAAAAAATACTGTTATCATTAGGAGGTTTGTTCAATAACATTTGAATTGTACTCATAATAGTTGATAACATGAGAATTATGCTGACTGTTATTTACATCAATTATTTAGGTAAATGAGAAAAATATAATTTGCATAATAATTTGGAACAGGGTGTATACATAAGCCGCTAACACTTTCCTTGATTACCTCCTCCATGATGGCTGCTGGATTGATTACCTCCTCCATGATGGCTGCTGGATTGATTGCCTCCTCCATGATGGCTGCTGGATTGATTGCCTCCTCCATGATGGCTGCTGGATTGATTACCTCCTCCATGATGGCTGCTGGATTGATTGCCTCCTCCATGATGGCTGCTGGATTGATTTCCTCCTCCATGATGGCTGCTGGATTGATTGCCTCCTCCATGATGGCTGCTGGATTGATTGCCTCCTCCATGATGGCTGCTGGATTGATTGCCTCCTTCAGATGGCTGCGGGATTGATAACCTCCTCCATGATGGCTGCTGGATTGATTACCTCCTCCATGATGGCTGCTGGATTGATTACCTCCTCCATGATGGCTGCTGGATTGATTGCCTCCTCCATGATGGCTGCTGGATTGATTGCCTCCTCCATGATGGCTGCTGGATTGATTACCTCCTCCATGATGGCTGCTGGATTGATTGCCTCCTCCATGATGGCTGCTGGATTGATTACCTCCTCCATGATGGCTGCTGGATTGATTACCTCCTCCATGATAGCTGCTGGATTGATTGCCTCCTCCATGATGGCTGCTGGATTGATTACCTCCTCCATGATGGCTGCTGGATTGATTACCTCCTCCATGATGGCTGCTGGAATGATCACCACCTTCATGATGGCTGCAGGATGGATTACCACTGCCATGATGGCTGCGGGATGGATTACCTCATCCATGATGGCTGCTGGATTGATTACCTCCTCCATGATGGCTGCTGGATTGATTACCTCCTCCATGATGGCTGCTGGATTGATTGCCTCCTCCATGATGGCTGCTGGATTGATTGCCTCCTCCATGATGGCTGCTGGATTGATTACCTCCTTCAGATGGCTGCGGGATTGATAACCTCCTCCATGATGGCTGCTGAATTAATTACCTAATCCATGATGGCTGCTGGATTGATTGCCTCCTCCATGATGGCTGCTGGATTGATTGCCTCCTCCATGATGGCTGCTGGATTGATTGCCTCCTCCATGATGGCTGCTGGATTGATTGCCTCCTCCATGATGGCTGCTGGATTGATTGCCTCCTCCATGATGGCTGCTGGATTGATTTCCTCCTCCATGATGGCTGCTGGATTGATTGCCTCCTCCATGATGGCTGCTGGATTGATTGCCTCCTCCATGATGGCTGCTGGATTGATTGCCTCCTTCAGATGGCTGCGGGATTGATAACCTCCTCCATGATGGCTGCTGGATTGATTACCTCCTCCATGATGGCTGCTGGATTGATTACCTCCTCCATGATGGCTGCTGGATTGATTGCCTCCTCCATGATGGCTGCTGGATTGATTACCTCCTCCATGATGGCTGCTGGATTGATTGCCTCCTCCATGATGGCTGCTGGATTGATTACCTCCTCCATGATGGCTGCTGGATTGATTACCTCCTCCATGATGGCTGCTGGATTGATTACCTCCTCCATGATGGCTGCTGGATTGATTGCCTCCTCCATGATGGCTGCTGGATTGATTACCTCCTCCATGATGGCTGCTGGATTGATTGCCACCTTCATGATGGCTGCGGGATTGATTGCCACCTTCATGATGGCTGCGGGATGGATTACCTCCTCCATGATGGCTGCTGGATTGATTACCTCCTCCATGATGGCTGCTGGATTGATTACCTCCTCCATGATGGCTGCTGGATTGATTGCCTCCTCCATGATGGCTGCTGGATTGATTACCTCCTCCATGATGGCTGCTGGATTGATTGCCACCTTCATGATGGCTGCGGGATTGATTGCCACCTTCATGATGGCTGCGGGATTGATTGCCTCCTCCATGATGGCTGCTGGATTGATTGCCTCCTCCATGATGGCTGCTGGATTGATTGCCTCCTCCATGATGGCTGCTGGATTGATTGCCACCTTCATGATGGCTGCGGGATTGATTGCCACCTTCATGATGGCTGCGGGATTGATAACCTCCTCCAATGGCTGGGATTTAGAACTGGTAACCATTACTGGTTGTCTTTGCTGCTGGCTCCATATATGACGTGTTTTGTCACCTTGAACCCGCTATGTGACAGATATTAACAAGTAGCTTTAAAAGACCCCATTTATAGCACACATGCTATTTCTTAATATCTGACCAATGATTAATGTTTAACAATACCTGACAAGTCTGTGTGTCCTGGATAAATGTCTGCGTGTTCTGGAAAAAATGTCTGAATGTTCTGGATAAATGTCTGAGTGTTCTGGAAAAATGTCTGAATGTTCTGGATAAATGTCTGAATGTTCTGGATAAATGTCTGAATGTTCTGGATAAATGTCTGAATGTTCTGGATAAATGTCTGCGTGTTCTGGATAAATGTCTGCGTGTTCTGGATAAATGTCTGCGTGTTCTGGATAAATGTCTGCGTGTTCTGGATAAATGTCTGCGTGTTCTGGATAAATGTCTGCGTGTTCTGGATAAATGTCTGCGTGCTCTGGATAAATGTCTGCGTGTTCTGGATAAATGTCTGCATGTTCTGGATAAATGTCTGCATGTTCTGGATAAATGTCTGCATGTTCTGGATAAATGTCTGCGTGTTCTGGATAAATGTCTGAGTGTTCTGGATAAATGTCTGCGTGTTCTGGATAAATGTCTGCGTGTTCTGGATAAATGTCTGCGTGTTCTGGATAAATGTCTGTGTGTTCTGGATAAATGTCTGCATGTTCTGGATAAATGTCTGCGTGTTCTGGATAAATGTCTGAGTGTTCTGGATAAATGTCTGAATGTTCTGGATAAATGTCTGCGTGTTCTGGATAAATGTCTGCATGTTCTGGATAAATGTCTGCATGTTCTGGATAAATGTCTGTGTGTTCTGGATAAATGTCTGAATGTTCTGGATAAATGTCTGAGTGTTCTGGATAAATGTCTGAGTGTTCTGGATAAATGTCTGCATGTTCTGGATAAATGTCTGAGTGTTCTGGATAAATGTCTGCGTGTTCTGGATAAATGTCTGTGTGTTCTGGATAAATGTCTGAATGTTCTGGATAAATGTCTGTGTGTTCTGGATAAATGTCTGTGTGTTCTGGATAAATGTCTGAGTGTTCTGGATAAATGTCTGAGTGTTCTGGATAAATGTCTGTATGTTCTGGATAAATGTCTGCATGTTCTGGATAAATGTCTGAGTGTTCTGGATAAATGTCTGAGTGTTCTGGATAAATGTCTGTATGTTCTGGATAAATGTCTGCATGTTCTGGATAAATGTCTGCGTGTTCTGGATAAATGTCTGAGTGTTCTGGATAAATGTCTGCGTGTTCTGGATAAATGTCTGAGTGTTCTGGATAAATGTCTGAATGTTCTGGATAAATGTCTGCGTGTTCTGGATAAATGTCTGCATGTTCTGGATAAATGTCTGCATGTTCTGGATAAATGTCTGTGTGTTCTGGATAAATGTCTGAATGTTCTGGATAAATGTCTGAGTGTTCTGGATAAATGTCTGAGTGTTCTGGATAAATGTCTGCATGTTCTGGATAAATGTCTTAATGTTCTGGATAAATGTCTGAGTGTTCTGGATAAATGTCTGCGTGTTCTGGATAAATGTCTGAGTGTTCTGGATAAATGTCTGAGTGTTCTGGATAAATGTCTGAGTGTTCTGGATAAATGTCTGAGTGTTCTGGATAAATGTCTGAGTGTTCTGGATAAATGTCTGAGTGTTCTGGATAAATGTCTGGGTGTTCTGGATAAATGTCTGAGTGTTCTGGATAAATGTCTGAGTGTTCTGGATAAATGTCTGTATGTTCTGGATAAATGTCTGCATGTTCTGGATAAATGTCTGAGTGTTCTGGATAAATGTCTGAGTGTTCTGGATAAATGTCTGTATGTTCTGGATAAATGTCTGCATGTTCTGGATAAATGTCTGAGTGTTCTGGATAAATGTCTGTGTGTCCTGGATAAATGTCTGAGTGTTCTGGATAAATGTCTGCGTGTTCTGGATAAATGTCTGCATGTTCTGGATAAATGTCTGAGTGTTCTGGATAAATGTCTGAGTGTTCTGGATAAATGTCTGAGTGTTCTGGATAAATGTCTGTATGTTCTGGATAAATGTCTGCATGTTCTGGATAAATGTCTGAGTGTTCTGGATAAATGTCTGTGTGTCCTGGATAAATGTCTGTGTGTTCTGGATAAATGTCTGAGTGTTCTGGATAAATGTCTGTGTGTTCTGGATAAATGTCTGTGTGTTCTGGATAAATGTCTGTGTGTTCTGGATAAATGTCTGAGTGTTCTGGATAAATGTCTGTGTGTTCTGGATAAATGTCTGCGTGTTCTGGATAAATGTCTGCGTGTTCTGGATAAATGTCTGCGTGTTCTGGATAAATGTCTGAGTGTTCTGGATAAATGTCTGAGTGTTCTGGATAAATGTCTGAGTGTTCTGGATAAATGTCTGCGTGTTCTGGATAAATGTCTGAGTGTTCTGGATAAATGTCTGAGTGTTCTGGATAAATGTCTGCGTGTCCTGGATAAATGTCTGCGTGTTCTGGATAAATGTCTGCGTGTCCTGGATAAATGTCTGCGTGTTCTGGATAAATGTCTGCATGTTCTGGATAAATATCTGCGTGTCCTGGATAAATGTCTGCGTGTCCTCGATAAATGTCTGCGTGTTCTGGATAAATGTCTGCGTGTTCTGGATAAATGTCTGAGTGTTCTGGATAAATGTCTGGGTTCCTGATGTAGTGAATGAGGACAGCAAACTCATGTAACTCCGTGGATTAATTTAGGAGAACACTGGTACCTGTGTGTTAATACAATGATCGCATTTCAAAATTACACACGCCGCTCACACCCTACAAATTACATCAATTCAATGGAAATTGTTACATAATTATCCAGACGCATGAAATGTCCCAATTATCCTGCGTGTGGCTCTGTGCCACAATCTGGAGCCATAATGTTTAGTATGAATCCTGCGTGTGGCTCTGTGCCACAATCTGGAGCCATGATGTTTAGTATGAATCCTGCGTGTGGCTCTGTGCCACAATCTGGAGCCATAATGTTTAGTATGTGTAGCGGAGAGGTAGTATCTCCGCTGGGTAACAGGAACAACATAAAATAATCCAGGCAAATCAGTACAGCATACAATAATCCCGGTAGCGTTGCAAGAATCCTTCCTTCCCAAGAACTAGACGACACATAGGCTGGGAGTCAACTGAGGTCTTTATTCACAGTTCCAGTATTTATGCAAGTCCCCATGCAAGGGGTTTCCATTCTGACATAACAGGGGCATTCTGAGCATTTCTCCCATAATGCACTGCTGGACGAGAGGGATACTCCCACTAGAATATACAGTTAAGTGGATTATCCCTGCGTGCAGCAGAACCGGCATTTTACACTAAAACCCATAACTTTTACAATATTCCCTTTATTTAAACGAATGGACGTTCAGTAGATAGCTGGGGTCTGAGCGCACATTTCGTGAAAATACCGCTCAGATCCCAGCATAAATAACCGAACGCCGCACAAAACAAGTATTACATTCAAGTTACATTCAAACTACCGATTGACTTTAGGGAACCACTTTACCGAAGGACCGGGGCTCCCGAACGGCTTGGAAGTCCAGCGGTATTCGTGCCGCCGAGTAGCCGATTTTAGTTCCAGGCGCTCGACGACAAAATACCGCTGGGCTAACAAAGGATCCAAAATGGCCGACCGCCGTGTGGTCGGTAGCCGAACGGCGGACACCCTGAATCCCTCTAATTACCGATTGCAACAATGTTGCAATCCTTAATGGGAGCCACACGACCTCCTGTGTGTGGTCTCCCTTCGGTAGTTTGTTCGTTTCACGAACAGTGTTGAAATTCACTGTTCGTGAAACTATTGTATGAATGCTGCATACACATACTTGGTTCTTAAAGGTATACACACATCTTTTAGGATAACACGGTAAACAGTGGCTAATCCGCCACAGTATGAACATTGCGTGTGGCTCTGTGCCACAATCTGGAGCCCTAATGTTTAGTATGAATCCTGCACGTGGCTCTGTGCCACAATCTGGAGCAATAATGCTTAGTATGAATCCGGCGCGTGGCTCTGTGCCACAATCTGGAGCCCTTATGTTTAGTATGAATCCTGCGCGTGGCTCTGTGCCCCTATCTGGAGCCCTAATGTTTAGTATGAATCCTGCATGTGGCTCTGTGCCACAATCTGGAGCCCTAATGTTTAGTATGAATCCTGCATGTGGCTCTGTGCCCCTATCTGGAGCCATAATGTTTAGTATGAATCCTGCGTGTGGCTCTGTGCCACAATCTGGAGCCCTAATGTTTAGTATGAATCCTGCACGTGGCTCTGTGCCACAATCTGGAGCCGTAATGTTTAGTATGAATCCTGCGTGTGGCTCTGTGCCACAATCTGGAGCAATAATGCTTAGTATGAATCCTGCATGTGGCTCTGTGCCACAATCTGGAGCCCTAATGTTTAGTATGAATCCTGCACGTGGCTCTGTGCCACAATCTGGAGCCGTAATGTTTAGTATGAATCCTGCGTGTGGCTCTGTGCCACAATCTGGAGCAATAATGCTTAGTATGAATCCTGCGCGTGGCTCTGTGCCACAATCTGGAGCCCTAATGTTTAGTACGAATCCTGCGTGTGGCTCTGTGCCACAATCTGGAGCAATAATGCTTAGTATGAATCCTGCGCGTGGCTCTGTGCCACAATCTGGAGCCATAATGTTTAGTATGAATCCTGCACGTGGCTCTGTGCCACAATCTGGAGCCCTAATGTTTAGTATGAATCCTGCGCGTGGCTCTGTGCCACAATCTGGAGCCATAATGTTTAGTATGAATCCTGCGTGTGGCTCTGTGCCACAATCTGGAGCCATAATGTTTAGTACGAATCCTGCACGTGGCTCTGTGCCACAATCTGGAGCAATAATGCTTAGTATGAATCCGGCGCGTGGCTCTGTGCCACAATCTGGAGCAATAATGCTTAGTATGAATCCTGCCCGTGGCTCTGTGCCACAATCTGGAGCCCTAATGTTTAGTATGAATCCGGCGCGTGGCTCTGTGCCACAATCTGGAGCCATAATGTTTAGTATGAATCCTGCATGTGGCTCTGTGCCACAATCTGGAGCCCTAATGTTTAGTATGAATCCTGCACGTGGCTCTGTGCCACAATCTGGAGCCATAATGCTTAGTATGAATCCTGCGCGTGGCTCTGTGCCACAATCTGGAGCCCTAATGTTTAGTATGAATCCTGCATGTGGCTCTGTGCCACAATCTGGAGCCATAATGTTTAGTCCGAATCCTGCGTGTGGCTCTGTGCCACAATCTGGAGCCATAATGTTTAGTACGAATCCTGCGTGTGGCTCTGTGCCACAATCTGGAGCCATAATGTTTAGTATGAATCCTGCGTGTGGCTCTGTGCCACAATCCGGAGCCATAATGCTTAGGACGAATCCTGCGCGTGGCTCTGTGCCACAATCTGGAGCCATAATGTTTAGTACGAATCCTGCGTGTGGCTCTGTGCCACAATCTGGAGCAATAATGCTTAGTATGAATCCGGCGCGTGGCTCTGTGCCACAATCTGGAGCAATAATGCTTAGTATGAATCCTGCCCGTGGCTCTGTGCCACAATCTGGAGCCCTAATGTTTAGTATGAATCCGGCGCGTGGCTCTGTGCCACAATCTGGAGCCATAATGTTTAGTATGAATCCTGCATGTGGCTCTGTGCCACAATCTGGAGCCCTAATGTTTAGTATGAATCCTGCACGTGGCTCTGTGCCACAATCTGGAGCCATAATGCTTAGTATGAATCCTGCGTGTGGCTCTGTGCCACAATCTGGAGCCCTAATGTTTAGTATGAATCCTGCATGTGGCTCTGTGCCACAATCTGGAGCCCTAATGTTTAGTATGAATTCTGCATGTGGCTCTGTGCCACAATCTGGAGCCATAATGTTTAGTACGAATCCTGCGTGTGGCTCTGTGCCACAATCTGGAGCCATAATGTTTAGTACGAATCCTGCGTGTGGCTCTGTGCCACAATCTGGAGCCATAATGCTTAGTACGAATCCTGCGCGTGGCTCTGTGCCACAATCTGGAGCCATAATGTTTAGTACGAATCCTGCGCGTGGCTCTGTGCCACAATCTGGAGCCATAATGTTTAGTACGAATCCTGCACGTGGCTTTGTGCCACAATCTGGAGCCATAATGATTAGTATGAATCCTGCATGTGGCTCTGTGCCCCTATCTGGAGCAATAATGCTTAGTATGAATCCTGCGCGTGGCTCTGTGCCACAATCTGGAGCCATAATGTTTAGTATGAATGAATCAGATTTGTGAGACAGGCTGGGCGAATGGCTGTGACAAGACCAATCTCGCCACATTGCATTGGAGGAGCCTGGTCGCCTGTCTGCTGCCTTTGGATTATAGACCGGCAGCTAAAGGGTTCATTTTACTGTGCAGAAGGATTTATTTCTCCCTTTCTGCACAGCCGATCGGTAGATTCTATCTACCGAACAAACAGCATCCCCAGAGCCGTCTTTTCAGCATCCCCAGAGCCGTGGGAAGCCGGCCGGCGCTGTTAATGGGCCACCCAGAAGCTGGAGTGCGCCCTCCATTTACCTCCCTGAAGCCGCGGTTAACCGCGGCTTAACAAGCGTGTGCCGGCAATTGACCACCCAGTAGCTGTGGTTAACCGCAGCTTAATTGATTGTTACTGGGTGGTCGTGGTTACACTTAGCCGCCACACGATGGCGGTGTTCTGGAGCTCCCCGGGCAGCCAGCGCTTTTCTGCCCGGCTTTCCTGCACCAAACCCGGACACTTTTACGTGCAGGCACCGCTGAACCTCCAGCCCCTGGTTCTTATTCGTGTATATTTAACCGAATACATGTTAATTCGGTAGTTTGTATATGTGAATGTTAACCCAGATAGCTATGCCATGGAGCCAATTCGTGTAATTAAAGACTCTGGCTCCATGGCAATTAAACTGTATTTGTAGAAACAGAACAATGAGTGAGCGCTAGATAACACAAGTTATCAGCAACCCTATAAGGGAATCCCTCAAAAACCCTTAGGATAAAAACACAAGATAGTAAAAATACAAGAAAGGGCTGCGCTTATATAAAACTTTAAATAATACAGAAAGTCCGGATAAAATCAATGAATAAAAAGAGAAAGTCTTATCTGACAATGTCCTTTAGAATCGTATTGTATAATGATGCTTGATCTGGAACAGCATATTTCTTGCTATCTTCCTTATAGGACGTCTCATATACAAGGGATAAGAACAAATACAGAGCCACAATAGTGTAGTATGTTCGGAAATTGAGGAATTTAAAATGTAAAACTTGAATGCAAACTCACATTTAAAAGAGCTAGAACCAGCTCAAGTATGACGGGCGTACAGCGGTTTGGATCCCCGCTTGTAGGATATAGGGTGACTTTCCTTCACGTCCTTCCTTCTTCCGTAATACGAGAGGCACTCAAATAGAAAAGGACAACCAATAGTGTTCTCTGCATAGAACTTCAAACTTTTAAATTCCTCAATTTCCGAACATACTACACTATTGTGGCTCTGTATTTGTTCTTATCCCTTGTATATGAGACGTCCTATAAGGAAGATAGCAAGAAATACTGCTGTTCCAGATCAAGCATCATTATACAATACGATTCTAAAGGACATTGTCAGATAAGACTTTTTCTTTTTATTCATTGATTTTATCCGGACTTTCTGTATTATTTAAAGTTTTATCTAAGCGCAGCCCTTTCTTGTATTTAAACTGTATTTGGGTGGTCTGAGTGCCATTCACCTAATAATGTGCACTCAGACCTGAGCTATCTGGGGATATGTTACATGTCTGTGTTTTATGTATAAAATGTGTCTTTATGTATTTTAAAGTGATAGTCTGTTTTGTGTCCCCACGTGTGTAATGGAGTTTTGCCTTTGTCCTGGGAGATAATTGAATTACTTCTCCAGGGCAGAGGGGATGAAGCCAGGATGCATTGTGGGGATGTTTTACTTCTGTATGTCCTGAAATGCTACTTGTCTGTCTTTTGTTACAGTCTTCCATCTGGTCCCCTAGGGGAGTGTCCACCAGGTGGTAGACCTGCATAAATACAGGGGCAGGTAGCCCTGAATAAACAGACCACTGCTTGACCCTCAACACAGAGCCTTGTCTCGTTCTTGGGGGGATTCACTGTATGCTGATAGGGACTGACTGCCAGGAGTGTAAGCCGCTTGGGAGCTTTTCCTGTTCGTCTGCTAGCAGATATTCGTGAGGTTCCAGTTCGGGAATTTGGAGTGCTACCTTATTCCCTTGTATGCAGTTCGGGAGTTTGGTGCATTCACTTATATCCAATTCGTGAGTTTTGGTGATTCTACAGTAGCTGTGCCTGTCTGTGAAAAGGGGATTATCGCCTAAACGATTTTAACCCCTTGTCTGCTGAAACGGTCCGTTACAATTGGTGGCAAGCGACAGGATCGTTCCTACAGCCAGAAGGACAGCTACAGGAGACACCATTGCTTTGGATTTTACAATTTGAGGGAAACGCCCTGACCCTGACAGCACCAGGATGGAACCAGCAGTGGAGTATGATGAGGGTGATATGGATGACCGAGATGCAGTCCGCAAAGGCATCTGGTACCAGACACTGGGTATTGTGGAATACCAGCGGGACGGGAGATTCCCCAAGGAAGACCAGCGGTTGCAGAAGCGAGTAGCTCTGCGGATGCCCTTCCTGGGAGAGCAGCCCCTGGAGGAATGGGTGAAGGAATTGGAGCTCCGGGTATGGCAGGAGATATGGCTGGAAGATGCCTACCAGGCGCTCTGGTGGCATGGGGCACAGTACCTGCCCTGGACAGCCGAGCATGACAAGCCAGAGGGAGAGGAGTTTGATCGTCCTGGCTTGTTATGGGAGTCATTTTCAGAGCTCGAATTTGGGAGCCCTACACAATCCCGGTTTAGTGATCTCTTGGAGTGGAGGGAGAGCAGGTATGACTGGGACGACACTCACAAAATTGAGCAAGACCTGGTCCACCTGGTGACCCGGGAGATGGAGCTAGAACAGGGCTACCAGCATCTGTTCCAATACAGTGAGAAGGCTCAGCAGGAGAGCAGCAGGGCAGAACCAGAGCCAGACCCATTCAGAGGGGACGAGATGGTAAAGTTTTACTGGGAAGAACCCCAGGTGGCCGGTGGAGATGGGCCGAGGTCTCTCCACCGGTCCTGCCGGGAATTGGGAGCCCAGTCTCCATTCCCCAGCGGCAGTGTGAAGTGCAGGGAGAGGAGAGCAGCGTCCTCCCTCCCCAGCGGCAGGCTGAGTTACAGGGGGCAGAGGTAGTTGTTCCTGCTCCCCAGCAGCAGAGTGATATGCCGGGAAGGCAGTGTGAAGTGCAGGGAGAGGAGAGCAGCCTCCTCCCTCCCCAGCGGCAGGCTGAGTTACAGGGGGCAGAGGTAGTTGTTCCTGCCCCCCAGCAGCAAAGTGATATGCCAGGAAGGCAGTGTGAAGTCCAGGGAGAGGAGAGCAGTGTCTTCCCTCCCCAGCGGCAGGCTGAGTTACAGGGGGCAGAGGAAGTTGTTCCTGCCCCCCAGCAGCAGAGTGAGATGCCAGGAGGGCAATGTGATGTGCAGGGAGAGGAGAGCAGCCTCCTCCCTCCCCAGCGGCAGGCTGAGTTACAGGGGGCAGAGGTAGTTGTTCCTGCCCCCCAGCAGCAGAGTGATATGCCAGGAGGGCAATGTGAAGTGCAGGGAGAGGAGAGCAGTGTCCTCCCTCCCCAGCGGCAGGCTGAGTTACAGGGGGCAGAGGTAGTTGTCCCTGCCCCCCAGCAGCAGAGTGATATGCCAGGAAGGCAGTGTGAAGTGCAGGGAGAGGAGAGCAGCATCCTCCCTCCCCAGCGGCAGGCTGAGTTACAGGGGCCAGAGGTAGTTGTTCCTGCCCCCCAGCAGCAGAGTGAGATGCCGGGAAGGCAGTGTGAAGTCCAGGGAGAGGAGAGCAGTGTCTTCCCTCCCCAGCGGCAGCGTGATTTTTCGGGAATTGGGAGCCCAGTCTCCATTCCCCAGCGGCAGTGTGATGTGCCGGGAATTGGGAGCCCAGTCTCCATTCTCCAGAGGCAGTATTATTTGTTGGGAATCGGGAGCCCAGTCTCCATTCCCCAGCGGGAGATACAGCAGGGAATTGGGAGCCCAGTCTCCATTCCCCAGCGGCAGAGTATCCAGCAGGGAAACGGGAGCCCAGTCTCCTTTCCCCAGCGGGAGATACAGCAGGGAATTGGGAGCCCAGTCTCCATTCCCCAGCGGCAGAGTATCCAGCAGGGAATAAAGAGCCCAGTCTCCTTTCCCCAACAGCAGGACTCTGTGTTGGGAGGAGAGACAGTTGGTCTCCCTCCGCAGAGACTGGAAGTATGTATGGGAGAGGAGCTTGTTAACACCTCTCCCCAGCGGCAGTTTAATGTACCAGGGGGAGACTGTAAGCCCCACAGCTGTGCAGATGGACCGTGGTCTCTGCACTTACCCCCCCACGACAGGGCTGTTTAGCCAAAGGGGAGACAGTCAGTCTCCCCCCTCTGGCAGCAGAGCTGTGTATCCAAAGGGGAGACAGTCGGTCTCCCCCTCCGGCAGCAGAGCCGTGCACCTAAAGGGGAGACAGTCGGTCTCCAGCAACCAGGCTCCAACCAGACTACTCCCGCGGTAGTACTGGCACCAGGACAGAGTACCGCTGGTCTCAGCCCACTCAGCAACTCACCAAGGCAGCCTACCAGTCCCCCACACAGCCGTGGTGAGGCACCTGGACATGGACAAGTTTCTCCTCTACCCAGGTGTAGTAACCATTTATTGTGGGTGGGCTGTACTGTTTTTTCTGATTTGTGGGTGGGCTGCTGGACTAACAAGGGCACTGACCGGCAGGAGGTCAGGTACCCTGTTAGTCTGTTTGGAAAAGGGGAGAGATGTGACGAGACCAATCTCGCCACATTGCATTGGAGGAGCCTGGTCGCCCGTCTGCTGCCTTTGGATTATGGACCGGCAGCTAAAGGGTTAATTTTACTGTGCAGAAGGATTTATTTCTCCCTTTCTGCACAGCCGTTCGGTAGATTCTATCTACCGAACAAACAGCTTCTTTTCAGCCACCGCAGAGCCGTGGGAAGCCGGCCCGCACTGTTAATGGGCCACCCAGAAGCTGGAGTGCGCCCTCCATTTACTTCCCTGAAGCCGCGGTTAACCGCGGCTTAACAAGCGTGTGCCGGCAATTGACCACCCAGTAGCTGCGGTTAACCGCAGCTTAATTGATTGTTACTGGGTGGTCGCAGTTACACTTAGCCGCCACACGATGGCGGTGTTCTGGAGCTCCCCGGGCAGCCAGCGCTTTTCTGCCC
This sequence comes from Pelobates fuscus, assembly GCF_036172605.1. NCBI lineage: Eukaryota > Metazoa > Chordata > Amphibia > Anura > Pelobatidae > Pelobates > Pelobates fuscus. Next base: position 7,114,082 of record NC_086320.1, on the reverse strand, counting down.
AGCTTTCCTGCACCAAACCCCGACACTTTTACGTGCAGGCACCGCTGAACCTCCAGCCCCTGGTTCTTATTCGTATATATTTAACCGAATACATGTTAATTCGGTAGTTTGTATTTGAATGTTAACCCAGATAGCTATGCCATGGAGCCAATTCGTGTAATTAAAGACTCTGACTCCATGGCAATTAAACTGTATTTGTGTGGTCTGAGTGCCATTCACCTAATAATGTGCACTCAGACCTGAGCTATCTGGGGATATGTTACATGTCTGTGTTTTATGTATAAAATGTGTCTTTATGTATTTTAAAGTGATAGTCTGTTTTGTGTCCCCACGTGTGTAATGGAGTTTTGCCTTTGTCCTGGGAGATAATTGAATTACTTCTCCAGGGTAGAGGGGAGGAAGCCAGGATGCATTGTGGGGATGTTTTACTTCTGTTTGTCCTGAAATGCTAAATGTCAGTCCGTTGTTACAGTCTTCCGTCTGGTCCCCTAGGGGAGTGTCCACCAGGTGGGAGACCTGCATAAATACAGGGGCAGGTAGCCCTCAATAAACAGACCACTGCTTGACCTTCAACACGGAGCCTTGTCTCGTTCTTGGGGGGATTCACTGTATGCTGCTAGAGACTGATTGCCAGGAGTGTAAGACGCTTGGGAGCTTTTCCTGTTCGTCTGCAAGCAGCTATTCGTGAGGTTCCAGTTCGGGAGTTTGGAGTGCTGCCTTATTCCCTTGTATGCAGTTTGGGAGTTTGGTGCATTCACTTATATCCAATTCGTGAGTTTTGGTGCTTTTACAGTAGCTGTGCCTGTCTGTGAAAAGGGGATTATCGCCTAAACGGATTTTAACCCCTTGTCTGCTGAAACAGTCCGTTACAATGGCGTTCTAGTTCTAGGCCAAGGCCTGAAAGGAAAGCGAGGACGAGACATAATCCACCAAAACCCAAAATGGCTGAATATAATGTTATTTTATTTTAAACCCCAAATGGCTGAATATAATGTTCTTTGATAGACAGGGACCCGTTTCAGCCGTACGCTGTTATTACCAACAAGCAGTGGAGCAGAGTGCGAATAAACATAGAACAGCAGAGGAAGTGTGGTTGGTGGAAGCATAGGCGTGCGCAGCCTATTGCATTAGGGTGTGCACCCGAAAGCACAAACACACACGCCGCGCTTTTATATACACACACACACGCAATCAGAGAGGGCTGGTAACCTAAATAGTTAGTTTAACCCTATAGTGTCAGGAATACCTGTTTGGGTTCCTTTAGATATGCTAATAATGTATCCATTGCAATCCTTTCCTTAATATCTCAGTCAGCAATCAAAATCTTTGTAGCAGTTTAAAAATAAACAAACAAATGGCCTCTCTCTGTTCCTGGTTAGAAATGTAAAATGTCCTGTGTGCAATAATGTTTATTTTGATGAAAGTTTCTTGACATATAAGATGAATCACCTTCTGCTTTATCAGATCAGCTTGGACCAAGGGACCAGGGTGAAAATTCTCATATTACCAGCGAACTGCATCCAGGGACTTATAGCACACAGCAGTGGTTATGGTGCCTAGTGTCTCTTTCAGTCAGGATAGGCACCCAAATAATCTAATGTTGGATGCTGCCAGTTCACAATTATGACCCTTCTCCCCAAATAAATACATTCATAAAGTATATTAGGCTACTTAGATATTGTACCAAGGCATTATTAGAACCTTTTTGACAATGATACAATGACCATTATATCGATGTAATGACCGGACGATTGATAGGCTTATTATGGCATTTACAGTTTCAAATGTTTATTGTAATGAGAAATAAATGAAAGTCTTTAATTTATTTCTCATTACAATAAACATTTGAAACTGTAAATGCCATAATAAGCCACGCTGCAGGATTCAGGAAGGGAGGAGAAATTAACTGTACTGCCGTTCTTGGAGATAATGGCGCTGCGCTATGACCCGGCCCAGCCTCACCCTAGCATTGCCGTGACTCCGCCTCCGCATGACGTCACAGAACGCGCTGCGTATGCTACAGGGAGATCTGGAGGAGGAGCAAGTCCATCCTACACTATGCCGTGATACCGCTCGCATAGTGAAGGATTGGATGGGAGGATAAAAGATGGCAGTGCAGCACGGAGGTGACGGAGCCTCAATTTGAGGCTTGATTAGGGAGTGCCCAGGCACATGCCTATGGGTGGAAGAATTGTTAGGGGAAGGAGAGAGATGAGCGATCTCTTCTCTGGTTGTAGAGATCTTGTCAGCGTTGCAAAGAGTTGCAAAGTTTGTGGTGGTCAAGGTGGTAGGAGAAGGAGGAGCAACAGGGCGAAGAAGAGAGTTAAATGTGTGAAATAGGCGTTTGGGTTTGGGAGAGTGTGGATCTGAGAGTATTAAAGTAATTCAGTAATAAAGGAGTGCAGCATACATTTATAGTGGAGGAAGTCAGACGCAGATTTTGGAGCATTTTTGGAGGTATCGGGTCAGCTTGGTGTGCCATCCTACAGGATGTAATGAGAGCAGGAGCCAGCTGGGCCACCACTTGCCTCCTGGAAATATTTGTATATTTATTTAATAAATAGACGGTAATTATTTGTCAGTTTCTGCCCAAGCCTGAGTGACTCCGGGCCCAATGTGATCACCTCCGAGAGATTTAAGTTCTCAGCTAATTTGTATCAATCAGAGTCTTCTTAAATTACCCATAATCCTCTTGTTCTGTTACCCAGAATTCTCCTGCAGCCCCTGAGAGCCCTTTAACATAATAGCACAGTTATATAATTATGTGTTTCGTTTAATTTTATATTTAAATATTGCAATGTTGTGCTGACATATGAATGTGGATTTTGTCAGCAGTTTTTATATCTCAATCAATGTTTCTGGAACTGGTTGCATATATAAACCGGGTTTTCTTTGATGTTTTTGAAAGAAAGGCTTTGTTTTGCTTTCCCACGCTGCGTTAGGCTGGTCACAGCGCAGCACCTGCCTGTATCTATCCTATTTACTACGTTTCACCCCCGGAGCCCCGAATATTCCTCTAATAATGCAGGCCTGCAGGGCAATTCCTGGCAGTAACGAATTCCACCACCAGAGGCAGAACTGAGCCGAGATTAACGCTTTCAGGGATATTAACCAGCAGGCTTATTGTCTAAAGCAGTGGTTCCCAAACCAGTCCTCGTGGCCCACCAACAGTCCAGGATTTATGTATTTCCCTGTTTTATTCCAATGGAGATGCCAACAAAACCTGGACTGTTGGTGGGTCTTGAGGACTGGTTTGGGAAACGCTGGTCTAAAGTCTAATTTTTAAAGTGAATTCAAAGTGAATTGGAAATGTAAGGTCAAAACAGCCGACCGGGAAATGGTCTCTCGGTCAGCAATGGTCCGGTTTGGCCTTAAATGTGAAATTCCCCATGAATTGTCCCTTTAGTAAATAGCGCTGTTTGTGTCCCATGGCGGCAGACTAGGAGGCAATGTGGTATTAGATTACCTGCGAGGGTTACAGAGGCAGCAATCTTCTACACATCTGCTTTGTATTTTTGAGTGGATTTTATATTAATATTTTTGTGTGTATCCGCTGCGGAATATGTTGGCGCCTGTATAAATAATAATAATAATATAATAATAATAATACCAATAATAATAATAATAATAATAATAATATAATAATAATAATTAATACCAATAATAATAATAATAATAAAATAATAATAATACCAATAACAATAATAATAATAATAATATAATAATAATAATAATTAATACCAATAATAATAATAATAATTAATACCAATAATAATAATAATACTATAATAATAATAATACCAATAATAATAATAATAATAATAATAATAATAATAATAATAATAAAATAATAATAATAATACCAATAATAATAATAATAATAATAATAATAATAATAATATAATAATAATAATTAATACCAATAATAATAATAATAATAATAATAATAATAATAATTAATACCAATAATAATAATAATAATAATAATAATAATAATGAAGACGTTTGATTAGTCTAAAAAACAGTTTTTGCTTTGGGTGATTCGGGTTTCATCCAACTGGTGTTCGGTTCAGATTAATTTTTTGCAAAACGATTTGGACAAAGCAAGTGGTGTGATAATCGGCCAATCCGTGTCCTGATTTATAAATATAGTATAAATATATTTGGGAGAACACTCATAGGTGTTCATTTAATTCACAAATCAAATCAATTGGTCTGTGAATAAAATCCCCATTTAGCGTCTGTCCCCCGTCACCTTTTTTCCACCAATTATCTGGTTTGTTTTGGCGCCACGGACGGGTCTCTGAATCACGGAATTAATGAAATGGTTAATCTATTGTCTATTTAGTTTGTTTCAATGATTCATCCATATCGTTTAGATCAGGATTTCGAACTAATTGAAGATTGCACAAAATTTAGACAAATCCCAATAAACCAAAGGCACAAATCTATTAAAGACTAACAAAGATAAAGAAAGGGTAGTAGATACCTGGAATAGCCTTCCAGTGAGAGCAGTAACAGTGCTATGGAAAGGGTAGTAGATACCTGGAATAGCCTTCCAGTGGGAGCGGTAACAGTGATATAGAAAGGGTAGTAGATACCTGCAATAGCCTTCCAGTGGGAGCAGTAACAGTGATATTCAAAGGGTAGTAGATACCTGGAATAGCCTTCCAGTGAGAGCAGTAACAGTAATGTAGAAAGGGTAGTAGATACCTGGAATAGCCTTCCAGTGGGAGCAGTAACAGTGATACAGAAAGGGTAGTAGATACCTGGAATAGCCTTCCAGTGGGAGCAGTAACAGTGATATAGAAAGGGTAGTAGATACCTGCAATAGCCTTCCAGTGGGAGCAGTAACAGTGATATAGAAAGGGTAGTAGATACCTGGAATAGCCTTCCAGTGGGAGCAGTAACAGAGACATAGAAAGGGTAGTAGATACCTGGAATAGCCTTCCAGTGGGAGCAGTAACAGTGATATAGAAAGGGTAGTAGATACCTGGAATAGCCTTCCAGTCGGAGCAGTAACAGTGATATAGAAAGGGTAGTAGATACCTGGAATAGCCTTCCAGTGGGAGCAGTAACAGCGATATAGAAAGGGTAGTAGATACCTGGAATAGCCTTCCAGTGGGAGCAGTAACAGTGATACAGAAAGGGTAGTAGATACCGGGAATAGCCTTCCAGTAGGAGCAGTAACAGTGATATAGAAAGGGTAGTAAATACCTGGAATATCCTTCCAGTGGGGGCAGTAACAGTGATATAGAAAGGGTAGTAGATACCTGGAATAGCCTTCCAGTGGGAGCAGTAACAGTGATATAGAAAGGGTAGTAGATACCTGGAATAGCCTTCCAGTGGGAGCAGTAACAGTGATATAGAAAGGGTAGTAGATACATGGAATAGCCTTCCAGTCGGAGCAGTAACAGTGATATAAAAAGGTAGTAGATACATGGAATAGCCTTCCAGTGGGAGCAGTAACAGTGATATAGAAGGGTAGTAGATACCTGGAATAGCCTTCCAGTGGGAGCAGTAACAGTGATATAGAAAGGGTAGTAGATACCTGGAATAGCCTTCCAGTCGGAGCAGTAACAGTGATATAAAAAGGGTAGTAGATACCTGGAATAGCCTTCCTGTGGGAGCAGTATCAGTGATATAGAAAGGGTAGTAGATACCTGGAATAGCCTTCCAGTGGGAGCAGTAACAGTGATATAGAAAGGGTAGTAGATACCGGGAATAGCCTTCCAGTGGGAGCAGTAACAGTGATATAGAAAGGGTAGTAGATACCTGGAATAGCCATCCAGTGGGAGCAGTAACAGTGATATAGAAAGGGTAGTAGATACCTGGAATAGCCTTCCAGTGGGAGCAGTAACAGTGATATAGAAAGGGTAGTAGATACCTGGAATAGCCTTCCAGTGGGAGCAGTAACAGTGATATAGAAAGGGTAGTAGATACCGGGAATAGCCATCCAGTGGGAGCAGTAACAGTGATATAGAAAGGTTAGTAGAGACCGGGAATAGCCTTCCAGTGGGAGCAGTAACAGCGATATAGAAAGGGTGGTAGATACCTGGAATAGCCATCCAGTGGGAGCAGTAACAGTGATATAGTAAGGGTAGTAGATACCTGGAATAGCCTTCCAGTGGGAGCAGTAACAGTGATATAGAAAGGGTAGTAGATACCGGAAATAGCCTTCCAGTGGGAGCAGTAACAGTGATACAGAAAGGGTAGTAGATACCGGGAATAGCCTTCCAGTGGGAGCAGTAACAGTGATATAGAAAGGGTAGTAAATACCTGGAATATCCTTCCAGTGGGGGCAGTAACAGTGATATAGAAAGGGTAGTAGATACCTGGAATAGCCTTCCAGTGGGAGCAGTAACAGTGATATAGAAAGGGTAGTAGATACCTGGAATAGCCTTCCAGTGGGAGCAGTAACAGTGATATAGAAAGGGTAGTAGATACCAGGAATAGCCTTCCAGTGGGAGCAGTAACAGTGATATAGAAAGGGGAGTAGATACCTGGAATAGCCTCCCATTGGGAGCAGTAACAGTGATACAGAAAGGGTAGTAGATACCTGGAATAGCCTTCCAGTGGGAGCAGTAACAGTGATATAGAAAGGGTAGTAGATACCTGGAATAGCCATCCAGTGGGAGCAGTAACAGTGATATAGAAAGGGTAGTAGATACCTGGAATAGCCATCCAGTGGGAGCCGTAACAGTGATATAGAAAGGGTAGTAGATACCTGGAATAGCCTTCCAGTGGGAGCAGTAACAGTGATATAGAAAGGGTAGTAGATACCGGGAATAGCCATCCAGTGGGAGCAGTAACAGTGATATAGAAAGGTTAGAAGATACCGGGAATAGCCTTCCAGTGGGAGCAGTAACAGCGATATAGAAAGGGTGGTAGATACCTGGAATAGCCATCCAGTGGGAGCAGTAACAGTGATATAGAAAGGGTAGTAGATACCTGGAATAGCCTCCCAGTGGGAGCAGTAACAGTGATATAGAAAGGGTAGTAGATACCTGGAATAGCCTTCCAGTGGGAGCAGTAACAGTGATATAGTAAGGGTAGTAGATACCTGGAATAGCCTTCCAGTGGGAGCAGTAACAGTGATATAGAAAGGGTAGTAGATACCGGGAATAGCCTTCCAGTGGGAGCAGTAACAGTGATACAGAAAGGGTAGTAGATACCGGGAATAGCCTTCCAGTGGGAGCAATAACAGTGATATAGAAAGGGTAGTAAATATCTGGAATATCCTTCCAGTGGGGGCAGTAACAGTGATATAGAAAGGGTAGTAGATACCTGGAATAGCCTTCCAGTGGGAGCAGTAACAGTGATATAGAAAGGGTAGTAGATACCTGGAATAGCCTTCCAGTGGGAGCAGTAACAGTGATATAGAAAGGGTAGTAGATACCAGGAATAGCATTCCAGTGGGAGCAGTAACAGTGATATAGAAAGGGTAGTAGATACCTGGAATAGCCTCCCATTGGGAGCAGTAACAGTGATACAGAAAGGGTAGTAGTAACAGTGATATAGAAAGGGTAGTAGATACCTGGAATAGCCTTCCAGTGGGAGCAGTAACAGTGATATAGAAAAGGTAGTAGATACCGGGAATAGCCATCCAGTGGGAGCAGTAACAGTGATATAGAAAGGTTAGTAGATACCGGGAATAGCCTTCCAGTGGGAGCAGTAACAGCGATATAGAAAGGGTGGTAGATACCTGGAATAGCCATCCAGTGGGAGCAGTAACAGTGATACAGAAAGGGTAGTAGATACCTGGAATAGCCTTCCAGTGGGAGCAGTAACAGTGATATAGAAAGGGTAGTAGATACCTGGAATAGCCTTCCAGTGGGAGCAGTAACAGTGATATAGAAAGGGTAGTAGATACCAGGAATAGCCTTCCAGTGGGAGCAGTAACAGTGATATAGAAAGGACAGTAGATACCTGGAATAGCCTTCCAGTGGGAGCAGTAACAGTGATATAGAAAGGGTAGTAGATACCTGGAATAGCCTTCCAGTGGGAGCAGTAACAGTGATATAGAAAGGGTAGTAGATACCTGGAATAGCCTTCCAGTGGGAGCAGTAACAGTGATATAGAAAGGGTAGTAGATACCTTTAATAGCCTCCCATTGGGAGCAGTAACAGTGATACAGAAAGGGTAGTAGATACCTGGAATAGCCTTCCAGTGGGAGCAGTAACAGTGATATAGAAAGGGTAGTAGATACCTGGAATAGCCTTCCAGTGGGAGCAGTAACAGTGATATAGAAAGGGTAGTAGATACCTGGAATAGCCTTCCAGTGGGAGCAGTAACAGTGATATAGAAAGGGTAGTAGATACCAGGAATAGCCTTCCAGTGGGAGCAGTAACAGTGATATAGAAAGGACAGTAGATACCTGGAATAGCTCTCCAGTGGGAGCAGTAACAGAGACATAGAAAGGGTAGTAGATACCTGGAATAGCCTTCCAGTGGGAGCAGTAACAGTGATATAGAAAGGGTAGTAGATACCTGGAATAGCCTCCCATTGGGAGCAGTAACAGTGATATAGAGAGGGTAGTAGATACCTGGAATAGCCTTCCAGTGGGAGCAGTAACAGCGATATAGAGAGGGTAGTAGATACCTGGAATAGCCTTCCAGTGGGAGCAGTAACAGTGATATAGAAAGGGTAGTAAATACCTGGAATATCCTTCCAGTGGGGGCAGTAACAGTGATATAGAAAGGGTAGTAGATACCTGGAATAGCCTTCCAGTGGGAGCAGTAACAGTGATATAGAAAGGGTAGTAGATACCTGGAATAGCCTTCCAGTGGGAGCAGTAACAGTGATATAGAAAGGGTAGTAGATACCAGGAATAGCCTTCCAGTGGGAGCAGTAACAGTGATATAGAAAGGGTAGTAGATACCTGGAATAGCCTCCCATTGGGAGCAGTAACAGTGATACAGAAAGGGTAGTAGATACCTGGAATAGCCTTCCAGTGGGAACAGTAACAGTGATATAGAAAGGGTAGTAGATACCTGGAATAGCCTTCCAGTGGGAGCAGTAACAGTGATATAGAAAAGGTAGTAGATACCGGGAATAGCCATCCAGTGGGAGCAGTAACAGTGATATAGAAAGGTTAGTAGATACCGGGAATAGCCTTCCAGTGGGAGCAGTAACAGCGATATAGAAAGGGTGGTAGATACCTGGAATAGCCATCCAGTGGGAGCAGTAACAGTGATACAGAAAGGGTAGTAGATACCTGGAATAGCCTTCCAGTGGGAGCAGTAACAGTGATATAGAAAGGGTAGTAGATACCTGGAATAGCCTTCCAGTGGGAGCAGTAACAGTGATATAGAAAGGGTAGTAGATACCAGGAATAGCCTTCCAGTGGGAGCAGTAACAGTGATATAGAAAGGACAGTAGATACCTGGAATAGCCTTCCAGTGGGAGCAGTAACAGTGATATAGAAAGGGTAGTAGATACCTGGAATAGCCTTCCAGTGGGAGCAGTAACAGTGATATAGAAAGGGTAGTAGATACCTGGAATAGCCTTCCAGTGGGAGCAGTAACAGTGATATAGAAAGGGTAGTAGATACCTTTAATAGCCTCCCATTGGGAGCAGTAACAGTGATACAGAAAGGGTAGTAGATACCTGGAATAGCCTTCCAGTGGGAGCAGTAACAGTGATATAGAAAGGGTAGTAGATACCAGGAATAGCCTTCCAGTGGGAGCAGTAACAGTGATATAGAAAGGACAGTAGATACCTGGAATAGCCTTCCAGTGGGAGCAGTAACAGTGATATAGAAAGGGTAGTAGATACCTGGAATAGCCTTCCAGTGGGAGCAGTAACAGTGATATAGAAAGGGTAGTAGATACCTGGAATAGCCTTCCAGTGGGAGCAGTAACAGTGATATAGAAAGGGTAGTAGATACCAGGAATAGCCTTCCAGTGGGAGCAGTAACAGTGATATAGAAAGGACAGTAGATACCTGGAATAGCTCTCCAGTGGGAGCAGTAACAGAGACATAGAAAGGGTAGTAGATACCTGGAATAGCCTTCCAGTGGGAGCAGTAACAGTGATATAGAGAGGGTAGTAGATACCTGGAATAGCCTTCCAGTGGGAGCAGTAACAGTGATATAGAAAGGGTAGTAGATACCTGGAATAGCCTTCCAGTGGGAGCAGTAACAGTGATATAGAAAGGGTAGTAGATACCTGGAATAGCCTTCCAGTGGGAGCAGTAACAGTGATATAGAAAGGGTAGTAGATACCTGGAATAGCCTCCCAGTGGGAGCAGTAACAGTGATATAGAAAGGGTAGCAGATACCTGGAATAGCCTTCCAGTGGGAGCAGTAACAGTGATATAGAATGGGTAGTAGATACCTGGAATAGCCTTCCAGTGGGAGCAGTAACAGTGATATAGAAAGGGTAGTAGATACCTGGAATAGCCTCCCATTGGGAGCAGTAACAGTGATACAGAAAGGGTAGTAGATACCTGGAATAGCCTTCCAGTGGGAGCAGTAACAGTGATATAGAAAGGGTAGTAGATACCTGGAATAGCCTTCCAGTGGGAGCAGTAACAGTGATATAGAAAGGGTAGTAGATACCTGGAATAGCCTTCCAGTGGGAGCAGTAACAGTGATATAGAAAGGGTAGTAGATACCTTTAATAGCCTCCCATTGGGAGCAGTAACAGTGATACAGAAAGGGTAGTAGATACCTGGAATAGCCTTCCAGTGGGAGCAGTAACAGTGATATAGAAAGGGTAGTAGATACCAGGAATAACCTTCCAGTGGGAGCAGTAACAGTGATATAGAGAGGGTAGTAGATACCTGGAATAGCCTTCCAGTGGGAGCAGTAACAGTGATATAGAAAGGGTAGTAGATACCAGGAATAACCTTCCAGTGGGAGCAGTAACTGTGATATAGAAAGGGTAGTAGATACCTGGAATAGCCTTCTAGTGGGAGCAGTAACAGTGATATAGAAAGGGTAGTAGATACCTGGAATAGCCTCCCATTGGGAGCAGTAACAGTGATATAGTGAGGGTAGTAGATACCTGGAATAGCCTTCCAGTGGGAGCAGTAACAGCGATATAGAGAGGGTAGTAGATACCTGGAATAGCCTTCCAGTGGGAGCAATAACAGTGATATAGAAAGGGTAGTAGATACCTGGAATAGCCTTCCAGTGGGAGCAGTAACAGTGATATAGAAAGGGTAGTAGATACCTGGAATAGCCTTCCAGTGGGAGCAGTAACAGTGATATAGAAAGGGTAGTAGATACCTTTAATAGCCTCCCATTGGGAGCAGTAACAGTGATACAGAAAGGGTAGTAGATACCTGGAATAGCCTTCCAGTGGGAGCAGTAACAGTGATATAGAAAGGGTAGTAGATACCTGGAATAGCCTTCCAGTGGGAGCAGTAACAGTGATATAGAAAGGGTAGTAGATACCAGGAATAACCTTCCAGTGGGAGCAGTAACAGTGATATAGAGAGGGTAGTAGATACCTGGAATAGCCTTCCAGTGGGAGCAGTAACAGTGATATAGAAAGGGTAGTAGATACCAGGAATAACCTTCCAGTGGGAGCAGTAACTGTGATATAGAAAGGGTAGTAGATACCTGGAATAGCCTTCTAGTGGGAGCAGTAACAGTGATATAGTGAGGGTAGTAGATACCTGGAATAGCCTTCCAGTGGGAGCAGTAACAGCGATATAGAGAGGGTAGTAGATACCTGGAATAGCCTTCCTGTGGGAGCAGTAACAGTGATATAGAAAGGGTAGTAGATACCTGGAATAGCCTTCCAGTGGGAGCAGTAACAGTGATATAGTGAGGGTAGTAGATACCTGGAATAGCCTTCCAGTGGGAGCAGTAACAGCGATATAGAGAGGGTAGTAGATACCTGGAATAGCCTTCCAGTGGGAGCAGTAACAGTGATATAGAAAGGGTAGTAGATACCTGGAATAGCCTTCCAGTGGGAGCAGTAACAGTGATATAGAAAGGGTAGTAGATACCTGGAATAGCCTTCCAGTGGGAGCAGTAACAGTGTTATAGAAAGGGTAGTAGATACCTGGAATAGCCTTCCAGTGGGAGCAGTAACAGTGATATAGAAAGGGTAGTAGATACCTGGAATAGCCTTCCAGTGGGAGCAGTAACAGTGATATAGAAAGGGTAGTAGATACCTGGAATAGCCTCCCATTGGGAGCAGTAACAGTGATATAGTGAGGGTAGTAGATACCTGGAATAGCCTTCCAGTGGGAGCAGTAACAGCGATATAGAGAGGGTAGTAGATACCTGGAATAGCCTTCCAGTGGGAGCAGTAACAGTGATATAGAAAGGGTAGTAGATACCTGGAATAGCCTTCCAGTGGGAGCAGTAACAGTGATATAGAAAGGGTAGTAGATACCAGGAATAGCCTTCCAGTGGGAGCAGTAACAGTGATATAGAAAGGACAGTAGATACCTGGAATAGCCTTCCAGTGGGAGCAGTAACAGTGATATAGAAAGGGTAGTAGATACCTGGAATAGCCTTCCAGTGGGAGCAGTAACAGTGATATAGAAAGGGTAGTAGATACCTGGAATAGCCTTCCAGTGGGAGCAGTAACAGTGATATAGAAAGGGTAGTAGATACCTGGAATAGCCTCCCATTGGGAGCAGTAACAGTGATATAGTGAGGGTAGTAGATACCTGGAATAGCCTTCCAGTGGGAGCAGTAACAGCGATATAGAGAGGGTAGTAGATACCAGGAATAGCCTTCCAGTGGGAGCAGTAACAGTGATATAGAAAGGACAGTAGATACCTGGAATAGCCTTCCAGTGGGAGCAGTAACAGTGATATAGAAAGGGTAGTAGATACCTGGAATAGCCTTCCAGTGGGAGCAGTAACAGTGATATAGAAAGGGTAGTAGATACCTGGAATAGCCTTCCAGTGGGAGCAGTAACAGTGATATAGAAAGGGTAGTAGATACCTGGAATAGCCTCCCATTGGGAGCAGTAACAGTGATATAGTGAGGGTAGTAGATACCTGGAATAGCCTTCCAGTGGGAGCAGTAACAGCGATATAGAGAGGGTAGTAGATACCTGGAATAGCCTTCCAGTGGGAGCAGTAACAGTGATATAGAAAGGGTAGTAGATACCTGGAATAGCCTTCCAGTGGGAGTAGTAACAGTGATATAGAAAGGGTAGTAGATACCTGGAATAGCCTTCCAGTGGGAGCAGTAACAGTGATATAGAAAGGGTAGGAGATACCTGGAATAGCCTTCCAGTGGGAGTAGTAACAGTGATATAGAAAGGGTAGTAGATACCTGGAATAGCCTTCCAGTGGGAGCAGTAACAGCGATATAAAAAGGGCAGTAGATACCTGGAATAGCCTTCCAGTGGGAGCAGTAACAGTGATATAGAAAGGGTAGTAGATACCTGGAATGGCCTTCCAGTGGGGGCAGTAACAGTGATATAGAAAGGGTAGTAGATACCGGGAATAGCCTCCCAGTGGGAGCAGTAACTGTGATATAGAAAGGGTAGTAGATACCGGGAATAGCCTTCCAGTGAGAGCAGTAACAGGGATATAGAAAGGGTAGTAGATACCTGGAATAGCCTTCCAGTGGGAGCAGTAACAGTGATATAGAAAGGGTAGTAGATACCTGGAATAGCCTTCCAGTGGAAGCAGTAACAGTGATATAGAAAGGGTAGTAGATACCTGGAATAGCCTTCCAGTGGGAGCAGTAACAGTGATATAGAAAGGGTAGGAGATACCTGGAATAGCCTTCTAGTGGGAGCAGTAACAGTGTTATAGAAAGGGTAGTAGATACCTGGAATAGCCTCCCAGTGGGAGCAGTAACAGTGATATAGAAAGGGTAGTAGATATCTGGAATAGCCTTCCAGTGGGAGCAGTAACAGTGATATAGAAAGGGTAGTAGATACCTGCAATAGCCTTCCAGTGGGAGCAGTAACAGTGATATAGAAAGGGTAGTAGATACCTGGAATAGCCTTCCAGTGGAAGCAGTAACAGTGATATAGAAAGGGTAGTAGATACCTGGAATAGCCTTCCAGTGGGAGCAGTAACAGTGATATAGAAAGGGTAGGAGATACCTGGAATAGCCTTCTAGTGGGAGCAGTAACAGTGTTATAGAAAGGGTAGTAGATACCTGGAATAGCCTCCCAGTGGGAGCAGTAACAGTGATATAGAAAGGGTAGTAGATATCTGGAATAGCCTTCCAGTGGGAGCAGTAACAGTGATATAGAAAGGGTAGTAGATACCTGCAATAGCCTTCCAGTGGGAGCAGTAACAGTGATATAGAAAGGGTAGTAGATACCTGCAATAGCCTTCCAGTGGGAGCAGTAACAGTGATATAGAAAGGGTAGGAGATACCTGGAATAGCCTTCTAGTGGGAGCAGTAACAGTGTTATAGAAAGGGTAGTAGATACCTGGAATAGCCTCCCAGTGGGAGCAGTAACAGTGATATAGAAAGGGTAGTAGATATCTGGAATAGCCTTCCAGTGGGAGCAGTAACAGTGATATAGAAAGTGTAGTAGATACCGGGAATAGCCTTCCAGTGGGAGCAGTAACAGTGATATAGAAAGGGTAGTAGATACCTGGAATAGCCTTCCAGTGGGAGCAGTAACAGTGATATAGAAAGGGTAGTAGATACATGGAATAGCCTTCCAGTGGGAGCAGTAACAGTGCATTCTTAACATGAGTGAAGATGGGAAAGGCTGGAGATATATACACAGTATGTATTCATATTGAGGCTCCCTGATTACGTAATTAACTTTCGCCTGAGATTCAGGTATTGTGAAAAGGAAAATGGAGTCTGTGTTGTATTGGATTAGTGTAAAGCACACAAGCTTCTATGGGAATGAAATCTTATCCCCTTCCTCTATAAATGCCGGCCTTGATACTGGATATTGCATTGATGGAAACCCAATCTACATTTTTGGATTCCTTGAAAAGTGAAGATCTAATCGGTTCCAGAACAGGATTTAAAATGTCTTGATACTGTGTCTGTTTGAATGTGTCAATATGTTCGGCTTTCCTGATTTTTCATTTTCGATTTGTTTGTCCTACATATTGCATATCGCATTGTTTGCACGTTAAGAGGTAAATAACCCCTTCCGTGGAGCAGTTAACAGACTTGATTTTAGTGACCGAGGACATAAAATGGTTTTGCTGGCTAGTGTGCAAGAATTGCATCTTTCCTGGTCACATCTGAACATACCGTCACAGGACGGCCAGGTTTCCGATTTTGACTGTTTGGGATAGGAAAAGGCTTGGGGACAGCCTTGACTTGAGGCATTTAGCTTAGTGTTTGGTGTCACAGACTTTTATATAGAAGGAGATGTACGATATGTGTAATCTATGATCTGTACACAAATATGGGAGACTCTCCCTTTGACTGTTGGGGGTATTTTTGGGCTATAAATCTAGGAGCGTATTACGTTCCCTAGCTAATGCTGCATCCCAGCCTTTCCTTATTTGTCGATCCGTGTACCCCTATCATCGAACCTTTCTTTAAATTATTTTGCCCGGGATTGGAATATAACATCGGTTCAGCAATTCCTACGAAGTCTGAGGAACTCCTCTAAGGGGATAGCATCAAACGTGTGTGATGGTTGGCAGCTGTCTGCCCTAAGAATCGTATTGCCCGCTGTTTTTTTCCTGGAACCCAATGTTATAATTTTCCTGCTAGTGGCATTGCCTTCTAAATTCAAATTCCCAAAAATCTATATTTTGTTTGGTTATTACTGGTAAAAAACAGATTCCAGAGGGGCGTGGCTTGGAGGCCGAGAGACATGGCAGCTTAACCTGAGAGCTCCCCACAGGCTTATCAAGAATCCTCGTCCATCCGCTCCCTGAAACCGCAAAATGGGTAAAACACACCGCACATCGCACGCCGGTAAGCACGCTGACACATCCAAAGGCACCCCGGCTTCCTCGCTGCACAAATACCTGAAGACCCCGGCGGACCTGGCTTCACAGGCCTCAACTGATTCCGGAACCTCATGGGCCTCGCGCCCACACTCCCCGAGCACAGAGCTCCGCACAGAATCTCCTAACTCTATCTCCCACCAGGAGAATGCACCGGACTGGGTGGCCCTGATACGGGCACTACCCACCAAGACAGACCTCAAGGAGGCGAACACGGAACTCTGTAATTCCATCACCGCGGAACTCCATTCCCTCCGCGAAGACCTTCAAGGCCTACACCAAAAAGTCTCCCAGCTAGAGGCTGACAGTGACCACATAACTGCCGCACAGAATGCCACCACTAATACCCTGCAGGTACATGAGACACAACTACGCCAAATGGCCCTACACCTGGAAGACCTGGATAATAGAGGGCGCCGACAAAATATCCGGGTCAGGGGTATACCAGAAGACCTGGATCAGGATACCCCGATCCGCGCAACACTCACGGGACTGTTTAACAGACTCCTCGGGCGCCCTGAAACCGCCCATATTGAATTTGTACGGGCACATAGGGCTCTGAGACCCAGGGGTCCACCAGAGTCCCCTCCTCGGGACGCAATCTGCTGCCTGGCCAGCTATCAACTAAAGGAAGATATCCTGCGGCATGCCCGGGAGACACTGACCCCGGCATGCCCGGGACACTGACCCGATATAATTTTACTCCTTCCACCCCAGAGCGGTACCACAGCCCCGCAGACAGCGGAGACCCAGAGCCCAGACCATACGCCAATCAGGGACCACCTCCTAAACTGAGGGACCTCGCTGACACCGAGCCCAACCGCAAGTATTTTGATTCGCCCTGTGGGCTAAGGGACTATGACCACCCAGGCATTGAATGTGGGACTTCCCATTTGACCCAATTGCATGTGATAAACACCGAGCCCAACCGCAAGTATTTTGATCTGCCCTATGGGCTAAGGGACTATGACCACCCAGGCACTGAATGTGGGACTTACCATTTGACCCAATTGCAAGTGATAAAAAGGGGGAGGGGGGGGGAAATGTCACTGTAATGATTTGAGGTTACCCCAGGAGGGGCCACATTCTAGGATGCAGCGCACCACACGCCCTAGCGAGCCCTAACCGACCCCATATAGATGTCCCCCTGGCCAGCTATACAACCCACAATAGACCACCGAAGGGCCCACTGGCAGAAAGGTGGGGGGGCGCCCCCTGGCTGGGCTGCGCCGCCGGGGTGTCTACCGCCCTGCAAGGAACCGCTAGGGGAACAGAGGCGGGGGCACCGGCGCCGGTGCGGCTCACCTGGGGCGCGACCCCCCCATAAGAACCGGGAAAGGAGGGATAGCCTGGGACTGAACCTGGAGGGGGAGAACGTGCTCAGGGCCCACTCCTGCCTTGGGATAGATACATGATACTGGGGGTCGCAATACTTAAAACCTGAACTACCAGCGACATTCGTTAGCACCACAGTCCGGGTGCCCTTCCTCCCCACACTAAGGGGTCTAGTAACACTCTAACTTCGCCACCGAATAGAGGGGTGGGCAGGAACCCGATACCTTAGGGCTGGGTGGAGGTGTCAGGACTTACCTTGAGGATTCTGGGGGTTTTGTATTTGTAATCGGCAGATATGGTTTACTATGTTGTTCTTTCAAACCGTTGTTACATGTTTATTGGGTTATGTACCGCAACACTTTCCGACGCCCGACAGGGCAAACCATTACCCACTAGAGGCCTTTGGCCGCTACAGTATAGGACGAGGATGGAACACCCACCCACCACTCACACTTAAAGCCACAGGGGAGTCGAGGGCTCCAGACGAGGTCCGGTTCGAGTGAGATTCGGGAGCGAAGGCACTAGGAGCCGCAAGATCCCGGGCTCCTCGGGTGGGACCCGTACGGAGACTCCCGGCCTTCTCCATTTTCCCCCATAGGATAGAGCGCCCACAGATAGGCGGACGGGACTTGGCGGACCACTGGTGGACCCCGCCACGCCTTGTCCTCCGACGCTCGTCCCTCAACAGTCACCTTCGAGTGACTAGATAGTTTTTGTACATAGTTTCCCTACCTGTCTTCCCGCCCCCCCTGCCCCGCGCCCCCCCCCCCATTGCACCTCCACCCCTCATACCCGCTGTCCTTCCATCCCCTACCCGACGACCTGACTGATTGCCGACATACACGACTAGGACCCAGCTAGTGCAACAGCACCCGCAAACCCTACTATGACCGACAAGCCGCTACTGCCGAGCGACCTTACCATCCTCTCCATAAACGCCAAAGGGCTTAGCAAGCCGGAGAAGAGATCGGGGGCACTGAGGGACTTCCATTCACAGAAAGCATCAATAGTCATGATACAGGAGACCCACTTCAGGGAAGGGGACAGGCCCAAACTGACCAATCATCACTTCCCAACAGGGTATTACAACGACTTCCACGAAGGGAAATCCAGGGGAGTGGCGATACTGTTCAACAAAACAGTACCGTTTATAGAGACAGCAAGCATGACTGACCGGGAAGGTAGATACCTCTTTGTAAAAGGCACAGTGGCCGACCACCTATACACCTTCGCCGCACTATATGCACCAAACAACAAACATCACCGCTACCTCAAAAGCACTTTACATAAACTACACACATTCGCAGAAGGGGTCCTCATAATAGGGGGCGACTTAAACATTGCTATGGACCCGGCCTGGGACTGCTCCACGGGTACTTCCCACCTCCCCAGACAGCACCTTAGAGCAATTAATTCCCTACTGACTAAACACAGACTTGTTGACTGCTGGAGAGCACACCACCCGGACGAACGGGATTTCACATTCTACTCCCACCCCCACCAGACATACACCTGCATAGACTACTTTCTCACAACACACTATCACCTTCCCTTGGTACGGGATACGAGGGTGGGGGTAGCGACCTGGTCGGATCACGCCCCCGTCATTCTCACCCTCCAGTCCCCACTCCTTAGGCCTGCGATAGCCAAATGGAGACTGAACGAATACTTACTATCACGCCAGGACCTGACCGCACACTTCGGTAGGGTCCTGACTAACTACTTCCAAGACAATGCTCCCGAGGACACCCCTCCGACGATCAGGTGGGAAGCACACAAAAGCGTCATACGGGGACACTTCATACAGAAAGGTGCAGAACTCAAAAAACAACGAGAAGCCCGACTCGTAGAACTGATAGAGGACATACACAAACATGACACACTACACAAACAGGCACAATCCCCAGCCCACCAAACACGACTACTACAACTACGACGAGACCTGACTTCCCTGCTCCAAGCTAAACATCACAGGGAAGTACTCAGACACAAGGCCTTTTTCTCCCTACATGGGAATAAAAGTGGCAAACTTTTAGCCAGAATGCTGGCGAAACGACGCCAGATGACGTATATCAACAAAATTAGAGACAAGAAGGGCTCAGTACGCCGCCTACCGACGGAAATCCTGCAAACGGTGAGAGCTTACTACTCGGAGCTCTACTCGCTCCCCCGACCACAGTCGGAAGCGGCGACTGCCCGCTTAAAAGACTCCATCCAGCAATACCTGCAAACACACAAGATGCCTACACTAGACCAACAGGTGACGGACCAACTAGACGAACCATTCTCACTTGAGGAATTGGCGCTGGCAATAAAATGCACCAAGCCCGGCAAGAGCCCAGGCCCTGATGGCCTGCCTCTCTGCTATTACAAACATTTCGCTAACACACTATACCAACCGATGCTGGCCTCGTTTAACGCGATAAGAGAAGGCCATCACTTCCCCAAACAAGCATTAACAGCGCACATAACCATCATCCCGAAAGAGGGCAAGGACGCAGAGCACTGTGGGAACTACAGACCCATCTCCCTCATCAACTGTGATATTAAACTGATGGCAAAGATGTTGGCCATGCGCCTACAGCCGCATATCCCCACACTGATACACCCTGACCAGGTCGGGTTTGTAACAAACCGTGAGGAGAGGGACAACACCATCAGGACCCTCGCCCTCATGCACAACACAAACGGAAACACCGGAGGCCTTCTTCTGCTGTCCACTGACGCGGAAAAGGCCTTCGACAGGGTGGGATGGGAATACCTATCCTATTCCAGATCCTCACCCAGGTGGGCCTTGGACCCCACATGCGCAGCTGGATCGAAGCCATGTATGACAGACCCACGGCACACGTAATAGTGAATGGGGCACTAACGGACGAGTTTCAGATATACAATGGCACCCGCCAGGGGTGCCCACTATCCCCGCTGCTCTTCGCCCTTGCCCTTGAACCCTTTTTGACGGCCATCAGACAGCACCACGACATCACAGGCATACAAACGGGGGACACACACCACAAAGTGGCCGCCTACGCAGACGACCTCCTCTTTTTTGTTACTAGACCTGAGATCTCCCTCCCCAATATACTGCAAGCCTTTAAGACATTCGGAACCATATCTAATCTAAAAATAAATTACTCCAAATCCTACATCCTGAATGCCGATTTACCCAATAGCCGAGCCTCCCCTCTCCGCGCTAGCTTCCCATTCCAGTGGGCAGAACACAAAATACGCTACCTGGGTACATGGCTGACCAAGCAGAGGGAGGACCTATACAGGGAGAATTTTACCCCTATGTTAAATATATTCAAGAGAGAACTAACTGAATGGTCCTATCCGCATATTTCGTGGCTGGGAAGGATTCAGGTAATTAAAATGAACCTCCTCCCACGCCTACTATACCTGTTTCAAATGCTCCCCATAACAATCCCCAAATGATTTTTTACTGCCCTACGCTCGATGACTGGTAATTACATATGGAACGGGAAAAGACCACGAATTAAGTTCCAGGCCCTTACTCTACCCAAGGAGAGGGGAGGGCTGGCCATCCCTGACTTCCACCTATATTACACAGCAGGACACCTACAGAGAGTCATGGAATGGACCAAGACCAACGTCCACAAACTGTGGAAGGTGGTAGAAGAGGCAGAGAAAGCTGGACCAGTATCGGCCCTACCATGGTGTTCCGGGGGTGGCCTGGGCGGGGATGCTCCTCACTGGCACAACATACCCTACGGGTATGGCACAGAGCGTCCCGGCTACATGGTCTCACCCGGCACCCTTCGCCCCTGCTGCCCCTAATCCACAACCATGACTTCCCCCCAGGCTTCGATCCGAACGCCTTCAGAGACGTCATTCGCAAGCCCATCCCCAGACTACACCACATAAACACACACACCGGAAGACACTTGCTAACCTGACAGAGAATACACCCCCACATTCCCACAAACCTTCAAGTACAAACAACTATCGAACTACATAGACTCCCTACCCGGGGGACGAGCCCACGCTAGGAACCCGACTACCTTCGAAGAGTACTGTACCCACCCAGACCCTCTGCCACACAGCATATCTCTCATATACTCACTACTACAAAGGGAGACTCCGACAGAGATTCCTGCCTTCAAGGGCACATGTGAAACTACCCTGGGGAGGACATTTACTGAGACAGAATGGGAAAAAATATGTTATCTCACACACCACTGCTCTACTTTCACCAAGACACAGGAGACGGCATTTAAACTGCTGAGCCACTGGTACCGTACCCCACATAAGCTCCATGCAATAGACCCCTCACACTCCGACTTATGTTGGCAATGTGGAGTGGCAAAAGGTAACACACTGCATTTATGGTGGGAATGCCGCAGAATTAAACCATTCTGGAAGGGCATACACGCCATCCTGGAGAAGTTCTCAGACGCACCTCCACCACTGGAGCCAGCGGCGATGCTACTACACCACACGACCATACCCAGATCCCGATACAAAAAATCCATGACTATTAGGATCCTCAATGTAGCTAAACAGGTCATACCACAATATTGGAGACAGGATAGGTCCCCTCCCCTTAGGGCCTGGTTCAACCAAATGGAAGAGCTCAGGGCAATAGAAGAATTACACTCGGGAGCGACTAACACCACTGAAAAATACATGGAGATATGGACACACTGGATAGTATCCACCGCACGGACAGACTTCGCCACCCACCTGGACTTAGAAGACCCACCTGACAATACCGACACCCCTGACTGACCCTGTCACCCAGCCCACCAGCCCCCCCACACCGCCAGTACTTCCTTCCCCCTCTTCCCAACCCGCTCCCCCCCCCCCTCTTTCTTCCCTCCCTAATTTCCCCTGCTACCTTCACTGATGCCGCGGATCTATACTCTGAAGACACTGGGACATGTCTGACCACTCGAAAGTGGAATCACAAGTACTGATGGGCACCCATCACATGACAGCTATAGGGACTTGGAAGCCACTGACGCAACACTGACCAGTCCCCCCTTCACTCACTAAACCAGGGACGCACACACATGCTGGACATAGATGCCCTAACGGGAACTGGAGGGGCGGCGGAGTGCAGTCAACTGGGGGAGACACGCAATGACTGCAATGAAAATTAGCCACTGTGTTGCTGAATAGGGACCTGCGAATCCATCATTGATGTGGGCCTGCGAGCCCGAATACTTACTTAATTTGTCATACAGGCCCTGGCACATGTAGTGCCCTACTTCCAATGCTCTCGAAGAAGACCTGCGAGTCTCACTGTGAATGTCAGATATGTCCTCACCACGGTATTCTTAAGAGACCTTCGAGTCTCACTGTGAACATAAAGTTGATACTGCTAATAAAAATATATTTACAAAAAAAAAAACAGATTCCAATCTGGGCTATTTAGAGCCTGGGCAAATGAAGCACACATTTCCTCTTCCCCTTCCCAACTGAAAAGGAGGTCATTGATAAACTTCCATACCAAATAATATTAGTTTGGAATGCAATAGTCTCTCCAAAGACGTGGCACAGTTCCCACATGATCATATACGCATTAGCGTAGGACGGGTCAAATTTTCCCCCCATAGCATTGCCACATCTTTGGAGAAAAAAGGAACCTTCAAACATAAAATAATTGTGAGTAAGAGCACATGAAAGGCCATCCAATATGAATTCCTTTAATTTATCCGTGAATGTTGAAAATCTTATTAGGAATTCTGAGATTGTGCTAAGACCTTTTTGGTGCGGTATGGACGAGTATAACGAGCTTACATCCATGTTGAGCCATCTATATGACTCCTTCCATTCTATTTGTTCTAATTGGATTAGAACATCTCTGGACTCTTGAAGGAAACCGTTAGCTCTGTAGGCACCCAGACCACTTCTGCCCATTGGAGTGGTCTGGGTGGAAAATCCCACTACCCTTAACCCTGCAAGTGTAATTATTGCAGTTTTTTTTTAATTACCTTGCAGGGTTAAGTCCTCCCCCGGTGGCTGTCTATTACATTATTTATTTTGGGGTTGCGGCATCATTCGTGGGTGGATGTCTTACACCACCCATTCTTCTCTTTAATAGCTACTTATCCAGCTTGGAGACCCGAGGGTAACATTTGCCATTCTGTTCTCTGTCTAGTACAGGGAATAAATCAGTTTTTACTTCCTTGCAGTTGACTTTAGCGAACGTGCTCTGTACTTTGATCCAGGTTGTATAAACGGAGCCTGACATCAACAAGGCTTGAATCTCGTGGATCACCTTGATAGGAGTGGGATTGACACTTTATTAAAAGTAGCTCTGTGCATTCTCGCTGTGCTCCATGTCAGAATTACGGCCCTGCTAAGTTATACTTGTAGGTTCGATTCTCACTACTCTAAGCATTTTCCTTATCTCTGCATGAGTGTTTATATCCAGCTGTCAGTTTCGGGTTCTCACGCTGCTGATTACAGGGCGATGATGTGATAACCCCCGTTCCATATACATCACATCGGAGTCTGATGCTATCTCACATCGCCTGCAGAATGCCCTCTGGCTGAGCCTGTACTGGGCACCTTGTAGCTTGTGACAGTGAAATCTCGGTGTAATATATTGTAACCCTTCTGGTTCTGAATGTGTTATACAGTAACATAGTAACAAAGGCTGAAAAAAGACTCCGGTCCATCAAGCTCAGCCTTCCATAGATCTTTGTCCTTGTTTTTGATCGAAAAGAAGGCAAAAACGAAATCTGATGTGATTTGGGTCGATTTTACCACGAAATGGGAAAAACAAATCTTCTTGACTCTAGAATTGCAGACAGAATCTGTACAGAATCATATAGAGTAATCTCTCCAAGCAGAGAATTCCATATCTTTATCGAAAAGAATGTGTTTTTCTGGACTGGAGACAAGCCCTCTGCTGTACTCCGGTGGATTTCACGTTAATGAAGATCAAGGTCTCCTCCTCCTTGGTGAATCCAAGGTTCTGTGTTGATTGAAGCCAGTACCCAATATATTGTTAGATTAACACTGGTGATGGCGTTGGGTTTCACACTTGGCTTTGTAATGGAAGGGACCTAACTAACTAAATCCAAGTGGCCCAATACTCTGATTGGGCAGCTGGATCAACCGTAACATGAACTAAGGCAGCGGCCTAAGCCCAATCGTTTAAACAGGGGCCCACAAACCAAAAATATACTTGGTCAAGCTTTGGCCCATTCGCCGTCTCTACACAAAGACCCTTACAGTCCAAATATAAATAGAAATGCAAAACATTTAGGACTTTTTATAACGCAAAAGAAAGAAGACAAAAAAAGGAAATAAGTGAAAAAATCAAATAAATAAATAAAGGTGTATATTTAGTGAATACGTTTAGTATATAGAGAGCCAACTATAAGCTGCATGGTCTTATATCTGTCAGAATAAAATATTACATGCAGACAGTCACACAAATTGGTATAAAAGCAATAAATTGCTCCTAATCCATAAGAAATGCTAATATAATTCAGCACTGCCTGGACTTACAGTATCTAGAGAGCAGGAATACTAAACAATGTATCGCTGAATAGACTATCACTTTATCCTCGTATTGTCTAACTGTATCTAGATAGCAGGAATACTAAACAATGTATCACTGAATAGACTATCACTTTATCCTTGTACTGTCTAACTGTATCTAGAGAGCAGGAATACTAAACAATGTATCACTGAATAGACTATCACTTTATCCTCGTATTGTCTAACTGTATCTAGATAGCAGGAATACTAAACAATGTATCACTGAATAGACTATCACTTTATCCTCGTATTGTCTAACTGTATCTAGATAGCAGGAATACTAAACAATATATCGCTGCATAGACTATCACTTTATCCTCGTATTGTCTAACTGTATCTAGATAGCAGGAATACTAAACAATGTATCGCTGAATAGACTATCACTTTATCCTCGTATTGTCTAACTGTATCTAGATAGCAGGAATACTAAACAATGTATCACTGAATAGACAATCACTCTATCCTTGTATTGTCTAACTGTATCTAGATAGCAGGAATACTAAACAATGTATCGCTGCATAGACTATCACTTTATCCTCGTATTGTCTAACTGTATCTAGATAGCAGGAATACTAAACAATGTATCGCTGAATAGACTATCACTTTATCCTCGTATTGTCTAACTGTATCTAGAGAGCAGGAATACTAAACAATGTATCGCTGCATAGACTATCACTTTATCCTCGTATTGTCTAACTGTATCTAGAGAGCAGGAATACTAAACAATGTATCGCTGAATAGAGTATCACTTTCTCCTTGTATTGTCTAACTGTATCTAGATAGCAGGAATACTAAACAATGTATCGCTGAATAGACTATCACTTTATCCTCGTATTGTCTAACTGTATCTAGAGAGCAGGAATACTAAACAATGTATCGCTGCATAGACTATCACTTTATCCTCGTATTGTCTAACTGTATCTAGATAGCAGGAATACTAAACAATGTATCGCTGCATAGACTATCACTTTATCCTCGTATTGTCTAACTGTATCTAGATAGCAGGAATACTAAACAATGTATCGCTGCATAGACTATCACTTTATCCTCGTATTGTCTAACTGTATCTAGATAGCAGGAATACTAAACAATGTATCGCGGGGGCGGGGCCTGACCGCAGAGCTGGATGGACGTGGGGTGCCTCGGCTCCGCGATGAAACAACAACATCCAGCCCAAAAGTTCCTTTTCTCCCCCCCAAAAAACACCCAACAGCTGTTAGAAGGCAGAGGGAAGCCGAGGAACAACTCTCGGAGGAGCTGTCGGCCCCGTCCTACCGGCGAAGCCGACTGCTGGGCGGATGAGATTGCGGCCTGCCGTGAGGCTCTGGCGGGAGAAGCGGCCGATCTCCCGCGCTTAGTCCGGCGGGACCTCTTATGCGCCTACTGAGGGTCCCGTTCTCCCCCCCCCTGTGGGCCGGGGGGGTTATCCCGGACACCATCGGGGAAGCAGTGTCCAACTATGGCAATCCGGGCGGTGTAACAAGCAACAGGGACCGTGTGGCAATATCCAAGATGGCCGCCGCTTCCACTATAAACCGGAGTACGGATTTGAAGGGCTCGGCACATATGTACAATACCTGAGGCTACATCTTACACTCTTATCAGCGGATCTGCGGGACTACAGCGGGACAATGACCCTGCCTAAACTGGAGGCTTTTTTCCACATCTGAGGCGAATTCCAGCAGTCACATAAGAACACACTCCTGGCCAACAAGTACCTAAGCTTTTAAGAAATCAGCATGGAACATAAGGGACTTGACTACAGCCAGGATGCCAGCCGATACAGCACAGCTGCTGGAGTACCTGAGCGGCTGCTAAACATACATAATTAACAGCCAAGCAGCATATCCTTCATGTTAGCATTTTATTTTCAGTATTGCCTTTTGAGTTTACTTTAGATAATTCTGTCTTTGCAGATCCGCACAGAAATCAGCTTAACAATGACTGAGCCCACATGACTACTCTATCCGATTAGCCCAGCAACTCGCTGCCCCCTGGTGGTCACATTTAATTAATCAGTGTAGAGAAATCTGCACTTGATGTTATCTTGCATAAGCCTTTACCTCACCGATTATACCATAACTACTTAATTAAGCACGCATAGACTAGCTATAAAAATGATATTCATGTGTACTAAGCCTGTTATATTGAAAAATGTAAAATGTGCTGTTTATCCTTCCATGACGTTGTAGACCATTGAATAGCTTGTACACGCCGTCGTGGCGCTGCAAGCATGTTGTAACTGAATGCACAAGAAAAATAAAGAATTTAAACAATGTATCGCTGAATAGAGTATCACTTTCTCCTTGTATTGTCTAACTGTATCTAGAGAGCAGGAATACTAAACAATGTATCGCTGAATAGACTATCACTTTATCCTCGTATTGTCTAACTGTATCTAGAGAGCAGGAATACTAAACAATATATCGCTGAATAGACTATCACTTTATCCTCGTATTGTCTAACTGTATCTAGATAGCAGGAATACTAAACAATGTATCGCTGAATAGAGTATCACTTTCTCCTTGTATTGTCTAACTGTATCTAGAGAGCAGGAATACTAAACAATGTATCGCTGAATAGACTATCACTTTATCCTCGTATTGTCTAACTGTATCTAGAGAGCAGGAATACTAAACAATGTATCGCTGAATAGACTATCACTTTATCCTTGTATTGTCTAACTGTATCTAGAGAGCAGGAATACTAAACAATGTATCACTGAATAGACTATCACTTTCTCCTTGTATTGTCTAACTGTATCTAGAGAGCAGGAATACTAAACAATGTATCGCTGAATAGACTATCACTTTATCCACGTATTGTCTAACTGTATCTAGAGAGCAGGAATACTAAACAATGTATCACTGAATAGACTATCACTTTATCCTTGTATTGTCTAACTGTATCTAGAGAGCAGGGATACTAAACAATGTATCACTGAATAGACTATCACTTTATCCTCGTATTGTCTAACTGTATCTAGAGAGCAGGAATACTAAACAATGTATCACTGAATAGACTATCACTTTATCCTTGTATTGTCTAACTGTATCTAGAGAGCAGGGATACTAAACAATGTATCACTGAATAGACTATCACTTTATCCTTGTATTGTCTAACTGTATCTAGAGAGCAGGAATACTAAACAATGTATCACTGAATAGACTATCACTCTATCCTTGTATTGTCTAACTGTATCTAGATAGCAGGAATACTAAACAATGTATCACTGAATAGACAATCACTCTATCCTTGTATTGTCTAACTGTATCTAGATAGCAGGAATACTAAACAATGTATCGCTGAATAGACTATCACTTTATCCTTGTATTGTCTAACTGTATCTAGATAGCAGGAATACTAAACAATGTATCACTGAATAGACTATCACTTTATCCTTGTATTGTCTAACTGTATCTAGATAGCAGGAATACTAAACAATATATCACTGAATAGAGTATCACTTTATCCTTGTATTGTCTAACTGTATCTAGATAGCAGGAATACTAAACAATGTATCACTGAATAGACTATCACTCTATCCTTGTATTGTCTAACTGTATCTAGATAGCAGGAATACTAAACAATGTATCACTGAATAGACTATCACTCTATCCTTGTATTGTCTAACTGTATCTAGATAGCAGGAATACTAAACAATGTATCACTGAATAGACTATCACTCTATCCTTGTATTGTCTAACTGTATCTAGATAGCAGGAATACTAAACAATGTATCGCTGAATAGAGTATCACTTTATCCTTGTATTGTCTAACTGTATCTAGATAGCAGGAATACTAAACAATGTATCGCTGAATAGACTATCACGTTATCCTTGTACTGTCTAACTATATCTAGAGAGCAGGAATACTAAACAATGTATCGCTGAATAGAGTATCACTTTATCCTTGTATTGTCTAACTGTATCTAGAGAGCAGGAATACTAAACAATGTATCGCTGAATAGACTATCACTTTATCCTTGTATTGTCTAACTGTATCTAGAGAGCAGGAATACTAAACAATATATCGCTGAATAGACTATCACTTTATCCTCGTATTGTCTAACTGTATCTAGAGAGCAGGAATACTAAACAATGTATCGCTGAATAGACTATCACTTTATCCTCGTATTGTCTAACTGTATCTAGAGAGCAGGAATACTAAACAATGTATCGCTGAATAGACTATCACTTTATCCTTGTATTGTCTAACTGTATCTAGAGAGCAGGAATACTAAACAATGTATCGCTGAATAGACTATCACTTTATCCTCGTATTGTCTAACTGTATCTATAGAGCAGGAATACTAAACAATGTATCGCTGAATAGACTATCACTTTATCCTCGTATTGTCTAACTGTATCTAGATAGCCGGAATACTAAACAATGTATCGCTGAATAGACTATCACTTTATCCTCGTATTGTCTAACTGTATCTAGAGAGCAGGAATACTAAACAATGTATCACTGAATAGACTATCACTTTATCTTTGTATTGTCTAACTGTATCTAGATAGCAGGAATACTAAACAATGTATCGCTGAATAGACTATCACTTTATCCTCGTATTGTCTAACTGTATCTAGAGAGCAGGAATACTAAACAATGTATCACTGAATAGACTATCACTTTATCTTTGTATTGTCTAACTGTATCTAGATAGCAGGAATACTAAACAATGTATCGCTGAATAGACTATCACTTTATCCTTGTATTGTCTAACTGTATCTAGAGAGCAGGAATACTAAACAATGTATTGCTGAATAGACTATCACTTTATCCTTGTATTGTCTAACTGTATCTAGAGAGAAGGAATACTAAACAATGTATCACTGAATAGACTATCAGAGGACACAGTCATCCAATTGCAGATACAGTAAACGCTGTGCGTCTTATGTCTAGGGAGCTAATCCACTACCCAATATTGAGTGTGGCCACAGACAGGAGCTAAAGTAAATGTGTTTCAACAGCTTGATGTGCCACTGATATACTGCTACAGTGCAAGTGATGGTGTTGTAAGGTGATTGTGGCGAAACCAGCTTCGCCACTGTGAACTGGAGAGGCCTGGCTGCTAGCCTCCTGCCCTGTGACTACGGCCCATGGACATATTGCTCTATAAACACTATATTTGGGCATGTAATAATTTATATTGCTGCTACTGGCCCTTTTAAAATCAGCAATGGACATATTGGGACTTTTGGGACTAATGTCCCTTTAAGACTTTGTAACATATCACAGTAATACTGTCTTAAATATTATGTAGGTATTTATGTGTTCAGTTAAACTGGGGATATGTAGAAATGTGTGTTTTATGTGTTAAATGTATCAGTATGTAATTTTATGTCTTTTACTGTCTTTTTGCAACCATGTGGTTAATGGAGTCTGACTCTAGTCCTACATAATTGGATTACTTCTCCAATTAACTCCAGGGCAGAAGGGAGGAAGCCGGGATGCATTGTGGGGGATGTTTTACTTCTGTTTGGGCCAGATTGTGCCATGCTGCAAGCCAGGGCCCAAAAGATACTTTTAGTAACTTTTAAACCCCTGTTCGGATTCATGCCATTTTTTAATATGTTGTTCCCCTGAATGGATTGATTGTGGATATGTATTTTTATGTGAATGTGATGTATGGTTTTAAAGTTATGAAAGTTGTGTAAAAGTATATTTTACT
Organism: Pelobates fuscus; assembly: GCF_036172605.1. Taxonomy (NCBI): domain Eukaryota; kingdom Metazoa; phylum Chordata; class Amphibia; order Anura; family Pelobatidae; genus Pelobates; species Pelobates fuscus. The sequence goes on along the minus strand of NC_086320.1, from coordinate 7,083,682 downwards.
CTGTATGCATAATGGGATTATGTGTCACACTAAGGGGAGGGGATGTGTGGGAGGTAACATCTATGTCATTGGTTCTTTTATGCCTCCCCCTGGGTGTGGCCTGTATGTGTGAGTTGGAAATAAAAGCCAGACTGGGTGTCCCAGTCCAGAGTTCTTGCTTAACCCTCAAAGCGATGTGTCGTCTCGGTCTTTGGGGGAATGGGATTGTATGCTGACTGCCAAGAGTGTAAGCCGATGTCTGCTTTTCTTGTTCAGCTGTTCCAGTGTTCGTGTGGTTCCAGTCGGGAGAATGGTGTTTGCAGTAGCTGCCTGTGCATCTGGAAAGGGGATTATCGCCTAAACTGGGTTTTATCCTCTTGTAAGTGAAACGGTCCGTTACAATTGGTGGCAAGCGGCGGGATCGTTCCTACAACCAGAGGGACAGCTACAGACAACACCATTTCTGGATTACAAATTGAAGGCAACGCTAGTATCCGTACAGCGACCCTATCTACAAAGGAAATCAGGAAAATGGAAGGAGACAGAGTCGCAGCTGCTGCAGCACCTCCGAGGGAGGAAGAGGAATCCGAGTTTGCCAGGGAATATAGGAGCAGGATGGCTCTATTCTCACCAGCCCGAGCGGAGCGGATGGCAGACCGGGTCTACAACGATGTACAGGCGTACCTCATGCTGCGAACGACGCAGAGGAACCAACAAGCTGCGGGATTGTTCCCACAGCCAGAAGGACAGCTACAGAACACCAATTCCTTGGAGTTACAAATTGAGGGCAACGTTAGCATTCGTGCAGCGCCCCTGGCAGCAGAGGTATCCAGCGACTTGGAGCAGACAAGTATGGAAGGCTCTGACGCTGAAGATGATTTTATGGCCAAGGTGAGGCAGCAAGTGGCCCAGTATGGGGGTTATATATCCATGGACACATTCCAGGGGATCTGGAACCAGGTCATGGCTGAGCAAAACTCAAAGATGGACGAAGAGTATGATGAGCAGGAAGAGTGGTACAGCAGCAGAGTAGAGGCTGCATCCGAGGAGGTTAGCCGCCCCCCCCCCCCCCCCCCCGAGGCGGCAGGAAGAACCCGAAGTAGGGGTCCTCATAGATTGGTCCTGTGAGGAACCACAACAGGCAGGTGGAGATGGGACCGAGGTCTCTCTACCGGCCCTACAGGGATGCTGGGCAGTCGGCCCAGATCCCCAGCGGCAGTGTGTAACCCAGGGAGCTGATGGTGTCGTCCATCCTCCCCAGCGGCAGAGTAAGTCCCAGGGAGCTAAAGGTGTCGTCCTTCCTCCCCAGCGGCAGATTGTATCTCAGGGAGCTGAAGGTGCCGTCCTTCCTCCCCAGCGGCAGTGTGTGTCACAGGGGGATGAAGGTGTTGTCCTTCCTCCCCAGCGGCAGGCTGAGTTACAGGGGGCAGAGGTTGTTGTTCCTGCCCCCCAGCAGCAAAGTGATATGCCAAGAAGGCAGTGTGAAGGGAAGGGAGAGGAGAGCAGCGTCCTCCCTCCCCAGCGGCAGTGTGTGCCCCAGGGAGCAGAAGGTGCAGTCCTTCCTCCCCAGCGGCAGTGTGTGTCTCCGGGAGCTGATGGTGTCGTCCATCCTCCCCAGCGGCAGGCTGAGTTACAGGGGGCAAAGGTTGTTGTTCCTGCCCCCCAGCAACAAAGTGATGTGCCAGGAAGGCAGGGTGAGGTGAAGGGAGAGGAGAGCAGCGTCCTCCCTCCCCAGCGGCAGTGTGTACCTCAGGGAGCAGAAGGTGCAATCCTTCCTCCCCAGCGGCAGTGTGTACCCCAGGGAGCAGAAGGTGCCATCCTTTCTCCCCAGCGGCAGTTTGCCATCCAGAGAGAGGAACTTGTTACACCCTCTCTCCCACGGCAACCTAACCCACCAAGGGGAGATGTTAAGCCCCACAACTGTGCAGATGGGACCGTAGTCTCTGCACTTACAGCACAAGGGATAGGGACGGTCGGTCCTGTTCCCCAGCCTCAGTGTGATGGATCCAAAGGGGAGACAGTCGGTCTCCCCCTCCGGCAGTCGAGCTGTGCACCTAAAGGGGAGACAGCCAGTCTCCAGCAACCAGGCGCCCACCAGACTACTCCCGTGGTAGTGCTGGCAACAGGACAGAGTACCGCTGGTCTCTGCCCCCTCAGCAACCCACCAAGGCAGCCTACCCGTCTCCCACCCAGCAGTGGTGAAACACCAGAACTTGGACAAAATCCTTCCTCACCCAGATGTAGTAACCGGTTAGTGTGGGTGGGCTGCTCTGTTATTTCTGTTTCGTGGGTGGGTTGCTGGACTAACCAGGGCACTGACCGGCAGAAAGTCAGGTACCCTGTTAGTCTAATTGGCAAAGGGGAGAAATGTGGCGAAACCAGCTTCGCCACTGTGAACTGGAGAGGCCTGGCTGCTAGCCTCCTGCCCTGCGACTACGGCCCATGGACATATTGCTCTATAAACACTATATTTGGGCATGTAATAATTTATATTGCTGCTACTGGCCCTTTTAAAATCAGCAATGGACATATTGGGACTTTTGGGACTAATGTCCCTTTAAGACTTTGTAACATATCACAGTAATACTGTCTTAAATATTATGTAGGTATTTATGTGTTCAGTTAAACTGGGGATATGTAGAAATGTGTGTTTTATGTGTTAAATGTATCAGTATGTAATTTTATGTCTTTTACTGTCTTTTTGCAACCATGTGGTTAATGGAGTCTGACTCTAGTCCTAGATAATTGGATTACTTCTCCAATTAACTCCAGGGCAGAAGGGAGGAAGCCGGGATGCATTGTGGGGGATGTTTTACTTCTGTTTGGGCCAGATTGTGCCATGCTGCAAGCCAGGGCCCAAAAGATACTTTTAGTAACTTTTAAACCCCTGGTCGGATTCATGCCATTTTTTAATATGTTGTTCCCCTGAATGGATTGATTGTGGATATGTATTTTTATGTGAATGTGATGTATGGTTTTAAAGTTATGAAAGTTGTGTAAAAGTATATTTTACTCTGTATGCATAATGGGATTATGTGTCACACTAAGGGGAGGGGATGTGTGGGAGGTAACATCTATGTCATTGGTTCTTTTATGCCTCCCCCTGGGTGTGGCCTGTATGTGTGAGTTGGAAATAAAAGCCAGACTGGGTGTCCCAGTCCAGAGTTCTTGCTTAACCCTCAAAGCGATGTGTCGTCTCGGTCTTTGGGGGAATGGGATTGTATGCTGACTGCCAAGAGTGTAAGCCGATGTCTGCTTTTCTTGTTCAGCTGTTCCAGTGTTCGTGTGGTTCCAGTCCGGAGAATGGTGTTTGCAGTAGCTGCCTGTGCATCTGGAAAGGGGATTATCGCCTAAACTGGGTTTTATCCTCTTGTAAGTGAAACGGTCCGTTACAGTGATATAAGCATGTAAGCTCATTGAGCAGGGCCCACGATCCCTCTGTTCCTGTGCATCCAACTCGTCTGGTCACAGACGAGTTGGATGCACTTGTTTGTTAGTCCATCCATTGTACAGCGCTACTAAACTTGTTGGTGCTATTTAAATAATATTAATAATAATAAGAGATTCTCCTATCTGGAATAGCTATGGAGCCGGCTGGAATTAGAAGAAAAGTCTGAATGTAACAAATGTGTCTGTCTGTCTACATGTAGGGCTTTATCGTGACACTTATAAAACCATATAGCTTATAATAAACTTGGCTCTCTATATACAGAACGTATTCACTGTCTGTAAATATAAACCTTTGTGTATTTATTAGACTTTTTCACTTATTGCCTTTATTTTGTGCGTTCTTTGTTTTTGTTTTTTTTTCATTGAAGTTTGTTCATTTTATAAGATAAAAACAAGAACTGTTACAGAAAGCAAGAAGGGAGTGCAAGCTCACATCCATGGGGTTGTTATACATCGAGATTTATTGATTTTCCCCTTCAAAGACCCGAAAGCCGGTTCATTCTGTACTTTCCCTATGTGAGCAGTGAATGTACCTGTTTTATGCAATAGCTGCACAGTTATATATTTTTTATGTATTTTATTGTATTTTGCTACCATATAGCTAATGGAGTTTTGCCTCTGTCCTTGGAGATAATTGGATTACTTCCCAATTATCTCCAGGATAGAAGACTCTGTGGAACTGGTTTTGGGCAGAAAAGCCATGCTTCATTTGGTCAAATAGGACTTTCCCTTAACTTCTTAACCCCTGAACCGATTGCCCTGATTCTTGAGTATGTGTATATTTCAAGCATGCTGATTCTGAAAATGTATGTTTTATGTTTGTGGCATGTCTATTTTGGAAGTTATTAATATTTGGTAAAAACTGTATTTCTCTGCCTGTGATAACTATATCACCCATTGCCACTTCGACGACTTCGGCACTTCGACTGCATTCGAAGTGCCAGTTTACAAGTTGTAACACTGTTCCCAAATATTTAAAGGGCCAGGAACAGCATACAAAAATCCATTATGCCCAAATGTAATTCCTAAAGGGCAATACATCAGTATAATCCCATGGTCCCCAGTCCTGGTCTTAATGCTATAGGTAACAGGAGTCTTCACAGGTACCGTAGGCAAACAGAACAGCAGTATATAAAACAAACAAAAAATGAAGCTCACTCTACATGCTTCGTCTAGTTGCTTTAGACTTCATCAGGAGTATTTTCAAACCGGAACTTCCTTTTAAATGTCCCTCTTTCAGCCGTCTGCTTCGACCAATCTCTTAATTCCTTCACATGTGTTTGAACTCTCTCAAATGGCCGCAATCCGTATATGGAGTTCCGGTAGTTAACCCCGGAACGCAAATGCGTCCCACCTACCCGGGAGTTGTAGATGTCAGTCTGCCATGGTCCGTCGATCTCCACGTATTAGTGTGTTAGCACGGACAGTCCTCAGCCACATATTCCATATTATCACATAAATGGCGAAAGACTTTACAGTTCCCTGCTTGGTCATTAATTAGTTTGTAATTTTTTTGCCTTTTAATTCTTTCGCCTTTTATCTGATAATATGGAATATGTGGCTTGTAACTAGTCCCCTCTTAGGTTCAGAAGAGGGATTATCCTGTTTGTGTGGGAGTGTCAGGGGCTTGCTTAACTGTGTCTGAAATTGTATAAAAGCAGGACATCTGGCTAGATTAAAACATTCCAGCTTGTATTCCCTGAATTATGTGTCGTCTGGTTACTGGGAGGGGGACGGGTTAATTACTGTTGCGGTGTGGAGGAGTCCTTGTAAGGACTAGCTCCCAGAACTGAGTGTCAATCAGTGCCTGAAATTGGATAAACCGAGTTCCACATTCGGCTCCAGTACCAGGGCCGCCATCAGGGGGTGACAACCATAACGGCTGTCACGGGCCCGGAGGCCCTGGGGGGCCCGGACTGCTCTGGCAGTCCGGGGCCCCACTTTCCCTCTCTGCACACATAGATAGCGAATATCGCTATCTATGTGTGCAGCCGCGGGCCCCCGGCTCCCTGTTACCACAGAGGGGGCCCTGGCAGCACACAGCCTCTTCTCTTCTCGTTTCTGCTAATAACTCTCGCGAGGAGAGAAGAGGAGAGGCTGTGTGCTGCCTGGGCCTCCTCTGCGGTAACAGGCAGCCGGGGGGCCCACCACCGGACCACCAGGGATGGAATCTCCCCCCCACCAGACCACCAGGGATCATGGAATCTCCCCCCATCTCTCCTGGGGAGGCGGGAGAAACCATTTAATTAATTTTTTTTTTTTTTAAATGTTTGTGAAAATGCCCCTTCCTCCCCCTCCCCTTTCCCCTCCCCAGATTGCACATTTACACACACACTGCATACACTGACACAACACACACACACACACACACACACACTGCATACACTGACACAACACACACACACACTGCATACACTAACACAACACACACACACACTGCATACACTGACACAACACACACACACACACTGCATGCACTGACACAACACACACGCACTGCATACACTGACACAACACACACACACACACTGCATACACTGACACAACACACACACACACACTCTGCATACACTGACACAACACACACTCTGCATACACTGACACAACACACACTTTGCATACACTGACACAACACACACTCTGCATACACTGACACAACACACACTCTGCATACACTGACACAACACACACACGGCATACACTGACACAACACACACTGCATACACTGTCACAACATACACTAACACAACACACACACTGCATACACTGACACAACATGCACTAACACAACACACACACTGCATACACTAACACAACACACACACTGCATACACTAATACAATACACACACTGCATTCACTAATACAACATGCACTCTGCATCCACTATACTGACACACACTCTGTATTCGCTACAAATTAACACACTCTGCATTCACTACACTAACACACACTCTGCATCCGCTACACATTAACACACTCTGCATTCACTACACTAACACACACTCTGCATCCACTACACACTAACACACTCTCTGCATTCACTACACATTAACACTCTGCATTCACCACACTAACACACACTCTGCATCCGCTACACACTAACACACTCTGCATTCACTACACATTAACAAACTCTCTGCATTCACTACACTAACACACTCTCTGCATTCACTACACATTAACACACTCTCTGCATTCACTACACATTAACACACACTCTGCATTCACTACAAATTGACACACACACTACATTCATTACACTGACACACTCTGCATTCACTACACCCTAACACACACTCTGCATTTATTACACACTAACACACACTCTGCATTTACTAAACTATGCACACACTCTGGATTCACTATACTGACACACACTCTGCATTTACTACACTAACATACACTCTGCACCAACTGTACACACAGCATCCACTACACAAACATCCTGTATTCACAGTGTTCAGTAATCATATCACAGGCAGAGGGGAGGATTTTGTGTGGGAGTGTCTGTGTGTATTGTACGTATTGATTGGTTGTATTTCAAAACCCTGTGGGCAGTACTATGTTTGTGGATTGTGAATAAAAGAGGCTGTATGTGCCAGTACAGTCAGTTCTGCTTGACCTCAAAACGAAGTGTCGTCTCGTTATTGGGGGAATTGGATTCTATGCTGATTGCCAGGAGTGTAAGCTGATTGTATGCTTTTCCTGTTCAGCTGTTTACAGCATTCATATGCTTGAGAGCATTCGTATGCTTCTCCGGTTCGATGGTTGTGGTGTCTGTTGCAGTGCTTGGAGTCCTCAGGAAGCGCTAGGAGCATCCATCAACGGAGGTGCCCGTCGATCCGTTACAGTCCCCTCCCTGAGCTGTGTTATTTAAAAAAATTTTTTTTATATAACCTTTGTTTATTTAAGTATCTTAAGGTGTTTAGGCAGCACCAGGGCTCCCATGTTACTGCTGAGGACATTTCATACATATAGTTTAGCCTTATTCTATCTATCAGTTGTGTTTCATTGGGGCATACATTTGATTTACAATTAAGTGCTATGAGGGCTGTGGCTGCCAGCACCACCTGCGAAACCAGTGCCCTCTCACACATTGACCATTGGTGAGGGAAGCCTAACCACAGACACACCTCATGTTGGTCGTTTAAGTTCACATCCCCACCAAATATGGAGCATCGTGCCCTTGAGTGTTTGGCACCTCCAGCATCTGTTCGAGATATCAGTGTATATCTTATTGAGCCTGTTTGGGGTCAAGTACCATGGGTACATTAGTTTCCTGTGAACATCAATGTGAGAGAAACATGTAGTCAGTCTTGTCAATTCATTCATTAATGTAATCCATTTGTCATAAATGGTACTGGTTGGGATTCTGAGTGATTATGTATGGAGTTGTAGCATAGGGATAGACGTGTGTGTTTAAGAGGAATGGTCCAGCATGTAGTTAACATTCTGTATTTATCTCCCTTATCCGGACGGTCACCCCCACCTGTAGTGTCTACTTGGTCAAGTATCATGCTTTTAATTTGTAGATAGGTCTGTAACAGGTGTGACCTTACCACCTGTTAGAAAGTGGGAGATTCAAGTAAGGTCTGCTTGTAGGTTGGGGAGGGATATGTTTGGCTAAGTGAGTGTTAAAAAACCCATTATCTGCAAATAATGACAATTTGTGATGTTGGTCATGAATGTTAACTCCGTGACTGTTTGGATTTTGTCTAATGGATTGTGCCAGGAGTTGTAAACAGAGGATAAACAGTAGGGGAGATGGAAGGCACCCTTGTCTCGTCCCATTTGTAATTCAAAAGGGTGGGGATATAAAGCCTGCATTGGAGACGCTAGCTTTTGGGGAGTTATATAATGTCATTATCGCCATTATAAACCCTGAGGGGAAGCCACATGTTTCAATAACTGATTTCATATATAGCCAATTGAGCCTATCAAAGGCTTTTTCTGCATTTAAAGTCAGTAGTAAGCCTTCTTCGTTATTGGTATTAAGGTGATCTATAATGTTCAAGAGAAGCCTAGAGTTGTCTGAGCCTTGTCGCCCTCGTATAAAGCCTGATCGGTTGTAGTGAATCCGGGTGAGAAGTAAATCTTTAAGTCTGCTGGCTATAACTTTTGTGTAGAGTTTGGTATCTATGTTTATTAGCGAGATTGGGCGAAAGTTGGCACAGACAGGTGGTTTTTGGCTTGGGTTTGGTAATGTGACAACGTGAGCGAGTAGCCTTTTGTGAAGCTATGGTTGAAAAGGGACAACAGGTGTGGAGTAAGCACCTCCTGAAATGGTGTATAGCATTTGGCAGTTGTTTAATGAGTTGTTGAATCTCCCCTTCGGATATTGGCTTAAGGAGATCTGGAATTTTAGAGCTGGGCAACGATGGCAGTTGAATGTCTTTTAAGAAATCAGTGATCCGTTGCAGCGGTGGTGTGGGTGTATGAGCGTCCTCCTTGAGATTATAAAGTTTGTGATAACATTTTGCAAATTCTTGTACTATCAGGTCAGGGTTTGTCAATTTTTGTCCCTCCGCTGTGTTTATGTAAGATATCTTAGAGGCGAGGGTCCTTTTTTGAGCCTTGCCTCTAAAAGCTTCCCTGCTCTATTACCCTTTTCAAAACATTTGGACTTGAGTCCCCTGAGTATAAAGTTTGTTTTAGCCATTTCAAGTTCCTGTAACTGTGTTCTAATTTCTTTAAATTCCTGAAGGTGGCCTGTCTTGGGCATTCGTTTATTTGCTATATTTAGTTCTGTGAGGCGTTTGGTAAGGGTTAAATATTTCTTAAGCCCTAGCTCTATTATAATGTTTAATAAACACAGCGCGTACAAAAGCTTTGTGAGCTAGCCATATGGAATCAGTTGTTGTGTCAGGGCGTGCATTGAGATCGAGTAGGCAGTAAGTTCCTTTTGCACATCAGCTGGAATCTGCGGGTTGGTGAGTAGATGTTCATTGAGACACCAAGTCCCCTTACCTTTGGTCGGGAACTGTTAGTTCAAATGAAGAATGATCGGCACATGGTTCGACCATGTTGCGTTCTTTCTTTTATGTTACAAATAATATATATATTTTTGGATTCCTGCTTTATTTGTATTGAAGTTCTATTTGTTTTGGCGTTCTCCCATGCTGCCTGTAGGGTGAACGTTATTAGGAATTTGTACTATAAGGGTCACCCCCTAATTTTTAGGACTTGCTTGATGATTATTTGAGGGATCACTGTTGTTGTTTATTTCTCCTACTTTTATCTTTTCTTCTCTGACAGTCGAAATGTTGGCAGGTCCATGTGATGGAGGAATAAAAATCACTTTGGAAGGATTTCTGGTCTTGCTTTGCAGGGCCCAGGTTGTAGGGAATCGTGGCAGAAGAAGGCAGAAGTGGCTTACTAGCGAGGCAGAGGGGCAGAAAATGCAGCTAGAGAAACTCAGGATGCGGCCCCAGTTCATTTCTGCATGAGAGAACTCCAAATTCACCCAAATTTAGAGCTCAGTGTAACTGTTTCTACATATACCCAATATATATGCTGTCTTTAGGTCCCATAATCAACAGGTGAGTGGACCAGGAAGGGGAGCAACACTAAGTAGGTCTGTCCAGGACAGGGACAGAATGACCCATAAAATGAATAGGCCCACCAAGAGGCCCACTTCTGACACTGCACTGGGCACAACACGCAGCACTCAGAATACAGCACATCGTCCAAGTGCTCTTGTGCTGTTTGGGGACATTTCTGAAGTGTCCATAGATACAGAACCAACCTGGGACAGGAGATCATAACCCCACATTTAGGAGGCAGTGTTTGGGGGTGTTTGTCTGAGCTTGGCCAGACCATGCCCCTGAGGCCTTTTTATAGTAAAATAAATCCTGCTCAGACCATCTCACCAGTAAGAGTCCATGGACAAGACACCTAATGGTATATGTGCCCACCTCAAATCCTCATAGATTGTAAGCTTGTTTGAGTGCAGGATCTCTTGCTAATGTTCTCTTGTCAAACAGCTCTTCTCTATCATTGCTCCAGAATACAGCTTAGCAAAATGATTGGTTTCTCTGGTTTCACTATTTATATGTATTTGAGTAAAATTAACCTTTTTTGTTTTATTTTATAAACTACTGATAACATTGCTCCCAGATTCCAAATATAAATATTGTTATTTTGAGCATTTATTTGCAGAAAATGACAGCTGGTTAAAATAACAAACAGATGCAACATTTTCAGACCTCAAATAATGCAAAAAAACGAAAGTTCATGTTCTAAGCAATGTACTTTTAACCAGAAGAGAGGAGTGTATACCGCGCCTAGAGGTATTAGTATAAAAAATTATACATACATATATTCGATGGAAATTTTGACAGTGGATGGTAACCTCAAAATAAAAAGTAAAACATAATAGTGCAATACAGTAAATAAACAAAAAAGGTCAAATAAAGCTATACACAGTCCACTCACATGGGGATGAGCTATAACAGAGCTCAGCTGTGATGCGCCTGGACGGTATAATCCCCGTCTCGGGATATATGGTGGTATTGCTTCAGGGGTTTTCCAAGGTGCAGTAGTGCGTAGATCATAAAATCCAAAAATAAAAATATGGCAGCATATGGTGAAGTACGTACTGATAGAGTAGTAACAAGTATAAAAGGTATTATACTTACAATTTCTAGAGCACAAAACCTGCTCTAGTATAAACAGCCTAGGTGGTATAATCCCCACCAGGGATATGCAGGATCCAGGGAGTAGAAGATAATAATAATAAAAATATATATAAAAGTAGGCTAAAAGAAGTACTTTAATATATAAAACAAATAGGTATAATAACAAGTATAAATAAAAGTCCACTTTACGCGTTTCGCCTCACAGGGCTTCTTCAGAAGTGTGGATCATCTCCCTCATGGATCCGTTTATATATGGCTGTCAATTAGGAAAGTTAGTTGGTGGTATAGTGGTTTCTAGTTCCGGATTCGCTGTCCTGGAACGCTCGTTTCCATTTCCGGGTAGTGTCTGTGGAACGCAGGTGTCGCCAGAATGATGACGCGGCACTCGCGTCGTACCGGAAATGACGTGATAGATGCGTCATTCCGGAATATTAGCCAGAATGATCGTGACGCTCAGGTGGAACGCACGCAACGTACGAGAATAGCGTGCGTTGCGTTCCAGAGTGTCTGTATAGGCAAATAGCTGCAATAGATAAAATTAATGTGGGCACAGTAATCTGAATGCTTAACCGCCATATTAGTTATGGGCACTGAGTGTATTATAAGGTGTTGCTAACACTTCAAAGAATATTACATTAACTTAAAGCAATATAACCATAACATCAGAGTGGGGTACTCTCAACCTTAGGGGTAATCTGATATATATATATATATATCAATATATGGTGTAGCATAAGTATATAGAGCTAAAATTGCTTATAATAAATATAATGGAAACGTAAAATTATAAATATTATGCATAAGACAAAGTATATATTTTACATAAATGAGTAAAAATATATTATCTTACAATAAATATCGTACATAGCATAACTTAGAGGTCAAGGTCATACTGTATTATATTATTACAGGCAGGGTAATGTATATAAAACCAAAAATCATGCAGAGCAAGTGGATATATAGAGGGGTGCTGATAAATGTAAAAAAGATCGAAAGAAATGAAGAAAATCAGTAAAAATAAAAATAAAATAAAAAAATTATTATTATAAGAGTAGAAATGAAAATACATATGAAAAATAAAAAAATAAAAAAATAAGCAGATCTTTAAGAGGGTAAAAACCATAAAAAGCTTATAAAAAATATTTTTAATAGAAATTTAAATATATATATTTATGAAAATTTATAGAAAATTGTAAAGATCAAAATCTGCTCATTTCTTACTTATATAGATGTAAATAAGTTTGTTAGAAATGCTACTTTAAAACGCTTTTATCTTAGTAAATCTAATGACCACCAATCAACTAATACAAATGATACAAACCCCAAAGAATACAGATGCAGTGAGCTTAAGAACAAATCCACATTCTACCCCGCATATTTTAAATCTAGTGCTCTCGATATATTTGAAAAAAAGGTATGCAAAGAAATAAAAACCCTAGATACCAGACACAAAAACAACACATCAAATCTAAATAGAAGAGAAATGAAAGTTTTAAAAGACCTATATAATGATACTTCCATTGTAATCAAACCCGCCGATAAAGGCGGAGGTCTTGTAATCCAATCAAAAGATAAATACGAAACAGAAGTTTTGAGACAACTAAATGATTGTAACACATACGTTAAACTAAATAGTGACCCCACAACAGACATAAAGAATAAACTTAATGTATTTCTAAATAAAGGTAAAGATATGGGGATCCTAAGTGATAAAGAATATAACTACATCAACAACCCATCTCCTAAGATTACGGTTATATACTTCCTGCCAAAGATTCACAAAAACCTAAATAATCCCCCTGGCCGTCCAATTGTATCCGGTATAGGATCACCCCTCTCAAACCTTTCCGAATACATTGACATAATGTTACAACCGTATGTAAAACAAACCAAATCGTATTTAAAAGATACAATAGACCTTTAAAAAAAATTGGAAAATGTCATCTGGGATACAGACTACACTATGATCACCTGTGATGTACAGTCTCTGTATACTATTATAAAACATGACAGAGGTTGTAAAGCAATTAGATCTATTCTGGAAAGGGATGACTATGCCCCAAGAGCATACTGAATTTTTAATAGAAGGCATAGACTTGATTTTAAAGCACAATTACTTCTGGTTTAAAGATGGTTTTTATTTGCAAAAAACGGGAACAGCTATGGGTACCAGGTTTGCACCCAGTTATGCCAACCTCTATATGGCGGAGTGGGAAGACCAGTCCATTTGGAGGGGGCATGACTGGGTGGAGTGCCTGGTATCCTATTCCCGATACATAGATGATCTATTTTTTATCTGGAAGGGATCTGAGAGCTCAGCCAAAGATTTTATTTCTTTTTTAAATAGGAATGATGATGGTATTATTTTAACTGCAGATTTTAGCAATTCGATGGTTACTTTTTAGATTTAAATATTTACATTAAGAACAATAAAATACACACAAAAACTCATTTTAAAGATGTAAATGTGAACAACTATATAAGTACAGACAGTTGCCACAACAAGATATGGCTGGATAGCATCCCTAAAAGCCAAATTATGAGACTCAAAAGAAATTGCTCAGAGACATCAACTTTTCTGGAACAAGCAAACACACTAAAAGAAAGTTTTACACAAAAGGGATATGATGCAAAAAATATAGATTTAACAATCAAGAAAACAGCTACAATAGATAGAAACCAGCTAATACATAAATCAAAATCCCTGCCAAACCAGGGAAATCCAGATTTTACCCTACCAATTGTTTTAGATTATAATAACAAAAACAAACAACTGAAAAAAATTTTAACCAAGCACTGGCACTTATTAAAAGAAGATGAAATTCTGGGAAAAATAATCCCAGATAAACCGAAAATAGTATTTAGAGGTGCTCCAAATTTAAAGATGCATTTAACTAAGAATTTTACAAAGAATAGTCCTAATAAAACCAATAATTTTATGGATAATAAAGGTTTTTATAAATGCAATTGTTGCATAGCGTGCAAGAAAACTAAAAAAACAAAAAGAATGGTGACAGAATTTAAATCTAATAATACAGGCAAGAAATACAATATAAAGGACGTTATTACATGCAACAGCAAAAATGTCATTTATTTACTGGAGTGCCCGTGCGGCCTCCAGTATGTGGGCAGAACTATTAGACCCTTAAAAATAAGAATAGCAGAGCATTGTAGAAACGTCGAAAAAGGTTTAAAAACCCACTCTGTACCCACACACTTCTGCTTGCACAACAATGACCCCAAGCACCTTTCATTTACTGGTATAGCTGTAGTAAAAAAACATTGGAGGGGAGGGGATATTGTCAAAAAGATCGGCCAGATAGAAATGAAGTGGGTGTACCAGCTTGACACCCTACACCCTAATGGGCTGAATGCAGATTTTGATCTTTACAATTTTCTATAAATTTTTATAAATATATATATTTAAATTTCTATTAAAAATATTTTTTATAAGCTTTTTATGGTTTTTACCCTCTTAAAGATCTGCTTATTTTTTTATTTTTCATATGTATTTTCATTTCTACTCTTATAATAATAATTTTTTTATTTTATTTTTATTTTTACTGATTTTCTTCATTTCTTTCGATCTTTTTTACATTTATCAGCACCCCTCTATATATCCACTTGCTCTGCATGATTTTTGGTTTTATATACATTACCCTGCCTGTAATAATATAATACAGTATGACCTTGACCTCTAAGTTATGCTATGTACGATATTTATTGTAAGATAATATATTTTTACTCATTTATGTAATATATATACTTTGTCTTATGCATAATATTTATAATTTTACGTTTCCATTATATTTATTATAAGCAATTTTAGCTCTATATACTTATGCTACACCATATATTGATATATATATATATATATATCAGATTACCCCTAAGGTTGAGAGTACCCCACTCTGATGTTATGGTTATATTGCTTTAAGTTAATGTAATATTCTTTGAAGTGTTAGCAACACCTTATAATACACTCAGTGCCCATAACTAATATGGCGGTTAAGCATTCAGATTACTGTGCCCACATTAATTTTATCTATTGCAGCTATTTGCCTATACAGACACTCTGGAACGCAACGCACGCTATTCTCGTACGTTGCGTGCGTTCCACCTGAGCGTCACGATCATTCTGGCTAATATTCCGGAATGACGCATCTATCACGTCATTTCCGGTACGACGCGAGTGCCGCGTCATCATTCTGGCGACACCTGCGTTCCACAGACACTACCCGGAAATGGAAACGAGCGTTCCAGGACAGCGAATCCGGAACTAGAAACCACTATACCACCAACTAACTTTCCTAATTGACAGCCATATATAAACCGATCCATGAGGGAGATGATCCACACTTCTGAAGAAGCCCTGTGAGGCGAAACGCGTAAAGTGGACTTTTATTTATACTTGTTATTATACCTATTTGTTTTATATATTAAAGTACTTCTTTTAGCCTACTTTTATATATATTTTTATTATTATTATCTTCTACTCCCTGGATCCTGCATATCCCTGGTGGGGATTATACCACCTAGGCTGTTTATACTAGAGCAGGTTTTGTGCTCTAGAAATTGTAAGTATAATACCTTTTATACTTGTTACTACTCTATCAGTACGTACTTCACCATATGCTGCCATATTTTTATTTTTGGATTTTATGATCTACGCACTACTGCACCTTGGAAAATCCCTGAAGCAATACCACCATATATCCCGAGACGGGGATTATACCGTCCAGGCGCATCACAGCTGAGCTCTGTTATAGCTCATCCCCATGTGAGTGGACTGTGTATAGCTTTATTTGACCTTTTTTGTTTATTTACTGTATTGCACTATTATGTTTTGCTTTTTATTTTGAGGTTACCATCCACTGTCAAAATTTCCATCGAATATATGTATGTATAATTTTTTATACTAATACCTCTAGGCGCGGTATACACTCCTCTCTTCTGATTTCTATTTCACATACAAGGTTTTGGGAATCCTTGTTTTGTACACTGCTGCCTGCCCATCACTTACTATAGCGAGCGCCTATTACCCTCTGCTTTGTGACCAATGTACTTTTAACCCCTTAAGGACCAAACTTCTGGAATAAAAGGGAATCATGACATGTCACACATGTCATGTGTCCTTAAGGGGTTAACTAAGAAAAAGTTCAGAAATCAGTATTAATTTTCCCAGCTTCCACGCGTTTCTCCACCAGTCTCCGTCACGTTGGGTGACTTTATGGCACTCCTGGCTCAGACATTCGAGCAAATCGGCTTTGTTTGATGGCTTCCTCTTGACATCATTCCATAGTTTTTCGATGGGGTTCATGACTGGAGATTGGGCTGGCCATGATGGGGTCTTGATTTGGTTGTCCTCCATCCACACCTTTATTGACCTGACTGTGTGGCCTTGAGAATTGTCCTGCTAAAAAAAAAAACAATCCTCAGAGTTGAGGAACATTGTCAGAAGGAAGGAACAGAAGGAAGCACATTTTCTTCCAAGAAAATGCTTGATTCATGTGTTCATTGCCGAAATACCCCCCGATCAGCATTGATCTTCCACCAAATTTGCATTTCGTACAGTTCCACACAAAAGGTTACTAGTAAAATTGAAATCAGTTCTTTTAGATAACAAATGGTGTACTTGGATAGAACACTGGCTTAAATATAGAGTGCAGAGAGTTGCTGTAAATGGAAAATGTCCATATAGGACAAAAGTGGTAAGTGGAGTGCATCAGGGTTCAGTCCTAGGACCGCTTCTATTTATTCTGTATATAAATGATCTTGCAGTGTCTATGAAAGTCATTTGTCGGTATTTACACAGTAAATATCTGTTTGTGTTTGTCTTTCTGACAGTTGTATCAGTGAGTGTGTCTGAAATATCTGTGTATATGTGTGTGTGCATTAATGTGTGTATATGTGTGCATGTATCATATGTGTGCATTTCTCAATGTAATGTGTGTGTGTATATGTGTACATGTATCAGTGTATATGTGTGCATTAATGTGTGTATATGTGTGTGTGTGTGTGAATGCATGTATGAGTGTATTTCCAAACAAACAACATGGCTGCTATGAAGGTGATATGGGCAATGTAAAAAGATAGAATTATACAATAACTTCATTATTTGGAAACTTATTTTTTTAAACTTGTTTATTTTTCTGTCCATCCAAGATTTATACAGTATCTACTAAAAGTGAGTACACCCCTCACATTTCTGTAAATATTTTATTATATCTTTTCATGTGACAACCCTGAAGAAATGACACTCTGCTACAATGTAAAGTAGTAGTACGTGTACAGCCTGCATAACAGTACATTTGCTGTCCCCTCAAAATAATTCAACACACAGCCATTAATGTCTAAACCGTTGGCAACAAAAGTGAGTACACCCCTTAGTGGAAATGTCCAAATTGGACCCAAGGTGTCAATATTTTGTGTGGCCACCATTATTTTCCAGCACTGCCTTAACCCTCATGGGCATGGAGTTCACCAGAGCTCCACAGGTTGCCACTGGAGTCCTCTTCCACTCCTCCATGACGGCATCACGGAGCTGGTGGATGTTAGACCTTGCACTCCCCCACCTTCAGTTTGAGGATGCCCCACAGATGCGCAATAGGGTTTAGGTCTGGGGACATGCTTGGTCAGTCCATCACCTATACCTTCAGCTTCTTTAGCAAGACAGTGGTCGTCTAGGAGGTGTGTTTGTGGTCGTTATGTTGGAACACTGCCCTGCGGACCAGTCTCCGAAGGGAGGGGATCATGCTCTCCATTAAATGTCTCAGTACATGTTGGCATTCATGGTTCCCTCAATGAACTGTAGCTCCCCACTCATGCAGGCCCAGACCATGACAATCCCAACACCATGCTTGACAGTAGGCAAGATACACTTGTCTTTGTACTCCTCACCTGGTTGCCGCCACACACGCTTAAAGCCATCTAACCAAATAAGTTTATCTTGGTTTCATCAGACCACAGGACATGATTCCAGTAATCCATGTCCTTAGTCTGCTTGTCTTCAGCAAACTGTTTGCGGGCTTTCTTGTGCATCATCTCTAGAAAAGGCTTCCTTCAGGGACGACAGCCATGCAGACCAATTTGATGCAGTGTGTCGCGTATGGTCTGGGCACTGACAGGCTGACCTCCCTAACCCTTCAACCTATGCAGCAATGCTGGCAGCACTCATACGTCTGTTTTCCAAAGACAACATCTGGATATGACGCTGAGCATGTGCACTCAACTTCTTTGGTTGACCATGGCGAGGCCTGTTTTGAGTGGAACATGTCCTGTGAAACCGATGTATGATTTTGCCCACCGTGCTGCAGCTCAGTTTCAGGGTCTTGGCAATCTTCTTATAGCCTATGCCATCTTTATGTAGAGCAACAGTTCTTTTTTTCAGATCCTCAGAGAGTACTTTGCCATGTGGTGCCATGTTGAACTTCCAGTGACCAGTATGAGAGAGTGTGAGAGGGATAACACCAAATTTAACACACCTGCTCCCCATTCACACCTGAGACCTTGTAACAATAATGAGTCACATGACACCGGGGTGGGAAAATTGATAATTTGGCCCAATTTGGACATTTCCATTTAGGCGTATACTCACTTTTGTTGCCAACGGTTTAGACATTAATGGCTGTGTGTTGAGTTATTTTGAGGGACAGCACATTTACCCTGTTATACAGGCTGTACACTTACTACTTTACATTGTAGCTGCGTGTCATTTCTTCAGTGTTGTCACATGAAAAGATATAATAAAATATTTACAGAAATGTGAGGGGTGTACTCACTTTTGGTAGATACTGTATAAATCTTGGTTGGACAGAAAAAAAAACAAGTTTAAAAAAATAAGTTTTCAAATAATGAAGTTATTGTATAATAAGTGTGGAAATGTTTAATTACACTATGTTTCTGTAGTATAGGAATTGGGGGGATATCAACTAAATGGGGATTTTTACCTGTGTTACGTTTATGCATTAAATCCGTAAGAGGGAAATGATCAGATAACAATGACAGCCCTGGCCATGGAAGGGTTAGCAATCGCTATAACATGATGATAGTGATTATTATTGTCGGCAAATAAGGACAACAAGCAGTCACTTTGTGGGATAGTAGACTATATTTTTGGAAGGTTTTGTCGCTGCTATATGGACATATAGAAACATATTATGTGACGGCAGATTAGAACTATTCGGACCGTCTAGTTAATTCCTAAATACTTTCATTAGTCCCTGGTCTAATACGCTGGAATCTAATGACAAGCGCTGGCCAGCGAGGTAGGGAGTGCCGGGTACCTTTGGCGGGAGTTACCCAACTTTCTGGACTGAGCAGCAACTGTTACAACCACTTAGGGAGGGGGGAGAGATTTGCAAACAGTGAGTGCATTGCTCCCCCTAGTGGATATTTCCTGACATGACTGCTGTGATTCTCGGTTAAGGAAGTTTCGAAAAACAAAATTGTCACAATAAAAGCACAGGTGGCTCTAGAGACTTTTTAGCAGTTATTACCCACGGTGCATCGAGGCAGATTTCTACACAGCAGGCTATCTGGTACCACGTAAGGTTTGTTATTAGTGAGTACAGGCCCTGGGGTCACACTGTGGTCTGTAGGTATCTGGTACCACGTAAGGTTTGTTATTAGTAAGTACAGGCCCTGGGGTCACACTGTGGTATGTAGGTATCTGGTACCACGTAAGGTTTGCTATTAGAGAGTACAGGCCCTGGGGTCACACTGTGGTCTGTGTGGTGTATCACCACGTTAGTTTGATGACAGAATGTCACCACAGTCTGTAGTTATCTGGTACCACGTAAGGTTTGTTATTAGTGAGTACAGGCTCTGGGGTCACACTGTGGTATGTAGGTATCTGGTACCACGTAAGGTTTGTTATTAGTGAGTACAGGCCCTGGGGTCACACTGTGGTCTGTGTGGTGTATCACCACGTTAGTTTGATGACAGAATGTCACCACAGTCTGTAGTTATCTGGTACCACGTAAGGTTTGTTATTAGTGAGTACAGGCTCTGGGGTCACACTGTGGTATGTAGGTATCTGGTACCACGTAAGGTTTGCTATTAGAGAGTACAGGCTCTGGGGTCACACTGTGGTATGTAGGCATCTGGTACCACGTAAGGTTTGCTATTAGAGAGTACAGGCCCTGGGGTCACACTGTGGTCTGTAGGTATCTGGTACCACGTAAGGTTTGCTATTAGAGAGTACAGGCCCTGGGGTCACACTGTGGTCCGTAGGTATCTGGTACCACGTAAGGTTTGTTATTAGTGAGTACAGGCTCTGGGGTCACACTGTGGTATGTAGGCATCTGGTACCACGTAAGGTTTGCTATTAGAGAGTACAGGCCCTGGGGTCACACTGTGGTTTGTAGGTATCTGGTACCACGTAAGGTTTGTTATTAGTGAGTACAGGCCCTGGGGTCACACTGTGGTCTGTAGGTATCTGGTACCACGTAAGGTTTGCTATTAGTGAGTACAGGCCCTGTGGTCTGTAGGTATCTGGTACCACGTAAGGTTTGCTATTAGAGAGTACAGGCCCTGGGGTCACACTGTGGTCTGTAGGTATCTGGTACCACGTAAGGTTTGCTATTAGTGAGTACAGGCCCTGGGGTCACACTGTGGTCTGTAGGTATCTGGTACCACGTAAGGTTTGCTTTTAGTGAGTACAGGCCCTGGGGTCACACTGTGGTCCGTAGGTATCTGGTACCACGTAAGGTTTGCTATTAGTGAGTACAGGCCTTGGGGCCACACTGTGGTTTGTAGATATCTGGTACCACGTAAGGTTTGCTATTAGAGAGTACAGGCCCTGGGGTCACACTGTGGTTTGTGGTATATGGTACCACGTAAGGTTTGCTATTACACACTGTGGTCTGTAGGTATCTGGTATTGTTATTAGTGAGTACAGGCCCTGGGGTCACACTGTGGTTTGTAGGTATATGGTACCACGTAAGGTTTGCTATTACACACTGTGGTCTGTAGGTATCTGGTATTGTTATTAGTGAGTACAGGCCCTGGGGTCACACTGTGGTTTGTAGGTATATGGTACCATGTAAGGTTTGCTATTACACACTGTGGTCTGTAGGTATCTGGTACCACGTAAGGTTTGTTATTAGTGAGTACAGGCCCTGGGGTCACACTGTGGTCCGTAGGTATCTGGTACAACGTAAGGTTTGTTATTAGTGAGTACAGGCCCTGGGGTCACACTGTGGTATGTAGGCATCTGGTACAACATAAGGTTTGCTATTAGAGAGTACAGGCCCTGGGGTCACACTGTGGTTTGTAGGTATCTGGTACCACGTAAGGTTTGCTATTAGTGAGTACAGGCCCTGGGGTCACACTGTGGTCCGTAGGTATCTGGTACCACGTAAGGTTTGCTACTAGTGAGTACAGGCCCTGGGGCCACACTGTGGTTTGTAGGTATCTGGTACCACATAAGGTTTGCTATTAGTGAGTACAGGCCCTGGGGTCACACTGTGGTCTGTAGGTATCTGGTACCACGTAAGGGTTGCTATTAGAGAGTACAGGCCCTGGGGTCACACTGTGGTCCGTAGGTATCTGGTACCACGTAAGGTTTGCTATTAGTGAGTACAGGCCCTGGGGTCACTCTGTGGTCCGTAGGTATCTGGTACCACGTAAGGTTTGCTATTAGTGAGTACAGGCCCTGGGGTCACACTGTGGTCTGTAGGTATCTGGTACCACGTAAGGTTTGCTATTAGAGAGTACAGGCCCTGGGGTCACACTGTGGTCTGTAGGTATCTGGTACCACGTAAGGTTTGCTATTAGAGAGTACAGGCCCTGGGGTCACACTGTTGTATGTAGGTGTCTGGTACCACGTAAGGTTTGTTATTAGTGAGTACAAGCCTTGGGGTCACACTGTGGTCTGTAGGTATCTGGTACCACGTA
The DNA here is from genome assembly GCF_036172605.1 of Pelobates fuscus. Taxonomy (NCBI): domain Eukaryota; kingdom Metazoa; phylum Chordata; class Amphibia; order Anura; family Pelobatidae; genus Pelobates; species Pelobates fuscus. Next base: position 7,061,715 of record NC_086320.1, on the reverse strand, counting down.
AGGTTTGTTATTAGTGAGTACAGGCCCTGGGGTCACACTGTGGTATGTAGGTATCTGGTACCACGTAAGGTTTGTTATTAGTGTGTACAGGCCCTGGGGTCACACTGTGGTCTGTAGGTATCTGGCACCACGTAAGGTTTGCTATTATTGAGTACAGGCCCTTGGGTCACACTGTGGTCTGTAGGTATCTGGTACCACGTAAGGTTTGCTATTAGAGAGTACAGGCCCTGGGGTCACACTGTGGTTTGTAGGTATCTGGTAACACGTAAGGTTTGCTATTAGAGAGTACAGGCCCTGGGGTCACACTGTGGTATGTAGGTATCTGGTACCACGTAAGGTTTGTTATTAGTGAGTACAGGCCTTGGGGTCACACTGTAGTATGTAGGTATCTGGTACCACGTAAGGTTTGCTATTAGAGAGTACAGGCCTTGGGGTCACAGTGTGGTCTGTAGGTATCTGGTACCACGTAAGGTTTGCTATTGGTGAGTACAGGCCCTGGGGTCACACTGTGGTCCGTAGGTATCTGGTACCACGTAAGGTTTGCTATTAGTGAGTACAGGCCCTGGGGTCACACTGTGGTATGTAGGTATCTGGTACCACATAAGGGTTGCTATTAGAGAGTACAGGCCCTGGGGTCACACTGTGGTTTGTAGGTATCTGGTACCACGTAAGGTTTGTTATTACACACTGTGGTCTGTAGGTATCTGGTACCACGTAAGGTTTGTTATTAGTGAGTACAGGCCCTGGCGTCACACTGTGGTATGTAGGCATCTGGTACCACGTAAGGTTTGCTATTAGAGAGTACAGGCCCTGCGGTCACACTGTGGTATGTAGGTATCTGGTACCACGTAAGGTTTGCTATTAGAGAGTACAGGCCCTGGGGTCACACTGTGGTCTGTAGGTATCTGGTACCACGTAAGGTTTGGTATTAGTGAGTACAGGCCTTGGGGTCACACTGTGGTCTGTAGGTATCTGGTACCACGTAAGGTTTGCTATTAGAGAGTAGAGGCCCTGGGGTCACACTGTGGTATGTAGGTATCTGGTACCACGTAAGGTTTGCTATTAGAGAGTACAGGCCCTAGGGTCACACTGTGGTATGTAGGTATCTGGTACCACGTAAGGTTTGTTATTAGTGAGTACAGGCCTTGGGGTCACACTGTGGTCTGTAGGTATCTGGTACCACGTAAGGTTTGCTATTAGAGAGTACAGGCCCTGGGGTCACACTGTGGTATGTAGGTATCTGGTACCACGTAAGGTTTGCTATTAGAGAGTACAGGCCTTGGGGTCACACTGTGGTCTGTAGGTATCTGGTACCACGTAAGGTTTGCTATTAGTGAGTACAGGCCCTGCGGTCACACTGTGGTCCGTAGGTATCTGGTACCACGTAAGGTTTGCTATTAGAGAGTACAGGCCCTGGGGTCACACTGTGGTCTGTAGGTATCTGGTACCACGTAAGGTTTGTTATTAGTGAGTACAGGTCCTGGGGTCACACTGTGGTATGTAGGTATCTGGTACCACGTAAGGTTTGGTATTAGTGAGTACAGGCCTTGGGGTCACACTGTGGTCTGTAGGTATCTGGTACCACGTAAGGTTTGCTATTAGAGAGTACAGGCCCTGTGGTCACACTGTGGTATGTAGGTATCTGGTACCACGTAAGGTTTGCTATTAGAGAGTACAGGCCTTGGGGTCACACTGTGGTCTGTAGGTATCTGGTACCACGTAAGGTTTGCTATTAGTGAGTACAGGCCCTGGGGTCACACTGTGGTCCGTAGGTATCTGGTACCACGTAAGGTTTGCTATTAGTGAGTACAGGCCCTGGGGTCACACTGTGGTATGTAGGTATCTGGTACCACATAAGGGTTGCTATTAGAGAGTACAGGCCCTGGGGTCACACTGTGGTCTGTAGGTATCTGGTACCACGTGAGGTTTGCTATTAGTGAGTACAGGCCCTGGGGTCACACTGTGGTCCGTAGGTATCTGGTACCACGTAAGGTTTGCTATTAGTGAGTACAGGCCCTGGGGTCACACTGTGGTTTGTAGGTATCTGGTACCACGTAAGGTTTGCTATTACACACTGTGGTCTGTAGGTATCTGGTACCACGTAAGGTTTGTTATTAGTGAGTACAGGCCCTGGCGTCACACTGTGGTCTGTAGGCATCTGGTACCACGTAAGGTTTGCTATTAGAGAGTACAGGCCCTGGGGTCACACTGTGGTATGTAGGTATCTGGTACCACGTAAGGTTTGCTATTAGAGAGTACAGGCCCTGGGGTCACACTGTGGTCTGTAGGTATCTGGTACCACGTAAGGTTTGTTATTAGTGAGTACAGGCCCTGGGGTCACACTGTGGTATGTAGGTATCTGGTACCACGTAAGGTTTGTTATTAGTGTGTACAGGCCCTGGGGTCACACTGTGGTCTGTAGGTATCTGGCACCACGTAAGGTTTGCTATTAGAGAGTACAGGCCCTGGGGTCACACTGTGGTCTGTAGGTATCTGGTACCACGTAAGGTTTGCTATTAGAGAGTACAGGCCCTGGGGTCACACTGTGGTCTGTAGGTATCTGGTACCACGTAAGGTTTGCTATTAGAGAGTACAGGCCCTGGGGTCACACTGTGGTATGTAGGTATCTGGTACCACGTAAGGTTTGTTATTAGTGAGTACAGGCCTTGGGGTCACACTGTGGTCTGTAGGTATCTGGTACCACGTAAGGTTTGCTATTAGTGAGTACAGGCCCTGGGGTCACACTGTGGTATGTAGGTATCTGGTACCACGTAAGGTTTGCTTTTAGAGAGTACAGGCCCTGGGGTCACACTGTGGTATGTAGGTATCTGGTACCACGTAAGGTTTGCTATTAGAGAGTACAGGCCTTGGGGTCACACTGTGGTCTGTAGGTATCTGGTACCAAGTAAGGTTTGCTATTAGTGAGTACAGGCCCTGGGGTCACACTGTGGTCTGCAGGTATCTGGTACCACGTAAGGTTTGCTATTAGAGAGTACAGGCCTTGGGGTCACACTGTGGTCTGTAGGTATCTGGTATCACGTAAGGTTTGTTATTAGTGAGTACAGGCCCTGGGGTCACACTGTGGTCTGTAGGTATCTGGTACCACGTAAGGTTTGCTATTAGTGAGTACAGGCCCTGGGGTCACACTGTGGTCTGTAGGTATCTGGTATCACGTAAGGTTTGTTATTAGGGAGTACAGGCCCTGGGGTCACACTGTGGTCTGTAGGTATCTGGTACCACGTAAGGTTTGTTATTAGTGAGTACAGGCCCTGGGGTCACACTGTGGTCTGTAGGTATCTGGTACCACGTAAGGTTTGTTATTAGTGAGTACAGGCCCTGGGGTCACACTGTGGTTGGTACCACGTACCAGCTGGATATGCTAAGTAAGCTGCAGGGGCGGACTGACACCTCACAGGGCCCTCGGGCAGTGGGTGATCAAGGGCCCGCCCTCCTGGTCCTGGTACAAGGTTTTCTGGTCCCCTGCTATTCTTCTCCCCCTTCTTTCTGCTGCTTTTACACATATATTATGTGTAGGCTGCCCAGCACACAGAATGGATGTGTGAGAGCCACACATCCCTGACTCCCACATCCCTGAGTGCCCCCCAAAATGGCCAGATTTACTTTTAAGGGGTTAATCCAACCAAAACCAGTGTTTTAATAAACACTGTGTTTAGATGGAGTAACCCTTGCTGGCGTGCCTCCCCAGCAATTAAAATAAAGAAAATTTAATTACACACTTCCACTGATTTTGCTTAGGACATCACAAGTAGCATCCCCCACATGTACAACCTTACAAGTAGCCACATGTGTTTAGAGTCTACTTGTGGGGTTGTGTGTGTGGGGATGTTGCTAGTGATGTTATGTCCCTGTATGTCAAAGTGTTGTGTTAGATTAATCCTCTATATAGGTTGGATAGTGGCTGTAGGGGGATAAATGCTGAAATAGGTGCAGGGAGGCACAGGGGTTGTGGTGGGCACTGTGAGGCGCGGGGACTGAGGTGGGCGCGGAGGGGCACAGGGACTGAAGTGCGGGTGGTACTGGGCAGAGTATGAGGTGGGACATAGATGTTGTGGTGAGCGCAGGAGGGGACATAGGAGCTGTGGTGGGTGCTGAAAGGGATAGGGGCTATGGTAGTTGAAGGTGGCATAAGGGATGTGGTGGGAGTATAGGGGCTTGGGTGGAAACATGGATAGATAGATCCTGGGGTGAGTGTTGGGAGGAATGGTGGCTGAGGTGGGTGCAGGAGCAGCTGTGGTGGATGCAGATGGGGCTGAGGTGGGTGCAGGGGGAGCTGTGGTTGGTGCAGGGAGACAGGAGGCTAAGGTGGGTAAAGGGAGAGCTGAGGTGGTTGCAGGGGGAGATGTGGTGTGTGAAGAAGGAGCTGTGGTGGGTGCGGATAGACAAGGGGCTGTTGTGGGCACAGGATGGGACATAGTGGCTGTGGTGGGTACTGGAAGGCATAGGAGCTATGGTAGGTGGAGGTGGCATAGGGGCTGTGGTTGATGCATAGGGGATTAGGTGGGTACAGGGATAGGTAGATGCTGGGGTGAGTGTAAGGAGGAATGGTGGTTGAGGTAGGTGCAGGGGAACTGAGGCAGGTGCAGGGGGAGCTGTGGTTAGTACAGGGGGGCTGGGGTGGGTGCAGGTGGAGCTGTGGTTAGTACAGGAGGGCTGAGGTGGGTACAGGTAGACAGGGGGCTGAGGTGGGTGCAAGGGGAGATGTGGTGTGTGGAGGAGGAGCTTAGGTGGGTATTGGGGGCTGAGGTGGGAGCAGAGATGGGTACTGGGGGCTGAGCTAGGAGCAGGGGGGCTGAGGTGGGTACTGGGGGCTGAGGTGGGTAGGGGGCTGAGGTGGGTACTTGGGGGTTGATGTGGGTACAGGGGGCTGAGGTGGGAGCAGAGGTGGGTACTGGGGGCTGATGTGGGCACTGAGGTGGGAGCAGAGGTGGATATAGGGGGGCTGAGGTGGGGGCCGAGGTGGGTACAGGGGGGCTGAGGTGGGTACAGGGGGGCTGAGGTGGGTACAGGGGGGTTACAGGGGGTCTGAGGTGGGAGCAGAGGTGGGTACAGGGGGTCTGAGGTGGGAGCAGAGGTGGGTACTAGGGGCTGATGTGGGTACTGGGGGCTGAGGTGGGTACAGGGGGGCTGAGGTGGGAGCAGAGGTGGGTACAGTGGGGCTGAGGTGGGTACTGGGGTCTGAGGTGGGTACTGGGGGTTGAGGTGGGTACTGGGGGCTGAGGTGGGCACTGAGGTGGGTACAGAGGGGTTGATGTGGGCACAGGGGGGGCTGAGGTGGGAGCAGAGGTGGGTACTGGGGGCTTATGTGGGCACTGAGGTGGGAGCAGAGGTGGGTATAGGGGGGCTGAGGTGGGAGCCAAGGTGGGTACAGGGGGGCCGAGGTGGGTACAGGGCAGCCGCGGTGGGTACAGGGGGGCTGAGGTGGGTACAGGGGGGCTGAGGTGGGTACAGGGGGGCTAAGTTGGAAGCAGAGGTGGGTACATGGGCTGAGGTGGGTACAGGGGGGCTGAGGTGGGAGCAGAGGTGGGTACAGGGGGTCTGAGGTGGGAGCAGAGGTAGGTACTAGGGGCTGATGTGGGTACTGGGGGCTGAGGTGGGAGCAGAGGTGGGTACAGTGGGGCTGAGGTGGGTACTGGGGTCTGAGGTGGGTACTGGGGGTTGAGGTGGGTACTGGGGGCTGAGGTGGGCACTGAGGTGGGTACAGAGGGGTTGATGTGGGCACAGGGGGGGCTGAGGTGGGAGCAGAGGTGGGTACTGGGGGCTTATGTGGGCACTGAGGTGGGAGCAGAGGTGGGTATAGGGGGGCTGAGGTGGGAGCCAAGGTGGGTACAGGGGGGCCGAGGTGGGTACAGGGGGGCTGAGGTGGGTACAGGGGGGCTGAGGTGGGTACAGGGGGGCTGAGGTGGGTACAGGGGGGCTGAGGTGGGTACAGGGGGGCTAAGGTGGAAGCAGAGGTGGGTACATGGGCTGAGGTGGGTACAGGGGGGCTGAGGTGGGAGCAGAGGTGGGTACAGGGGGTCTGAGGTGGGAGCAGAGGTGGGTACTAGGGGCTGATGTGGGTACTGGGGGCTGAGGTGGGTACAGGGGGGCTGAGGTGGGAGCAGAGGTGGGTACAGTGGGGCTGAGGTGGGTACTGGGGTCTGAGGTGGGTACTGGGGGGCTGAGGTGGGTACAGGGGGGCTGAGGTGGAAGCAGAGGTGGGTACAGGGGGGCTGAGGTGGGAACAGAGGTGGGTACTGGGGGCTGAGGTGTGTACACTGGGGCTGAGGTGGGCACTGGGGGGCTGAGGTGGGCGCAGAGGTGGGTACTGGGGGCTGAGGTGGGTACAGTGGGGCTGAGGTGGGCACTGGGGGGCTGAGGTGGGCACTGGGGGGCTGAGGTGGGCACTGGGGGGCTGATGTGGGTACAGAGGTATGTACGGGGGGCTGAGGTGGGTACAGGGGGCTGAGGTGGGTACAGGGGGCTGAGGTGGACACTGGGGGGCTGAGGTGGACACTGGGGGGCTGAGGTGGGCACAGGGGGCCTGAGGTGGGCACAGGGGGGCCTGAGGTGGGCACAGGGGGGGCTGAGGTGGGCACAGGGGGGGCTGAGGTGGGCACAGGGGGGGCTGAGGTGGGTACAGGGGGCTGAGGTGGACACTGGGGGCTGAGGTGGGTACAGGGGGGCTGAGGTGGGAGCAGAGGTGGGTACAGGTGGGCTGAGGTGGGATCAGAGGTGGGTACTGGGGGCTGAGGTGTGTACACTGGGGCTGAGGTGGGCACTGGGGGGCTGAGGTGGGAGCAGAGGTGGGTACTGGGGGCTGAGGTGGGCACTGGGGGCTGAGGTGGGCACTGGGGGGCTGAGGTGGACACAGGGGGGCTGATGTGGGCACTGGGGGGGCTGATGTGGGCACTGGGGGGGCTGATGTGGGCACTGGGGGGGGCTGATGTGGGTACAGGGGAGCAGAGGTATGTACGGGGGGCTGAGGTGGACACTGGGGGCCTGAGGTGGGCACTGGGGGGGGGCGGCTGATGTGAGCACTGGGGGGGGCTGATGTGGGTACAGGGGGGCTGAGGTGGGAGCAGAGGTATGTACGGGGGGCTGATGTGGGTACAAGGGGGCTGATGTGGGTACAAGGGGGCTGATGTGGGTACAAGGGGGCTGATGTGGGTACTGGGGTCTGAGGTGGGTACTGGGGTCTGAGGTGGGTACTGGGGGCTGAGGTGGGCACTGAGGTGGGTACAGAGGGGTTGATGTGGGCACAGGGGGGGCTGAGGTGGGAGCAGAGGTGGGTACTGGGGGCTTATGTGGGCACTGAGGTGGGAGCAGAGGTGGGTATAGGGGGGCTGAGGTGGGAGCCAAGGTGGGTACAGGGGGGCCGAGGTGGGTACAGGGCAGCCGCGGTGGGTACAGGGGGGCTGAGGTGGGTACAGGGGGGCTGAGGTGGGTACAGGGGGGCTAAGGTGGAAGCAGAGGTGGGTACATGGGCTGAGGTGGGTACAGGGGGGCTGAGGTGGGAGCAGAGGTGGGTACAGGGGGTCTGAGGTGGGAGCAGAGGTGGGTACTAGGGGCTGATGTGGGTACTGGGGGCTGAGGTGGGAGCAGAGGTGGGTACAGTGGGGCTGAGGTGGGTACTGGGGTCTGAGGTGGGTACTGGGGGTTGAGGTGGGTACTGGGGGCTGAGGTGGGCACTGAGGTGGGTACAGAGGGGTTGATGTGGGCACAGGGGGGGCTGAGGTGGGAGCAGAGGTGGGTACTGGGGGCTTATGTGGGCACTGAGGTGGGAGCAGAGGTGGGTATAGGGGGGCTGAGGTGGGAGCCGCGGTGGGTACAGGGGGGCCGAGGTGGGTACAGGGCAGCCGCGGTGGGTACAGGGGGGCTGAGGTGGGTACAGGGGGGCTGAGGTGGGTACAGGGGGGCTGAGGTGGGTACAGGGGGGCTAAGGTGGAAGCAGAGGTGGGTACATGGGCTGAGGTGGGTACAGGGGGGCTGAGGTGGGAGCAGAGGTGGGTACAGGGGGTCTGAGGTGGGAGCAGAGGTGGGTACTAGGGGCTGATGTGGGTACTGGGGGCTGAGGTGGGTACAGGGGGGCTGAGGTGGGAGCAGAGGTGGGTACAGTGGGGCTGAGGTGGGTACTGGGGTCTGGGGTGGGTACTGGGGGCTGAGGTGGGTACTGGGGGCTGAGGTGGGCACTGAGGTGGGTACAGAGGGGTTGATGTGGGCACAGGGGGGGCTGAGGTGGGAGCAGAGGTGGGTACTGGCTTCTTATGTGGGCCCTGAGGTGGGAGCAGAGGTGAGTATAGGGGGGCTGAGGTGGGAGCCAAGGTGGGTACAGGGGGGCCGAGGTGGGTACAGGGCAGCCGCGGTGGGTACAGGGGGGCTGAGGTGGGTACAGGGGGGCTGAGGTGGGTACAGGGGGGCTGAGGTGGGTACAGGGGGGCTGAGGTGGAAGCAGAGGTGGGTACATGGGCTGAGGTGGGTACAGGGGGGCTGAGGTGGGAGCAGAGGTGGGTACAGGGGGGCTGAGGTGGGAACAGAGGTGGGTACTGGGGGCTGAGGTGTGTACACTGGGGCTGAGGTGGGCACTGGGGGGCTGAGGTGGGCGCAGAGGTGGGTACTGGGGGCTGAGGTGGGTACAGTGGGGCTGAGGTGGGCACTGGGGGGCTGAGGTGGGCACTGGGGGGCTGAGGTGGGTACTGGGGGGCTGAGGTGGGCACTGGGGGGCTGAGGTGGGTACAGAGGTATGTACGGGGGGCTGAGGTGGGTACAGGGGGCTGAGGTGGACACTGGGGGGCTGAGGTGGGCACAGGGGGCCTGAGGTGGGCACAGGGGGCCTGAGGTGGGCACAGGGGCCTGAGGTGGGCACAGGGGGGGCTGAGGTGGGCACAGGGGGGGCTGAGGTGGGTACAGGGGGCTGAGGTGGACACTGGGGGCTGAGGTGGGTACAGGGGGGCTGAGGTGGGAGCAGAGGTGGGTACAGGTGGGCTGAGGTGGGATCAGAGGTGGGTACTGGGGGCTGAGGTGTGTACACTGGGGCTGAGGTGGGCACTGGGGGGCTGAGGTGGGAGCAGAGGTGGGTACTGGGGGCTGAGGTGGGCACTGGGGGCTGAGGTGGGCACTGGGGGGCTGAGGTGGACACAGGGGGGCTGATGTGGGCACTGGGGGGGCTGATGTGGGCACTGGGGGGGCTGATGTGGGCACTGGGGGGGCTGATGTGGGCACTGGGGGGGGCTGATGTGGGTACAGGGGAGCAGAGGTATGTACGGGGGGCTGAGGTGGACACTGGGGGGCTGAGGTGGGTACAGGGGGCCTGAGGTGGGCACTGGGGGGGGGGCGGCTGATGTGAGCACTGGGGGGGGCTGATGTGGGTACAGGGGGGCTGAGGTGGGAGCAGAGGTATGTACGGGGGGCTGATGTGGGTACAGGGGGGCTGATGTGGGTACAAGGGGGCTGATGTGGGTACAAGGGGGCTGATGTGGGTACAAGGGGGCTGATGTGGGTACAAGGGGGCTGATGTGGGTACGGGGGGCTGATGTGGGTACGGGGGGCTGATGTGGGTACGGGGGCTGAGGTGGGAGCAGAGGTGGGTATAGGGGGGCAGAGGTGGGTACATGGGGGCTGAGGTGGGAGCAGAGGTGGGTACAGTGGGGCTGAGGTGGGTACAAGGGGCTGAGGTGGACACTGGGGGGGCTGAGGTGGACACTGGGGGGGGGCTGAGGTGGGTACAGGGGGCTGATGTGGATACAGGGGGGCTGAGGTAGGAGCAGAGGTATGTACGGGGGGGCTGATGTGGGTACAGGAGGCTGAGGTGGGTACTGGGGGCTGAGGTGGGTACTGGGGGCTGAGGTGGGTACAGTGGGGGCTGAGGTGGGTACAGTCGGGGCTGAGGTGGGTACAGTGGAGGCTGAGGTAGGTACAAGGGGCTGAGGTGGGTACAGGGGGGCTGAGGTGGGTATTGGGGGCTGAGGTGGGTACAGGGGGGCTAAGGTGGAAGCAGAGGTGGGTACATGGGGCTGAGGTGGGTACAGGGGGGCTAAGGTGGAAGCAGAGGTGGGTACATGGGGATGAGGTGGGTACAGGGGGGATGAGGTGGGTACAGGGGGGCTGAGGTGGGTACAGGGGGGCTGAGGTGGGTACAGGGGGGCTGAGGTGGGTACAGGGGGGCTGAGGTGGGTACAGGGGGGCTGAGGTGGGTACAGGGGGGCTGAGGTGGGTACAGTGGGGCTGAGGTGGGTACAGTGGGGCTGAGGTGGGCACTGGGGGGCTGAGGTGGGCACTGGGGGGCTGAGGTGGGCACTGGGGGGCTGAGGTGGGCACTGGGGGGCTGATGTGGGTACAGAGGTATGTACGGGGGCTGAGGTGGGTGGCTGAGGTGGACACTGGGGGCTGAGGTGGACACTGGGGGGCTGAGGTGGGTACAGGGGGCCTGAGGTGGGTACAGGGGGCCTGAGGTGGGCACAGGGGGCCTGAGGTGGGCACATGGGGGGCTGAGGTGGACACTGGGGGCTGAGGTGGACACTGGGGGCTGAGGTGGGTACAGGGGGGCTGAGGTGGGAGCAGAGGTGGGTACAGGTGGGCTGAGGTGGGATCAGAGGTGGGTACTGGGGGCTGAGGTGTGTACACTGGGGCTGAGGTGGGCACTGGGGGGCTGAGGTGGACACAGGGGGGCTGATGTGGGCACTGGGGGGCTGATGTGGGCACTGGGGGGCTGATGTGGGCACTGGGGGGGCTGATGTGGGCACTGGGGGGGCTGATGTGGGTACAGGGGAGCAGAGGTATGTACGGGGGGCTGAGGTGGACACTGGGGGGCTGAGGTGGACACTGGGGGGCTGAGGTGGACACTGGGGGGCTGAGGTGGACACTGGGGGGCTGAGGTGGGTACAGGGGGCCTGAGGTGGGCACTGGGGGGGCGGCTGATGTGAGCACTGGGGGGGGGGCTGATGTGGGTACAGGGGGGCTGAGGTGGGAGCAGAGGTATGTACGGGGGGCTGATGTGGGTACAGGGGGGCTGATGTGGGTACGGGGGGCTGATGTGGGTACGGGGGGCTGAGGTGGGTACGGGGGGCTGAGGTGGGAGCAGAGGTGGGTACAGGGGGGCTGAGGTGGGTACATGGGGGCTGAGGTGGGAGCAGAGGTGGGTACAGTGGGGCTGAGGTGGGTACAGTGGGGCTGAGGTGGGTACAAGGGGCTGAGGTGGACACTGGGGGGGCTGAGGTGGACACTGGGGGGGCTGAGGTGGGTACAGGGGGGCTGATGTGGATACAGGGGGGCTGAGGTAGGAGCAGAGGTATGTACGGGGGGGCTGAGGTGGGTACAGGAGGCTGATGTGGGTACAGGGGGGCTGAGGTGGGTACAGGGGGGGCTGAGGTGGGTACAGTGGGGGCTGAGGTGGGTACAGTGGGGGCTGAGGTAGGTACAAGGGGCTGAGGTGGGTACAAGGGGCTGAGGTGGGCACTGGGGGCTGAGGTGGGTACTGGGGGCTGAGGTGGGTACTGGGGGCTGAGGTGGGTACAGGGGGCTGAGGTGGGTACAGGGGGCTGAGGTGGGTACAGGGGGGCTGTGGTAGGTACAGTGGGGGCTGAGGTGGGTACAGGGGGCTGAGGTGGGTACAGGGGGGCTGTGGTAGGTACAGTGGGGGCTGTGGTGGGTACTGGGGGCTGAGGTAGGTACAGTGGGGGCTGTGGTAGGTACAGTGGGGGCTGAGGTGGGTACTGGGGGCTGAGGTAGGTACAGTGGGGGCTGTGGTAGGTACAGTGGGGGCTGAGGTGGGTACTGGGGGCTGAGGTGGGTACTGGGGGGCTGTGGTAGGTACAGTGGGGGCTGAGGTGGGTACTGGGGGCTGAGGTGGGTACTGGGGGGCTGTGGTAGGTACAGTGGGGGCTGAGGTGGGTACAGGGAGACAGGGGGGTGCTGAGCTGAATGAAAATTAGCTTACCTGTGCTGTATGCCAGGCTGCTGCAGCTCCATATCTTCCAGCTGCTCTTCAGGCAGGGCAGGATGTGATGTCACTGACTGGCCCCGCCTCTTCCTCCTCACACACAGCACCGCACGGCTGGAGACCTGGCAGCAAGAACTGAATACTCACTGCCAGGACTCCCTGAGAGAGGGGAAACGGGGGAGGGGGGGAGGGGGTTAACTACAGAGTGATATGCTGCAGGGGCCCTATATCACTGGAATAACTCTATCTCCTCAGCCAGAGCATGGCTGTGCTGCCGGGCCCCTGACTGCCTCGGGCCCTCGGTCCATGACCGATCTGCCCGACCTGTCAGTCCGCCCCTGGTAAGCTGTATAGGTGTGGATATACCGATTCATTGAGATAGCTGTGAATATGCTAAGTAGGATTAATTTCTATAAACGAGGAGAAACTGGTTCATTTCTATTGATGTAAATCTGCTAATTAAGGCAGCACATATTAATGTTCCATTAACATTATCTGTCACATTATGCCCGGCTCAGGTTGCGCTGTGTTACATGGACGTTTCTATAGGTGTGGCTGTTCATTTACAGTCTTTATGGTGCAGACATAACATTGATTTTTATAAACCGGGGTCTTTAAACTGATATTCATGATGTGTGTGAATCCCACGAAAACTTGGTAAAAATACAAACAATGCCCTTTATTTGTAGAGACGGTATGATAACTGCAGCCCTGGCACAACAAATATATATATATATATTATCTTAAAATGATTTCCAATTTTACTTTTATCGGAGTCAAACCTCAGCTGCCAGTTACCTTCTTAGGATGTCTCCGCCCCCGCGGGGCCGTATTCCAGATATTTCCACTTCGCCATCAATAATCAGCAAATGACATGTAAAACATAAGACCATGCACCTTGTACAGAGTATAGAAAAGCTTTATTGTACAGAGTAGCCTTTATACAAGGATTAGTTACAGTACATAGTTCTACATTCATTTCAGCTTAGATATGGAGCCTGTGCAGTCGGAGATGCCTATATTGCTTTCATTCAACATGTGCATACATTACGTGCATAAAGAAGTAAATGTGGGGGGCACGACTCTCTGTGACAGTGATCAATTGGTTGTCAGATCTCTCCATAACCCCAAAGGATCAGGGGAATTCTGGCAAATAGAAGCCAGTGTGCCAGCTCTGCAATATAAATGTTTTAAGCAGCTGAGAGATGGCACGTTGAATAACTAGGTGTGATACTAGACGTAACATTCCAACGCATTCCACAATATTTTATATCTAAAACCCTGGCGCTACAATAAGGAAAGAATTTTCACCTTCAAAAAAAAAGATTTCAAGTTCTCTCCATATCGGTAACTAACACTACTTCCAGGGGTGCTCTGATAAAGGGGTGCCCAGTGGGGTGATATGGAGAATTATTATATCCTCAGTTACCACTCATATACATGTACTCGGCAAGGATTTTACAATGGCCTCAGTTCAACTCCCAATGGAAATCAAGTTTTACCCCCATGAAATGACTTTTTGTAATTTACCAAATGTATATCTTGTTAATGAGTATATGTAGCTCGATGTGATAAAATGCTATGTGGCCGTTTTAGAATGAATACATTATCCTCGTCCAATGGGGATTCGTCTTTCCAAGAGAATGGAAATGTTATCTGTCTGTAGGTACATATACACATCAGATGAAATCCTTAATCATAAATGATCAACGTGCCTTACCCTCAGTCCATAGTCTATGGCTGGGAATCATCGACCAATAACACAAGCTCCAATAATACTGTTATTAAACTGGAATCGGCTCCCAGAATTCAGAATACAATGGGAATATTTTGCAGGTGACAACACAGGACTGTTTTAAAGCGGCTCTTTCACTGGTTTCATATTTTTATTTGCAGTTGCTACTTTGTGTCCTTCTGGATAGTTGTTTTTTTCATTGAAATGACTTTGCTTTAGAAAGCGATACATAATGGGAAATCATGCAGGAAAACCTGGGACTACTTTCCCTTACGCACAAACCACAGGTTGACAAAAGGTGGAGCTTTAATCCTGTTTAACGTCATTGGTTGACAATTCTTCTTGCCCCTTTCCAGCATCGAGGCACCTCCCCCAGCGATGACGTTTGCAAGATCCTGACGAAATAGTCCCGCCCATGCTTTTATAAACACGCCTTAGGAAGGGAAGAAGAGATGTCCTGCGAGTGCCATAGAGGATTTACCAAGATGGCAATGCTGTGATTGAAGACCCCAGTGGACCAGCAGGGCATAAAAAATGGTAATTAGCAGTAGGTCGGAGCACTGGGGTAGGGGGGGCCTAACATAAACCACGGGGGTGTAGGAGAAACAAGTGATGTAGCCACTTTAATAAGGTGATATTGTAATGGGCAGTACGTTTACTGTAAATTTGCAGCATTGGCGAAGACCCCCATACATTGTGCTGACCATTTCATTCATACTATTCTATGAACTATGACCAGTATGTGATAGTATTTTATCAAATCCTGTGCCACAAAACGTGTTTCTAGTCATTCATCTGATTCTGGACTTTAAGCTAATTTGTAGAGATCAGGAACCAGCCTGTATCTAGAACATCATCCTGGGCCAGAGAAACTTTATCTAGAGGGTCTTCAGATGCTAAACAATGAACCGTTATCTTGAATTCTAGCCCACAATACTTTTTATCTTGAAGCATAAAGGCCCTGATCGTTGAACAGAAGATAATTATATTGTGAACTAAAACCTTTAATTTAGGCGCCCATGGAGTGCTGGGCTGTAAACCTACAGACAGAAGACCTGAAAACATTATCTAGAAAGTTTGCTCTGGGTCGTCTCTAGAGAAGCCTTTTTGGGGATCACTCCTTAAAATAATTTAAATGATGCCTGTTTCTTATATTTCTCAGATCTGATTATTGAATAGATGCCAATAGGAGAATTACTAATCGAATTCCAGAGTTAAGTTTCTGTTTAGCGAAAAAATCCTGTCTGAGATGGGTCCTACAGCATTATACTGGGTATAACACTCTGGTGGCATTATACTGGGTATAACACTCTGGTGGCATTATACTGGGTATAACACTCTGGTGGCATTATAGTGGGTATAACACACTGGTGGCATTATACTGGGTATAACACACTGGTGGCATTATACTGGGTATAACACTCGGGTGGCATTATAATGGGTATAACACTCTGTGGCATTATACTGGGTATAACACACTGGTGGCATTATACTGGGTATAACACTCTGGTGGCATTATACTGGGTATAACACTCTGGTGGCATTATACTGGGTATAACACTCTGGTGGCATTATAATGGGTATAACACTCTGGTGGCATTATACTGGGTATAACACTCTGGTGGCATTATACTCCGTATAATACTCTGGTGGCATTATACTGGGTATAACACTCTGGTGGCATTATACTCCGTATAATACTCTGGTGGCATTATACTGGGTATAACACTCTGGTGGCATTATACTCCGTATAATACTCTGGTGGCATTATACTCCATATAACACTCTGGTGGCATTATACTCCATATAACACTCTGGTGGCATTATAGTGGGTATAACACTCTGGTGGCATTATACTCCATATAACACTCTGGTGGCATTATACTCCGTATAATACTCTGGTGGCATTATAGTGGGTATAACACTCTGGTGGCATTATACTGGGTATAACACACTGGTGGCATTATACTGTGTATAACACTCTGGTGGCATTATACTGGGTGTAACACTCTGGTGGCATTATAGTGGGTATAACACTCTGGTGGCATTATCACTAATCACGTAATGTCTGTATAATACTTCCTGCCATCAAACAAGGTCGGCAGCCAGTAACCCGTCTTCGGTTATTCTGTGATTTGTAAGGCAGTAATCCGCTGTACAGATTCTCCATAAACTCAAATCACAAAATAAAAAATATTCACAATAATAACCGTACAATGCTTCACCCCGCAAAATATCTAATATACAGACGGACATATATGGCCCATTATCAATCTTTATTCCAGCTGTCCACACATGTGGACAAAACAAGCCACGGCTGTATCCAGCACATACAGGATGTATATACACAAAGCCAACAAACTGGGGAACACCACGCCTGCCTGAGGAAGGGGAAGCACCAAACACTCACACCGTGATGGGTGCACTCACACTATGAATGGTGCACTCACACTATGGATGGTGCACTCACACTATGGATGGTACACTCACACCGTGAAGGGTACACTCACACTATTTTTGGTACAGTCACACTGTGGAGGGTGCACTCACACTATGGAGGGTGCACTCACACTATGGAGGGTGCACTCACACTATGGAGGGTGCACTCACACTATGGAGGGTGCACTCACACTATGGAGGGTACACTCACACTATGGATGGTGCACTCACACTATGGATGGTACACTCACACGTGAAGGGTACACTCACACTATTTTTGGTACAGTCACACTATGGAGGGTGCACTCACACTATGGAGGGTGCACTTGCATCCAACATGCCACTCACAGACACACTCCAACACATACATTGTCTGTCCTGCACACACCTGATCCAAATTGTAGAAGCAAATTGAGAATTTCCTCCAAATTGTTATAGATTAGCCTGTCTCTGAATTTATGTGACTTGGCTAAGGAATTCACTAGTTAGTTGACAGGGAGCCAACTGGCTGTGGCTGTTCAGGGGTTAATAAAGTATCTTAAAGGTCCATCGTGTCCTGTTCATTAACCCTTGCACTGCTGCCCACATTATGGCACAGAAAACCTTATTTGATGTTATTTATGTTATGTCACAATTTAAAGGGACTTGCCTTACATGCTGCTGTCCAAGTATTACCCGTCATAGCATGGGACTCAGGGCGGCCATGTTTTCCAGGAGTTTTCCATTTACACTTTTTCCAATTTATTCACCACACTCAGATTCACTCCTTGATCCCTAGTTATTCTTAGACTCTGCACCATACCTTCTTCTTGCATTCCTCTTTCTGTCCCTCTACCTCTGGTTTTCTACTATCCATCCCATTTGGATCTCCTACTAACCTTCACCCTTCGATCTCCTGCTACAACTCCCCCTTTCTCCTGCTTTCCATCCTTATCAGATCTTTTGCAATCCATCCCCTTTGGATCTTTTGCAATCTTCCCCTCAGATCTCCTACTGTCCCTCCCCCTCGGATCTCCTGCTATCCCTCTCACTAGGGGTCTCCTGCTACCCCTCTCCCTCGGGTCTCCTGCTCCCTCAGATCGTCTGCTATCCCGCTCTCTTAGTTCTCCTGCTATCCCACTCACTAAGATCTCCTGCTGCTATCTCCCTCAGATCTCCTACTACCCATCCACTTTGGATCTTCTGCTATCCCTCTCCCTCAGATCTTCTGCTGTTCCTCCCCCTATGGTCTCCTGCTGCTCTTCTTCCTCTGCTTTTCTACTGTCACTTCTGCTGTTCATCCCTTCCCTCCCCCTCATCTTGGGACCACCTGCTATCCCTTGTCCGCACACATCCTACAATCCCTCCCCTTTTATCTCCTGAGGTCCATCCGTCTTACCTCTGCTGAAATCCTTTCCCTCTGGATCTCCTGCTATTCCTCCTCCTCATATCTCCTGCTTTTTGTCCTCCTTTCCTTCTAGGATTTCAAGCTGTTCTTGTCTACTAACACCCTTTTCTTTCCTATCACTTGCTTCAGCCATTATCAACTTTCTTCTCCATATGTAAAATAGAACATCACTCCTTTCGATACAAGGAGCGCTCAAACAATAGGACAGTTTGAGGTCACCGCATGCTGACCTGGAGCAGAGCTGACCATAGGAAGTATACAATAACCAATTCCTATACTATCTAGTAAATCAATAGAATTTATTCTCTGCGTGCAGCTCCCTGCGTATATCTGTCGCATTCTTACATCGCATTAAAAAATCCCTGCACTTTATTTATCGACGTATTTTCATGGCCTCTCCTCATCTCCACCATGTTTCATCATTTCCCTGTTTGATTGGGTTTGAATAGGTTTAGCGCCTCAATCATTTCATTTGACCGGAGATGTAAATAACTGTAAAAAAGTGGAAAATCACTTATTTCTTCTGCTCAGGATTTTTCCTACATAATTATTTTGATATAATATGCCTCGTGTTCTCTTCCTCGCTACTTATGGCAATGAAAACATTTACTCACACCATGGAGTCATTCACTCACCTCCACTTACAGCATGAGATAGTATGTGGTTTATTTCCACTAACACATTCACTCACTTTCACTTACCGCATGATGTAGCAGGAGTTTATTTCTACCTGCACATTAATCACTCACACCATGGAGTCATTCACTCACTTTCACTTACCGCATGATATAGAATGTGGTTTGTTTACACATTCACTCACACCATGGAGTCATTCACTCACTTTCACTTACCGCATGATATAGTATGTGGTTTGTTTACACATTCACTCACACCATGGAGTCATTCACTCACTTTCACTTACCGCATGATATAGTATGTGGTTTGTTTACACATTCACTCACACCATGGAGTCATTCACTCACCTTCACTTACAGCATGAGATAGTATGTGGTTTGTTTACACATTCACTCACACCATGGAGTCATTCTTCCATCTCCACTCACAGCATTGAGTAATGTGTTCATTTACACTCACTTCATCCACTGACTTACTAACCCACCTCTCTTTCATTCCCCTGTTTATTTATTTAAAAAAAATTCAGGACCTTCTAACAGTGGTTTATTCACTCTCCTCAATCACTCCCTCCCCCCTATTGACATATTAACTTCCCTTACCATTTAATAACACAGTAATGACTCTCCCATTTAATAACACAGCAACTACTCCTGTCTATTGACAAATTAAATTCTCCTCCCATTCACTCACATCTATTCATATATGAACCTCCCCTGCCACTTACATAGTGACTTCCCCTTCCATTCTCTCACTGCCCCATCCTATTCAGTCCCTCGTATTCATTTATTAACATTTTTCACCCATTAATTGTCGCAGACAAATTCCACCCCACCCCGTGTCTCCCATCCTAGGGATCCAGACTCTGTTCTGTGCTGACCAATGGATAATGTGATTGAAGATGCACGTCCAGTTTCTCTGTGTGTTTATAAATGGTGGATCTAAGCCCTGAGTTCTGGTCACTTGTGCCTCTGTGGCCACTGACTTGTCCAGAGGCAGATGCCAGGCATGGTATGAGCTGGCCTAGAGAAATTCATTTCCTCTGCTTATTTGGGATAGCGAGCTGCTTGGGGAGCGGAGGTCAGGAGTGGTCATGTTGGTGGCATCTCTGTTTTCTCTGAAAAATGTTGAGCAGAAAACAAACGTTTAAATCAACAAGTGAATTAGCTTCAACTTCTGGATAACGTTTTTCACGAAATGCTCTGTCCATAATCTTATGCAGTCTGTGTGCTGACTATTCTGTGAATTTGCTGTAGGATATTTCTATGGCATGGAATCTCTCTGGATTTCTAGGATCTCTGTATGCGGCATGGAATCTCTCTCTGGATTTGTAGAATCTCTGTATGTGGCATGGGATCTCTCTCTGGATTTGTAGGATCTCTGTATGTGGCATGGAATCTCTCTCTGGATTTGTAGGATCTCTGTATGTGGCATGGGATCTCTCTCTGGATTTGTAGGATCTCTGTATGCGGCATGGAATCTCTCTCTGGATTTGTAGAATCTCTGTATGTGGCATGGAATCTCTCTCTGGATTTGTAGGATCTCTGTATTGGCATGGGATCTCTCTCTGGATTTGTAGGATCTCTGTATTGGCATGGGATCTCTCTCTGGATTTGTAGGATCTCTGTATGTGGCATGGAATCTCTCTCTGGATTTGTAGGATCTCTGTATGTGGCATGGGATCTCTCTCTGGATTTGTAGGATCTCTGTATGCGGCATGGAATCTCTCTCTGGATTTGTAGAATCTCTGTATGTGGCATGGGATCTCTCTCTGGATTTGTAGGATCTCTGTATGCGGCATGGAATCTCTCTGGATTTGTAGGATCTCTGTATGTGGCATGGGATCTCTCTTTGGATTTGTAGGATCTCTGTATGCAACATGGGATCTCTCTCTGGATTTGTAGGATCTCTGTATGTGGCATGGGATCTCTCTGGATCTGTAGGATCTCTGTATGTGGCATGGGATCTCTCTCTGGATTTGTAGGATCTCTGTATGTGGCATGGGATCTCTCTCTGGATTTGTAGGATCTCTGTAAGCGGCATGGAATCTCTCTCTGGATTTGTAGAATCTTTGTATGTGGCATGGAATCTCTCTCTGGATTTGTAGGATCTCTGTATGTGGCATGGAATCTCTCTGGATTTGTAGGATCTCTGTATGCAACATGGGATCTCTCTCTGGATTTGTAGGATCTCTGTATGTGGCATGGGATCTCTCTGGATCTGTAGGATCTCTGTATGTGGAATGGGATCTCTATGGATTTGTAGGATCTCTGTATGTGGCATGGGATCTCTCTCTCTCGATTTGTAGAATCTCTGAATGTGGCATGGAATCTCTATGGATTTGTAGAATCTCTGAATGTGGCATGGAATCTCTATGGATTTGTAGAATCTCTGAATGTGGCATGGGATCTCTATGGATTTGTAGGATCTCTGTATGTGGCATGGGATCTCTATGGATTTGTAGGATCTCTGTATGTGGCATGGGATCTCTATGGATTTGTAGGATCTCTGTATGTGGCATGGGATCTCTATGGATTTGTAGGATCTCTGAATGTGGCATGGGATCTCTATGGATTTGTAGGATCTCTGTATGTGGCATGGGATCTCTCTCTGGATTTGATCTAGGATCTCTGAATGTGGCATGGGATCTCTGGATCTGTAGGATCTCTGAATGTGGCATGGAATCTCTCTGGAATTGTAAGGATTGGATCTCTGAATGTGTAGCACAGGGTTTAGATCTCTGAATGTGTATCATGGAGTTTGGATCTCTGAATGTGTAGCACAGGGTTTGGATCTCTGAATGTGTAGCACAGGGTTTGGATCTCTGAATGTGTATCATGGAGTTTGGATCTCTGAATGCGCATCACAGGGTTTTGCTCTTTGAATCTGCATCATTGGGTCTGGACCTCTGGATGTGATATACATATTCTTTATGTATAAATGGTTAATTTATGGTGTAAAGTGATAGAACATTCAGTATGTGTAGGGTAACTGCTACATCTAGAAATTGCTGTGAGAATTTGTTCCTGAGTGTGTGAGTATAGAATGAGGAGTCATTGATCATTCTATTAGATTTATACAGAGTGGTGTAAGAGGTTTTTATCACGAATACTGTTGGAATGCTTGGTATAGCATTGACGTATGACACTCACCGGCAGAACTAGAACTGTTACAATCTTCAGCCGCAGAGAACTTTAACTCGGTGCCATCAATTGTAAGGGAAGACCTGGATCTGTCCCCAGAGCGAGTCCTTCGTAGAACTGTTTGCTGGGATGGCAGTCAAAATGTTCATGAGAAACACAGACTAACAGCATCTACAATATACCTATCATACTATACATACACTAACAGCTTCTACAATATACCTATCACACTATACATACACTAACAGCATCTACAATATACCTATCATACTATACATACACTAACAGCATGTACAATATACCTATCACACTATACATACACTAACAGCATCTACAATATACCTATCACACTATACATACACTAACAGCATCTACAATATACCTATCACACTATACATACACTAACAGCATCTACAATATACCTATCACACTATACATACACTAACAGCTTCTACAATATACCTATCACACTATACATACACTAACAGCATCTACAATATACCTATCATACTATACATACACTAACAGCATCTACAATATACCTATCATACTATACATACACTAACAGCATCTACAATATACCTATCATACTATACATACACTAACAGCTTCTACAATATACCTATCACACTATACATACACTAACAGCATCTACAATATACCTATCATACTATACATACACTAACAGCATCTACAATATACCTATCACACTATACATACACTAACAGCATCTACAATATACCTATCATACTATACATACACTAACAGCATCTACAATATACCTATCACACTATACATACACTAACAGCATCTACAATATACCTATCACACTATACATACACTAACAGCATCTACAATATACCTATCACACTATACATACACTAACAGCTTCTACAATATACCTATCATACTATACATACACTAACAGCTTCTACAATATACCTATCATACTATACATACACTAACAGCATCTACAATATACCAATCATACTATACATACACTAACAGCATCTACAATATACCTATCATACTATACATACACTAACAGCATCTACAATATACCTATCATACTATACATACACTAACAGCTTCTACAATATACCTATCATACTATACATACACTAACAGCATCTACAATATACCAATCATACTATACATACACTAACAGCATCTACAATATACCAATCACACTATACATACACTAACAGCATCTACAATATACCTATCATACTATACATACACTAACAGCATCTACAATATACCAATCACACTACACATATGCTAACAGTGTCTACAATATACCAATCACACTACACATATACTAACAGCATCTACAATATACCAATCACACTACACATATACTAACAGCCTCTACAATATACCAATCACACTACACATATGCTAACAGTGTCTACAATATACCAATCACACTATACATACACTAACAGTGCCTACAATATACCTATCACAATACACGTACACTAACAGTGCCTACAATATACCCATCACAAACTATACATACACTAACAATGTCTACAATATACCTTTCACAATACACGTACACTAACAATGTCTACAATATACCTATCACAATACACGTACAGTAACAGTGCCTACAATATACCTATCACAATACATGTATACTAACAGTGCCTACAATATACATATCACACACTATATATACACTATCATTACCTACAACATGCCTAACACACTATACAAACACTAACAGTGCCTATAATATGTCTATCCGTCTGTACACAATGTGTATATATGTACACATGGTGATTTAATATACAGTTTAAGTGCAGTCTAATTAACTCTGTTTTTAATGTATGCCGGCTGTGGCCCCGGTGGTCCCTCACCTTCCTGCTCTGAGGGCTGCTGGGAGCAGAGGCGCTGCTGTACAGGCTGAGGGTGGAATTGGACCGGCTGGGTGATAGACCTTTCACGGCAATATTGCTCTGGTTCCCCACGCTCTTGTACGGTGATGAGGAGTTGGATGACTCAGGAGATAAGTACTTTTCATTGATTTTCAAGTTAGTCCGACCTTTCACTGCAAGAAAAAAGTCATATAGTTCCAGGCACAGCACAAAGCCTAATCTAACATAGTGCTCCTCCTGGACCGATATACCGAGACATCATTCCATCCATGGAAAAAGCCAAATCTAACACAGTGCTCCTCCTAGACCGATATACCGAGACATCATTCCATCCATGGAAAAAGCCTAATCTAACACAGTGCTCCTCCTAGACCGATATACTGAGACATCATTCCATCCATGGAAAAAGCCTAATCTAACACAGACCGATATACCAAGACATCATTCCATCCATGGAAAAAGCCCAACCTAACACAGTCCTCCTCCTAGACATACTGCTCCTCCTAGACCGATGTACCGAGACGCCATTCCATCCATGGAAAAAGCCTAATCTAACACAGTGCTCCTTCTAGACCGATGTACCAAGACATCATTCCATCCATGGAAAAAGCCTAATCTAACACAGTGCTCCTCCTAGACCGATGTACCGAGACATCATTCCATCCATGGTAAAAGCCTAATCTAACACAGTTCTCCTCCTAGACTGATGTACCGAGACATCATTCCATCCATGGAAAAAGCCTGATTTAACACAGTGCTCCTCCTAGACCGATATACAGAGACATCATTCCATCCATGGAAAAAGCCTAACCTAACACACTGCTCCTCCTAGACCGATGTACCGAGACATCATTCCATCCATGGAAAAAGCCTAATCTAACATAGTGCTCCTCCTAGACCGATATACAGAGACATCATTCCATCCATGGAAAAAGCCTAATCTAACACAGTCCTCCTCCTAGACCGATATACCGAGACACCATTCATCCATGGAAAAAGCCTAATCTAACACACTGCTCCTCCTAGACTGATATACCGAGACATCATTCCATCCATGGAAAAAGCCTAATCTAACACACTGCTCCTCCTAGACCGATATACCAAGACATCATTCCATCCATGGAAAAAGCCCAACCTAACACAGTCCCCCTCCTAGACCGATATACCGAGATGCCATTCCATCCATGGAAAAAGCCACAGTGCTCCTTCTAGACCGATGTAGCAAGACATCATTCCATCCATGGAAAAAGCCTAATCTAACACAGTGCTCCTCCTAGACTAATGTACCGAGACATCATTCCATCCATGGTAAAAGCCTAATCTAACACAGTTCTCCTCCTAGACCGATGTACCGAGACATCATTCCATCCATGAAAAAAAAGCCAAATCTAACAGTGCTCCTCCTAGACTGATATACCGAAACATCATTCCATCCATGGAAAAAGCCTAATTTAACACAGTGCTCCTCCTAGACCGATATACAGAGACATCATTCCATCCATGGAAAAAGCCTAATCTAACATAGTGCTCCTCCTAGACCGATATACAGAGACATCATTCCATCCATGGAAAAAGCCTAATCTAACACAGTGCTCCTTCAAGACCGATATACCGAGACATCATTCCATCCATGAAAAAGGCCAAATCTAACACAGTGCTCCTCCTAGACTGATGTACCGAGACATCATTCCATCCATGGAAAAAGTCTAATCTAACACACTGCTCCTCCTAGACCGATATACCAAGACATCATTCCATCCATGGAAAAAGCCTAATCTAACACAGTGCTCTTCCTAGACCGATGTACCAAGACATCATTCCATCCATGGAAAAAGCCTAATCTAACACAGTGCTCCTTCAAGACCGATGTACCAAGACATCATTCCATCCATGGAAAAAAGCCTAATCTAACACAGTGCTCCTCCTAGACCGAGATACCGAGACATCATTCCATCCATTGAAATGAGTCAGAGTTGGGTTCAGCTAGTCCACCCATTGTACAGCGTTGGGGAACTTGTTGGTGCTTTATACATATTAATAATAATAATGCTGAGCTCAAACTTGATCTAGCCAATCCAATCAACAGGAAAAATAAATCAAATTATTACACACTCCACCCAGTGATTACACAATTATACTTCTCTAAATAAAATGCAGAATTTCCAAATGCAAATATTCAAGGTCAATAAATACAGGAATCTGTAATAAAAACAAGGCAAATAGACATAGTGTAATCTGTTTCATATAGATGGGATAAGTAGATGGTAAGAATAACACTCACAAGGAGAGAGCCTTATCAGGCTCTATATAGTACACTCTGGGCTGCCACTTCTGGCTTTGAATATTCACTAGCCGACAATGTAGACTTTTTCCAAAAAATGTTTTTTTTAAATTAAAAATTTGTTTTAAAAAAAAAAGTTTTACAGGACTTATTGAAGCAGTATGCAATACAGATCTCAATAATTGATATACAGTACTGCAGGAAGAAGAATAGTCCTTTTAAATGGGCAAATGCGCTTTGACTATTACAGTCTTCCTGAGTGCCGAATACGTGTATAAGTCTTCTTGTCTAAGGGACTATAGTGGCACCCCAGAGTGTACTATATAGAGCCTGATATGGCTCTCTCCTTGTGAGTGTTCTTCTTAGCTGAACTCAGATCTGGTCTTTAGCCAATCCAATCACCTGAACTCAGATCTGGTCTTTAGCCAATCCAATTAGCTAAACTCTGATTTGGTGTTTAGCCAATCCAATTAGCTAAACTCAGATCTGGCCTTTAGCCAATTCAATCAGCTGAACTCAGATCTGGTCTTTAGCCAATCCAACTAGCTGAACTCAGATCTGGTATTTAGCCAGTTCAATCAGCTGAACTCAGATCTGGTCTTTAGCCAATCCAATTAGCTGAACTCAGATCTGGTCTTTAGTCAATCCAATTAGCTGAACTCAGATCTGGTCTTTAGCCAATCAAATTAGCTGAACTCAGATCTGGTCTTTAGCCAATCCAATTAGCTGAACTCAGATCTGGTCTTTAGCCAATCCAACTAGCTGAACTCAGATCTGGTATTTAGCCAATTCAATCAGCTGAACTCAGATCTGGTCTTTAGCCAATCCAATTAGCTGAACTCAGATCTGGTCTTTAGCCAATCCAATTAGCTGAACTCAGATCTGGTATTTAGCCAATTCAATCAGCTGAACTCAGATCTGGTCTTTAGCAAATCCAATTAGCTGAACTCAGATCTGGTCTTTAGCCAATCCAATTAGCTGAACTCAGATCTGGTATTTAGCCAATCCAATTAGCTGAACTCAGATCTGGTCTTTAGCCAATCCAATTAGCTGAACTCAGATCTGGTCTTTAGCCAATCCAATTAGCTGAACTCAGATCTGGTCTTTAGCCAATCCAATTAGCTGAACTCAGATCTGGTATTTAGCCAATCCAACTAGCTGAACTCAGATCTGGTATTTAGCAAATCCAATTAGCTGAACTCAGATCTGGTCTTTAGCCAATCCAATTAGCTGAACTCAGATCTGGTATTTAGCCAATCCAACTAGCTGAACTCAGATCTGGTATTTAGCCAATCCAATTAGCTGAACTCAGATCTGGTCTTTAGCCAATCCAATTAGCTGAACTCAGATCTGGTATTTAGCCAATCCAACTAGCTGAACTCAGATCTGGTATTTAGCCAATCCAATTAGCTGAACTCAGATCTGGTATTTAGCCAATCCAACTAGCTGAACTCATTTCTGGTATTTAGCCAATCCAATTAGCTGAACTCAGATCTGGTATTTAGCCAATCCAATTAGCTGAACTCAGATCTGGTCTTTAGCCAATCCAATTAGCTGAACTCAGATCTGGTCTTTAGCCAATCCAATTAGCTGAACTCAGTTCTGGTCTTTAGCCAATCCAACTAGCTGAACTCAGATCTGGTCTTTAGCCAATCCAATTAGCTGAACTCAGATCTGGTCTTTAGCCAATCCAATTAGCTGAACTCAGATCTGGTATTTAGCCAATCCAATTAGCTGAACTCAGATCTGGCCTTTAGCCAGTCTAATTAGCTGATTGGTTGGCTGTTGGCAGCAGGGTTATATGACTCAAGACAGCTAATTCTGGTCATTTGCATTTATCACAAATTGTAAGTAATGGTAATGCAGAAAGTCATTTATAAACAGAACTTGGGTACGTGAACAGCAAAATAGGTCTGTATTCCTCCTTTATTCTCATGTTCGCATAACGCTAATAAACCCAGCCCGGCTGTGGTTATTATTGAAGCAAGAAAGGTGTTAAAGGAACACTTAGTACTTTCGTTCCAGAGCTCACAGAAGTGGCATGTGCACTGGGTTAGTGCTCCCAAGCCGTCCCCTCTTCTCAATGAGTTGTAGTACAGCATAGGAAAGTCTGTGCCTGGGATGAAGAGGAGGGATTGCAAAGGCTGATGGCAGCAGTTCTGCAGCATTTATAAGCTGTATTCTCATATACACCCAAAGTAAACATTCAGAACACAATAGATGCATGTTTTCTACTAAATGGAAACCAAATCAATAGAGTGTACCTTTAAGATGAATTTCAAGCATTTGGTAAATAATATTTAGGATGGAAATTTGTTTATGATTTTGCGGAAGCGAAGGGTCTCTTCCCTCCGTAGGAATTAAACCAATAACAGATCCCCCCCCTAACCTTCATCTTGGGGGGTGGGTTATCTGAATATTGGTATGTGGAAACCTATCAGGTCCTGGTGTTTTGTGCGAAAGAAGTTCCTGTAATCAGAGATTCTTAAAATAATTCTAAAATGTTGGAATGAATCAAATTGCAGCACCTTTATTAGTATACAGAGTCTACCATCCCGGTGCTGCGTTACCTGTCATTTGTATGTAAAATGTTTTTACTACACACCTCTACATGGGTCATTCTTCACAAGAAATTCATCCAATGCGATCCAGCCACCACCGACTCTCACCATGAGGGTACTGCGTAGGATCCGAACCATACGCAACAGCTGGGATTCTCCAAACTGCAAGAGAGACATAGATAGCTGGCCTCATACTAGGGTTGAGAATACTGCCCAGTGGGGATACAATGGAAGAGCAACTCATGGTAAAGGAAATGGAACTGCATGGAAAGGGATGGAGTCTGGGAGACTAGCTGCAAGGAAAGGGAGAGCAGCTGCATGGAAAGGGAGTTTCCTGGAGAGGAATGGAGACTGGGAGAGGAGCTGCATGAAGAGGGTTGGAGTCTGGGAGAGGTGCTGCATGGAGACAGATTGAGACTGGGAGAAGAGCTGCATGGAGAGGGATGGAGACTGGTAAAAGAGCTGCATTGAATTGGATGAAGTCTGGGAGAAGAGCTGCATGACTTTGGAGACTGGGAGAGGAGCTGCATGGAGAGGGATGTAGACTGGGAGAGGAGCTGCATAAAGAGGTATAAAGATTGGAAGAGGTGCTGCATGTAGAGGGATAGAGATTGGGAGAGGAGCTGCATGGAGAGGAATAGAGATTGGGAGAGGAGCTGCATGGAGAAAGATAAGAGAAAACACATTGAGCAGAATGAATCACAGGACATACTAACCCTGTACCGGTTGGCACTGATTTGTTCCACCTGAAATTGCTTTGCACAGTTACATTGAGAAACCTGTCTGTTTACCTGCAACAAAGAACACAGCGGGTACTAAGGATTGGCACTGCCTAACAAGTTCCTCTAGTATCTAACAGGGACCTTCAGTGGGTGACCCGACGTTTGCAAATGGTTTATCTCACAGTAAATAAGATGTCCAAATTGTTTTCCCTCACCTCATCCTGGATCTGATCAGCATCCACAGTCTTCCGTAGAGGGTCTCTGGTTGGGTGCAAGGCGCTGACAAACTCATAGTAATCAATAAAACCATCTCCGTTTATATCAAAGATATTGGCCACCGCTGTCATCTCTAATGAGTTAGTTGGAAACCCTGTAAAAGAGCATTAAGCTGTTTATGTAGTCAATGAGTTCTCTGCATAGTGTCACAGAAAACAGAAAGGTTCTGCTAAGAGATCCCAGAATGACCTAGGATACCTCCTGGCAGAAGCTCAGTCTGGTAAATTTAGATGAATACAGAACGTGTTTTAAGATATGACATGTATGCCTGTATGGTCTCACTCGGACATCAGTAGAGGTATTCCTTGTGTGTGTGTTTTGTCAGATAGTGTATTTAAAGTTCACTCCTGTCTACTCACTGGAAGACAAGACACTGTCAATGAACTCCTTCTGGCTGATTCTCCCATCCTGGTCACGATCAATACCTCGGAATACGTCCAGGATTCTGGACTTCATCTGCCCGATCCACTGCATGTACCTTTTCCTCCACACCGCAAAATCAAAATGGGCAAACTCCTTTAACTATAAACACAAAACAAACACAAACCACAGGAAAAAGATTATCAGTCCTGAGCAACAAGATGTCATCAATGTAACAACTTTATTACTGGTGGCCTATTACTTTATTGCTTGCGGGGGCCGTGTACCCTTCGTATACTTTAAAATGGGCTATGGTAGTGCATGATCACAAATTACCATTCCCTGCTGAGACCATGCCACATGACACCATGTACACGACAGCAGGCATGTGCCCATATTGTGTCCCTGAAGTGTTCATTCTGCATTGTTTTCCTGCTAAGCCCATGTCACCTGCCTGCTGAGTTCATACCATGCATCCATCCTATGCAAACATGCTGTCCTTGCTAAGTCCATGTTGTAATCTTTCTCTGCCCATGTCAACGCCATTTCCTCTACTCATGCCTTACCTCATGCAGCCTCTGATGGGCACTCTGCAGACGGCACTGCCGATCGAGGGACAGGAACCATAACTGCTGCCAGCGGTTTAGAAGCTGAGCCATGTGGTGTGTCTGGGGTGAGAGATCCAGCAGAGGTATAGATGGTCCGGCCTGCGATGATTTCAGGGAATTTTGTCTTTCTGAAACAATAAAAAGAAATAATAGTGGGATAGCAATGTTCTATTTTAATTTAGATTTTGTTGTTATTTGGAGATGCACAAAAATGAAAGGACATCGGCTACTCAAAACTATTGTTTAGTATAATAATCATTTCATTAAGTTTTGTAAGGAAATAGATTTTTTTTAAAGTATATGTAAAAACATGAGTGTGCTTATTTCTCTGCCAGAATGCAGCCATTCTTTTTGGAGACATACTGGCTCCCGTACACCAAGGCGCCTGTAGAGGACGGGAAGTGGAAGTGAGCAGAATGGCTACATTTTCTAAATGTAACTATTATGTTTTAATAGCAGGAGAAAATCCCAACATTCCAGTGTCCTAATAAAACTGGCATCCGTTTCCCCCAATGTAACGTTATAACGAGCAGGTAATGCCACACATGAATAAGATGTAAAACAGAAAATGCAAGCCAAATCTTTTCCTAAATGACCTTTTCCTAGCCATTTTCCCTGGCAGAATCCCAATACTCGGCAAAAAGGCGAAAATTTATCAATATCTGAATTTACATCTTAATATGAGGCTTCTCCTTCCATCAAAATGTACGGCTCTTATAAAGCCCACATACTACGAGGATGAAAGGGACATTCTGGTGATCCCTTGGTTGGTGGTCAGGAGAAGACATTTCTGGTAAGCCTAGCTGTGAGTTTTCTGTTTTCTTACCCGGCCACGGCGGTATCACAAATAGGGATTCCCATAACTAAGAAGGGAAGGAGACTACTAGCAAAAGATGGATTTATTATTACTTGTGACAGAAGATGAAATGCTTTGTCCAAGCAGAACACCTGATTCTGTCATTACACACAAACAGGGAGGTTTGATGACCACGTTGCTGCCCAACATACATACTCTACTGGGATGGTGGTATTGAGAAGAAGCACTGACTATCGATATTGCAGTACGTGTTTTGCTGATTGATTACTGGACGCTTCAGAGGAGAGGACCGCCAAGTCATAAATGATAGGCAAGTCTAAAAACCAAAATTAAAATATTCCCCTAAAGGACCTGCCTGGATCTAGCTAGAAAGACAGGCTGAGGGAAGGAGGAGGCATATTAAAATTTATTAATTGACTACTTCCTCTGCTGTATGGCGAGTGACGGGATTTAATGTGTGCCAGGAAAGGAAGAGGCCTGCAAACCTAACAGTGATATAAATATCCCAACACATGTTCAGTGTATCGAATGCCAGATCCCAACATTCAGCCTCCGTGACACTCAGTAAGTTAACTGGGGGGAGTGGAGAGCCTGAGACTCCTCTTTACTCCATCATTGGAAATAATTTGATGCAAGGAAGTGTTGGCTAAATCGATAGTTTCAAAACTGTGAGGAAGAAGATGAGTGGTCACTCACTTGCTGAGTTCTTTCGTGAGTTTGCTGTTCTCGTCTCTGTCACTTTACGTTTGCATTTCTTGGTCACTCGTTCTACTTCTGGTTGCATCCGATTTAGTTCCTCCATGAACACCTAAAATGGAGCATATTGTGCAGAATGTATCAGAGATCTAATGTATCCAACCTGCAGATACTTACGGTGTGGCAAAAGTGACCTCGCCACTGGTTTTTGGAGGGGCCTGTTTGCCAGCCTCCTGCCCTGCGACTATGGCCCTGGGATGTATTGCCCTTTAAGGAACTGATTTGGGCATATTGTATTTTATTATGCTGCTGCTGGCCCTTTAAGAACCATCTGGGGACATACTGTGGAGTCACTGGGTGGCCACCATTTCATGTATCAGAGGCACATGGTGAGAACAATGGATGAAGCACATGGTGAGAACAATGGATGGCGGCCATTTTAACTCACAGACACTGTTTGGACTTTTCTACACGGTGCCATCTCGCCGGTATTTGGTGCACAAAGACATTGTTCAGTAGTTTTAAACTATACAACAGGGGACACATTATACAGTAATTATTTTTCATATAGCCTGTATATGTTCTACGGAATCTGCATTAAACCGTATCTTCCAAACTACTGAACGGATCTGGGTGAATTTTGAAAATGTGGTTCTGGGGTTATTGCATGTTTTGGGGTCCCTGTGATATGTTTTATAATACTGTATTTTCCCGCCTGTTATAATTGTTAGTCTATTGTGTTGAGATAATTGTATCACAGGCAGAGGGGAGGATTTCTGATGTAATGAATAGGAGTGTTAGCTGTGTTGTAATGTGTTGATTGGTGGTTCTTCAAAACCCTGTGGGCAGTACTATGTTTGTAGAATGTGAATAAAAGAGGCTGTATGTGCCAGTACAGTCAGTTCTACTTCACCCTCAATCTAGAGTCCTGTCTCTTATTGGGGGAATTGCTATATCACTACAAGGGATTGCTATGCTCTGCATGCTCCCTTTGCTAATCACTACTAAGCTCTTTTAAGAGCTTTTTCCTGCTTCACTCTCTTGGAGGAGAGGTTCACCCACAGCCTTGTCGTAGGTCCAGGGT
Organism: Pelobates fuscus; assembly: GCF_036172605.1. Taxonomy (NCBI): domain Eukaryota; kingdom Metazoa; phylum Chordata; class Amphibia; order Anura; family Pelobatidae; genus Pelobates; species Pelobates fuscus. The sequence continues at coordinate 7,029,155 of NC_086320.1, read as the reverse complement.
GGGTAGGAGACGGCGAGACCCCAACCAAGCTTCGGCGGTTGGTGGGGTCTACGGTGGTTGTGGTGTCTAGCGAAGCGCTTGGAGCCCTCTGTAAGCACTAGGAGCATCCTTCAACGGAGGTACCCAGTCGGGGTGCCAGGTGATCCGTTACATAAGGTAATAGCAACAGGGTTGGAAACCAGTCTTTAAGTAGAGGTTAGCGGCTCCCATAGAGAATAATGAGAGTCGTTAGCCGCCACGTAGCGACTGGCTTTAAGCATCAGCAGCTGGTAAATGCGTGAATTTTGGTAGAAAGTAGCGATAACATTGGGGCTCTATTGGGTACTACAATGCTAGGGATACAACTTTGGATTCCAAGCACTATAGTTCCCTTTAACTTTCTGGCTCATATTTTCTGGAATATCTACGAGTCCATAGAAATATATAAGTAGTTCTACAGAACATTTGGCACTTACAGATCACAATCCTGCTGTATCAGATTTTGGGCTGGGTGTGGGATATTAGAGAATAATGGGATGAGTACAGTTAATATAAAAACCTCTGCTCCCATTCTTACTATAACAGACTGAAATATGGACTTGATATTTCTGACCACTACAGGTCCATAGAGGACTCCCTCATCCCCTAGGTATGCCAGTAGATTACCGAGTGCTGTGAAATGATCTCATCCATGGCTTCAATCTCATCTGGCAGAGGCTCCTGATCCCGTAAGCTGAGAGCCTCCTCGGCGGATGTTATCCAGTCTAGTAGCCGGGCCACCTCCTCCCTTTCTGTGGCCAGGGACTGGATCTGGGACTTGATCCGCTCACCCTGCTGCTTGGCCCAGGACATGACCTGCAGAGACAGCCGGGAACAATGCATTGCTTGTTTTAGAATCTTTCTCGGTTTACTGGATATTCTATGATATCTCACCCAGCAGCCTGTTCCATGTTACAAAGTGGATTAAACCGACCTGTTAGTAAATGGCACAAAGTGTTTCATTAAAAGATACATACGTCTTATTCCTGCGGACATCTCCTTGGATGATCTCACTTGGGATCACCAACACAAGCAGAGGCTGTAGGACTGTCAGTATCCTCTTTCTGTATTACGTAAACCATTTTTTATCTTTTTAATGAACCTACCTGGGGCCAAGTAATGTGTCATATTCTATACATCAGCCTAACTTGATATTTTATCTTTTAATAATGTTTCTTTATTCTAAGCCAAACTCTTTATCCCACACTGCGCTCTGCACTCACCTCATGGTACCGTGTTTTGGTAATGTTTAACCAGGATTTTATGGTGATTATTGAGTCCGGGTGACAGGCAGACAGGATCTCCTGGCCCAGGGACACTATGCACTCCAGGGCAAGCTGCTGACATTCCAAGGTGCTGATCAATTCCTGCGGAGACAGCCAGAGGGAGCCGGAGGAATGTATTAAGTAACAAAGTATAATTAATCCAGCAACATTAAGTATAATATGATAACATGTAACACAGCTTTACTGATGGCAATAGTATGCAACATAAATTATAGAAGATCATTTAAATAAAGGGGAAAAAACATTATATAGACGTTATTGGGTGCAAAGAATGAAAAATATGATATGCTAATATCTACATCAAATTACCTTCATGCAAAAAACTCCTAATAAAAACCAAAAACACTCATATTAATTCATTTATCTCCTCTGATTTACTGTCTGCGAGCTACGCTAACTGCCATCCGATATCTGTCTAAATCACAGGCCCTGATCTGCCTGAAACACGGAAAAGTCTCTAACTCCCCCTTCCTGCTCCATCTAATCACCTCGCAGTTCAACCCTGTGAATCCCGATGAACCCCTGGGCTGTAACCTTTATTCCCCCTAAAGGCCCAGGAAATGCCCAGTCCCTTGCCCCTGACACGCCTCTCTTCATTCATTGTCTGCAGTCAGGAGGTCTCCAATACCCTGTCCACCTACAGTATAAAAACAAACAACCTGTAATTAAACTATTAATGCTACGTAACTTATCCAACGAGTGTGACATTAGTCCGGGTGTAACAAGCTGCAGCCCGGGATAACACTGGGTCATATGGTACATATTTCCTGATCGTGCCATCGGTTAATGGCGCACTTGCTCTCAATATGTTTCCTGGATAATGATGCAGACAATCTACTCCTCCTGTACTCACCTGCTGCTGTCTCTGACAATCCTTGAGTGCCTGCTCATTGTCGGGGATAATCCCGTACTTCAGATTACGCTCCGACTCACTCAGACCCTCCAGAAATGAAGTCACTAGACAATGGAACTCGTCAGCCTGCAAACAGTAAACAGTACTGCGTTCATCACCTACATCAACAAGGTCTTTAACTTTACACTGGGGAAAGAGATCTGTGCTGCACGTGATCTGAGGAGCATTTCCAGTACAATCTCTTCTAACACGCTAGAGACACCACAGATAATGATTTCCCTTAACTGGACAAGAAGAAGATCTTCATATCTATTAAGCTTTCAGAAAAGGAGCCTGAGTCCACTAAATTAAGATAGGGAGTGCTACTCCACTTACGGACTTTGCCTTCCAATAAGGGAGTGCTACTCCACTTACGGACCCTGCCTTCCAATAAGGGAGTGCTACTCCACTTACGGACTTTGCCTTCCAATAAGGGAGTGCTACTCCACTTACTGAGCCTGCCTTCCAATAAGGGAGTGCTACTCCACTTACGGACTTTGCCTTCCAATAAGGGAGTGCTACTCCACTTACTGAGCCTGCCTTCCAATAAGGGAGTGCTACTCCACTTACGGACCCTGCCTTCCAATAAGGGAGTGCGTACGGACCCTGCCTTCCAATAAGGGAGTGCTACTCCACTTACTGAGCCTGCCTTCCAATAAGGGAGTGCTACTCCACTTACGGACCCTGCCTTCCAATAAGGGAGTGCTACTCCACTTACGGACCCTGCCTTCCAATAAGGGAGTGCTACTCCACTTACTGAGCCTGCCTTCCAATAAGGGAGTGCTACTCCACTTACGGAGCCTGCCTCCCAATAAGGGAGTGCTACTCCACTTACTGAGCCTGCCTTCCAATAAGGGAGTGCTACTCCACTTACGGACCCTGCCTTCCAATAAGGGAGTGCTACTCCACTTACGGACCCTGCCTTCCAATAAGGGAGTGCTACTCCACTTACTGAGCCTGCCTTCCAATAAGGGAGTGCTACTCCACTTACTGAGCCTGCCTTCCAATAAGGGAGTGCTACTCCACTTACGGAGCCTGCCTTCCAATAAGGGAGTGCTACTCCACTTACGGAGCCTGCCTTCCAATAAGGGAGTGTTACTCCACTTACTGAGCCAGCCTTCCAATAAGGGAGTGCTACTCCACTTACGGACCCTGCCTTCCAATAAGGGAGTGCTACTCCACTTACGGACCCTGCCTTCCAATAAGGGAGTGCTACTCCACTTACGGACCCTGCCTTCCAATAAGAGAGTGCTACTCCACTTACGGACCCTGCCTTCCAATAAGGGAGTGCTACTCCACTTACTGAGCCTGCCTTCCAATAAGGGAGTGCTACTCCACTTACTGAGCCTGCCTTCCAATAAGGGAGTGCTACTCCACTTACGGAGCCTGCCTTCCAATAAGGGAGTGCTACTCCACTTACGGAGCCTGCCTTCCAATAAGGGAGTGCTACTCCACTTACTGAGCCTGCCTTCCAATAAGGGAGTGATACTCCACTTACTGAGCCTGCCTTCCAATAAGGGAGTGCTACTCCACTTACTGAGCCTGCCTTCCAATAAGGGAGTGCTACTCCACTTACGGACCCTGCCTTCCAATAAGGGAGTGCTACTCCACTTACGGACCCTGCCTTCCAATAAGGGAGTGCTACTCCACTTACTGAGCCTGCCTTCCAATAAGGGAGTGCTACTCCACTTACTGAGCCTGCCTTCCAATAAGGGAGTGCTACTCCACTTACGGACCCTGCCTTCCAATAAGGGAGTGCTACTCCACTTACGGACCCTGCCTTCCAATAAGGGAGTGCTACTCCACTTACGGACCCTGCCTTCCAATAAGGGAGTGCTACTCCACTTACTGAGCCTGCCTTCCAATAAGGGAGTGCTACTCCACTTACTGAGCCTGCCTTCCAATAAGGGAGTGCTACTCCACTTACTGAGCCTGCCTTCCAATAAGGGAGTGCTACTCCACTTACTGAGCCTGCCTTCCAATAAGGGAGTGCTACTCCACTTACTGAGCCTGCCTTCCAATAAGGGAGTGCTACTCCACTTACGGACCCTGCCTTCCAATAAGGGAGTGCTACTCCACTTACTGAGCCTGCCTTCCAATAAGGGAGTGCTACTCCACTTACTGAGCCTGCCTTCCAATAAGGGAGTGCTACTCCACTTACTGAGCCTGCCTTCCAATAAGGGAGTGCTACTCCACTTACTGAGCCTGCCTTCCAATAAGGGAGTGCTACTCCACTTACTGAGCCTGCCTTCCAATAAGGGAGTGCTACTCCACTTACGGACCCTGCCTTCCAATAAGGGAGTGCTACTCCACTTACTGAGCCTGCCTTCCAATAAGGGAGTGCTACTCCACTTACTGAGCCTGCCTTCCAATAAGGGAGTGCTACTCCACTTACGGACCCTGCCTTCCAATAAGGGAGTGCTACTCCACTTACGGACCCTGCCTTCCAATAAGGGAGTGCTACTCCACTTACGGACCCTGCCTTCCAATAAGGGAGTGCTACTCCACTTACTGAGCCTGCCTTCCAATAAGGGAGTGCTACTCCACTTACTGAGCCTGCCTTCCAATAAGGGAGTGCTACTCCACTTACTGAGCCTGCCTTCCAATAAGGGAGTGCTACTCCACTTACTGAGCCTGCCTTCCAATACGGGAGTGCTACTCCACTTACGGACCCTGCCTTCCAATAAGGGAGTGCTACTCCACTTATGGACCCTGCCTTCCAATAAGGGAGTGCTACTCCACTTACTGAGCCTGCCTTCCAATAAGGGAGTGCTACTCCACTTACTGAGCCTGCCTTCCAATAAGGGAGTGCTACTCCACTTACTGAGCCTGCCTTCCAATAAGGGAGTGCTACTCCACTTACTGAGCCTGCCTTCCAATAAGGGAGTGCTACTCCACTTACTGAGCCTGCCTTCCAATAAGGGAGTGCTACTCCACTTACGGACCCTGCCTTCCAATAAGGGAGTGCTACTCCACTTACGGACCCTGCCTTCCAATAAGGGAGTGCTACTCCACTTACTGAGCCAGCCTTCCAATAAGGGAGTGCTACTCCACTTACTGAGCCTGCCTTCCAATAAGGGAGTGCTACTCCACTTACTGAGTCTGCCTTCCAATAAGGGAGTGCTACTCCACTTACGGACCCTGCCTTACAATAAGGGAGTGCTACTCCACTTACTGAGTCTGCCTTCCAATAAGGGAGTGCTACTCCACTTACTGAGCCTGCCTTCCAATAAGGGAGTGCTACTCCACTTACGGACCCTGCCTTCCAATAAGGGAGTGCTACTCCACTCACGGACCCTGCCTTCCAATAAGGGAGTGCTACTCCACTTACGGACCCTGCCTTCCAATAAGGGAGTGCTACTCCACTCACGGACCTTGCCTTCCAATAAGGGAGTGCTACTCCACTTACGGACCCTGCCTTCCAATAAGGGAGTGCTACTCCACTTACGGACCCTGCCTTCCAATAAGGGAGTGCTACTCCACTCACGGACCCTGCCTTCCAATAAGGGAGTGCTACTCCACTCACGGACCCTGCCTTCCAATAAGGGAGTGCTACTCCACTCACGGACCCTGCCTTCCAATAAGGGAGTGCTACTCCACTCACGGACCCTGCCTTCCAATAAGGGAGTGCTACTCCACTCACGGACCCTGCCTTCCAATAAGGGAGTGCTACTCCACTTACGGACCCTGCCTTCCAATAAGGGAGTGCTACTCCACTTACTGAGCCTGCCTTCCAATAAGGGAGTGCTACTCCACTTACTGAGCCTGCCTTCCAATAAGGGAGTGCTACTCCACTCACGGACCCTGCCTTCCAATAAGGGAGTGCTACTCCACTTACTGAGCCTGCCTCCCAATAAGGGAGTGCTACTCCACTTACTGAGCCTGCCTTCCAATAAGGGAGTGCTACTCCACTTACTGAGCCTGCCTTCCAATAAGGGAGTGCTACTCCACTTACGGACCCTGCCTTCCAATAAGGGAGTGCTACTCCACTTACGGACCCTGCCTTCCAATAAGGGAGTGCTACTCCACTTACTGACCCTGCCTTCCAATAAGGGAGTGCTACTCCACTTACGGACCCTGCCTTCCAATAAGGGAGTGCTACTCCACTTACTGAGCCTGCCTTCCAATAAGGGAGTGCTACTCCACTTACGGACCCTGCCTTCCAATAAGGGAGTGCTACTCCACTTACGGACCCTGCCTTCCAATAAGGGAGTGCTACTCCACTTACGGACCCTGCCTTCCAATAAGGGAGTGCTACTCCACTTACTGAGCCTGCCTTCCAATAAGGGAGTGCTACTCCACTCACGGACCCTGCCTTCCAATAAGGGAGTGCTACTCCACTTACTGAGCCTGCCTTCCAATAAGGGAGTGCTACTCCACTTACTGAGCCTGCCTTCCAATAAGGGAGTGCTACTCCACTTACGGAGCCTGCCTTCCAATAAGGGAGTGCTACTCCACTTACGGAGCCTGCCTTCCAATAAGGGAGTGCTACTCCACTTACGGAGCCTGCCTTCCAATAAGGGAGTGCTACTCCACTTACGGACCCTGCCTTCCAATAAGGGAGTGCTACTCCACTTACTGAGCCTGCCTTCCAATAAGGGAGTGCTACTCCACTTACTGAGCCTGCCTTCCAATAAGGGAGTGCTACTCCACTTACTGAGCCTGCCTTCCAATAAGGGAGTGCTACTCCACTTACGGAGCCTGCCTTCCAATAAGGGAGTGCTACTCCACTTACGGAGCCTGCCTTCCAATAAGGGAGTGCTACTCCACTTACTGTGCCTGCCTTCCAATAAGGGAGTGCTACTCCACTTACTGAGCCTGCCTTTCAATGAGGGAGTGCTACTCCACTTACTGAGTCTGCCTTCCAATAAGGGAGTGTTACTTAACTTACTGAGCCTTCCTTCCAATAAGGGAGTGCTACTCCACTTACTGAGCCTGCCTTCCAATAAGGGAGTGCTACTCCACTTACGGAGACTGCCTTCCAATAAGGGAGTGCTACTCCACTTACGGAGCCTGCCTTCCAATAAGGGAGTGCTACTCCACTTACGGAGCCTGCCTTCCAATAAGGGAGTGCTACTCCACTTACGGACCCTGCCTTCCAATAAGGGAGTGCTACTCCACTTACTGAGCCTGCCTTCCAATAAGGGAGTGTTACTCCACTTACTGAGCCTGCCTTCCAATAAGGGAGTGCTACTCCACTTACGGAGCCTGCCTTCCAATAAGGGAGTGCTACTCCACTTACGGAGCCTGCCTTCCAATAAGGGAGTGCTACTCCACTTACTGTGCCTGCCTTCCAATAAGGGAGTGCTACTCCACTTACTGAGCCTGCCTTTCAATGAGGGAGTGCTACTCCACTTACTGAGTCTGCCTTCCAATAAGGGAGTGTTACTTAACTTACTGAGCCTTCCTTCCAATAAGGGAGTGCTACTCCACTTACTGAGCCTGCCTTCCAATAAGGGAGTGCTACTCCACTTACGGAGACTGCCTTCCAATAAGGGAGTGCTACTTCACTTACTGAGCCTGCCTTCCAATAAGGGAGTGCTACTCCACTAACGGAGACTGCCTTCCAATAAGGGAGTGCTACTCCACTTACTGAGACTGCCTTCCAATGAGGGAGCCTGACTCCACTTATTGAGACTGCCTTCCAATGAGGGAGCCTGACTACATTTATTAAGACTGCTTTCCAACAAGGGAGCCTAACTCTAGTTACTGAGACTACCTTCCAATGAGGTAGCCTAACTCTACTTACTGCTGTATCATGACTTTACATTCAGTGACAGACACTCACCTGTTGTAAGGAAGACTCCAGCCGTGCCTGTTTGCTCACAGATAACTGGCAAACCAGCTCCCAGCGATGGTCCAACTCCTCCATTTGTCTTTGCAGCCATTGTGAGTCTTTACAGACACCTCCTCTGCTCAGGTCTCGAACAGAATGTTTCAGGGTCTTCATACAACCGGCTCTCTTACCCAGCTCTTTTTGAAACACCTGGAACCACAACATCATCTCAATGGATCAGAGAAATCACATCATCAGCACCATGAGTCAGAGGCATCACATTAATAACAAGCTGTCCATGGAACAGAGACTTCACACCATCATGATCTGCTCTCATGGACCAAAGACATAATAAAAACATCCATATCAAGCACATAGTATTTATTTAAATGGTAATCACCTTGTGCTTGTCCAGGAGGTCATTAACCAGGTCTCTGTCTCCGCCAACCGGCATCTCCTCAGACAGTTGTGGCTCGGCCCAGTACAGCCAGTCCATGAGAGCCTGAAGAGCCTCAGTGAACTTCCCAGAAAACAGCAAGGACTCCTCAAGCTTCTGCTGCCTGTAACGGTACGCGTGGGTCATGTCAGTACTGACATCATGTACAAGTGTAATCAAAATTATTCAACTCCCATTGAAAATCTGGTTTATTGTCAAAATTTAGACTTTCAGCTGTTTGCAATGAACAAATCAAACATAAGTTATTGAAATAGCTCAACACAACAAATGCTTCAAGTGGCTTCCCAAATTCAACTGAAAATGTAACTTCTCCACCTATCAGTCAAAATACAAGTTATTCCTGCTCAATGCATGGCAGTCTTAAAAGGTTACTCTAAGGTTTTATGATTAACCCCCCCCCCCCCCCCCCCCCCATCCCCTCCACAGTAATACCGTGCTGGCAGTTATACAGACGGTTTGATACGGAGTGAGTGATTAATGTTGCCATGGTGAATGATCAGGAAGGAAAGTTATAGAAAGCATGGTAATATTTTTTTCCTTGATAGAAGAAATGAGGGGAGAACACATCCCCAGCCCGGAACAATCAGGAGAGGCTGTAAGATTTGGGTATAAATGAGTTACTGAAAGGTCATAACCGCAAGCTCCACTTAAAATATGTTGCTGTATCATACAGATAGTTTTGGCTTTTTGGAAGTAGACCTCCCAGATACGTTACCTCTCCATGGATCTGCTGCAGACATGTTCCCACCGCTCTCTTAGCTGTCCGACCAACTCATCCAACTTTTGCCCGTCTTCCGCGAAGCGCACTTTCTCCCTGAGTGCCCTCCCACTGCGCAGAGTGGCTTCATATACTGGTCTCTTGGACCGCAGTACTTTCTGAAAATCCTGTAGAGTTCACATAGGAGGTTATGCAGATACCAAACATGAAGTTCACTAATAAGTTAATAAACATCACAGCTGTTCTTGCTATTAGAAGACATCTGGAGATTTTCATTTCTGTCAGAGAATGGGAATAAAGAAGTCATAATCCTATAAACTGAGTCAATATAGCTGGCCCCCAATAAGATGACAATTGGAAGAGTGACAGATTCATGTTGACAATAACCAGCGCATGGAGACGGATAGGTACCTTGTGCTGATTTAGCTGTAGTTTGATTTTCTCCTGACTCTCAGTGTTATCGATGGCCTGAGTGTCCAGACTGTGATCCACCTCGAGCAACCACTCCATCAGCAAGCGTTGAGACTCTCGGAACTGCAGACAAGAAACATTTAATTCAGGTGAGGATGTATTGACGACTATGGCGAAAAACAGGTTTTTACCGGCACCCGTGTGTATGACTAATTCCCGAGAATGATTGGATCATTAACAAGCGTTATACAAACAATCACTGTGAAATGATCCTTAAAGTAAAGGGTGGAAAAACTACAAACTCAATATGTATATAAAATTATGGCACAGAGATCTCAAATAATCAGTCCTGTAGAGGCGCCAGAATAATGAAAGAGAGATCTTGTATCACACTGCCTGGAGTGCAGGTACTTACCTGCTTCGCACTTCTCCTTGCCTCCTCCAAGTTCCGTCCCCTTTCCCCTGCTCTCTCCTGCACCTTTCCTAGGCGCTCCCGGGCACTTTGAATTAGACTCTGAGTCATGTCCCCTTCCTGCTTCCGACTCACATCCTTCAGACGGGAGTAGAGGGACTCCAGACTGGACAATTTCTCCTCATGTAGCTGGATCTCCTGATGAAGGCCCTGATGAAACAAAGACACAATTTGTAAGAGACATCAGGCACAGCAATGGGCACCTACTATAGAGAACTGTTTTCTTTGTGTCCCTGTGACAAAACCCCTATTTTGCATTCCCAGGAACTTCATTTTTATGTTACCAAAGTTAACCGACTGCTAGCCCTGATTTCATGGAACTGTTTTGGGCATAGGACCATGTGCACTGTCGGTCAAATAATTGACTTTCATGGAAATCTCGAACCCCTGAACCGATTTGGGTGATTTTTGGATATGTTGGTAACCCAGATCGGGGCTATCAGGGGATGTACCTATTGTGGGGTTTTCATGTGTTTTGAAGGTACTTTTGGGGTGTGTGACAAAAGCCGCTTTCCACAGATGTTTGCCACAGACTCCTGGGGGAGTGTGGAAGCTGGCCTCCTGCCCACCAACTATGGGCCAGGTCAGCGACTGTAAAGACCCATATTTTATTCCCCCTGGTCTGACACTTTCCATTTGTGCGCATAGAACCAAACACTAGCTCCCTGGCAGCCATTCGCATTGACCAAAACAACGAATAGACTTCAGGGGGACTTAGTCGCAAATGCCCTGGAACTATTTTCGGCATGAAGACTTCACGGTTCCCAGCGGCACTTAGCTGCGATTCTGTGGAACTATTTTGGGCATAGGACCATTCATGGAATTATGACTTCCAGGAAAATCCTGAACCCTATACCGATCTGGGTGATTTTTGGATAAGTTGGTCACCCAGATCTGGGCTATCAGTGGATGTAACGTTTAGGGGGTTTTATGTATTTTTAAGGTACTTTTGGGGTGTTTGGGAAATGTGTGTGTTTTTTTTTACTCAATTATCTCCCAGGCACAGGGGAGGGATTATCTTGTTTTGTATGGGAGTGTCCTGGACCTGAGAGCCAATGTAATTGTGTGTATGTTTTTACTGTAGTCTGCTCTCAGGTACAGGGGATAGTGCCCCATGCATGGAGACCTGCATATAAGGCCAGTTCTGGCTGCCAATAAAAGTATTCCAGCTTGTACTCCCAGAACTATGTGTCGTCTGGTTACTGGGAGGGGAAAGGGCTATTCTTTAATCACTGATCCAATGTGGAGGATTCAAAGGGGAAAGTCCTGGTAAGGATTAGAGCTCCCAGGACTGAGTGTCGTCCAGTGCCTCAAGGCTGCTAGAGTGAATTCTCCATTCGGCTCCAGGAGACAGGAGAGCGCGGTTCCAGGGCCCCAGTCAAGCCACGGCGACCGTGGGCTGAAGTGCTGTGGTTCACTACCCTGTTCCAACTAGGAAGTGGTCCTTAATGGAGGTACCCAGCCAGGGGTACAGGGAGCTCCGTTACAGGGTGTTTGTAAATTGTATGTTTCTGTGCCTGGAGATAATTGAGTTAGTACAGTTCCTGACTTAATCTCCCAGGCACAGGGGAGGGATTACCCTGTTTTGTGTGGGAGAGTCATGGGCGTGTTTTCTGTGTCCTTGTACTGTATAAAAGCAGATTGTGGGGTTAACGCTGTTGCCAGGTGCCTCGATGTCACAGGCAGACCAGCGGAGTGGAGAGCGACGGATCGGTGCTGCAATATTGTGTGCCATTTTAGTTTATAGCTGTAGCTGTGTTGTAAAATTATTTTTTTTACTTTAAAAATAGTTTTACCCCTTCCCTTGCCCTTTTGATCACTGCCTGCAGTGATCAGTATACTGATTACAGTATTTAACTGTGATCTAAAAAATTTTTACCCTCAAGGGTTAATTTTGATATTTTATTTTTTTTAAAAACCTTAGGGGTTAATTTGATTTATTTTGTTATTTTATAAATTTTACGTTGATACTTTAGTTAGCTGGAGTGGGTGGACTTTAGTGGGAAATTGGGAAATTGAGTGTTAGGCTAGTTAGAGATTAAAAGTTTGGAAAAGTTTTTAAACGTTTTAAAAAAGTATAAAAAAAAGAAAAAAGTATTAAAAAAGAAACAAAAAAAAGTAAAAAAGAAAAAAAAGAAAAACTAAGTTCAAGTTACAGCTTCACAATGTCTAGAAGGTACACTGCTGGGGAGGCCTATGATATTTTAGCAGCCGACTCTGACGCCACAGACACTGCCTCTGAGAGTGGTGATGACTCTGTGCCAGATACTGCAGGGCTCATGACGCTGGTGACTGGGAAACCCCGAATGATTTTAGGCCTGACATCCCAGAGTTTACTAGTAGTCCTGGAATTCAGTTGGACTTGGCTAACTACAGTGCACTGGATTTCATGCAGCAATTCTTGGGGGATGATATTTTAGGGGATATTGTTACCCAGACCAACATTTATGCTGCACAGTACCTGACACTTAATGATCAGAGTCTCATCGTCCAGGAAAGGGAGTTGGTACCCCACCAGTGCGCCAGAATTAAAAAAACTCTGGGCACGGACTATGCTAATGGGCATTATTAAAAAGCCCAGCATCAGGATGTACTGGTCCAAAAATCGTGTATGCAGCACCCCTATTTACTCCCAGACCATGAATAGGTTCAGATACGAAGCAATACTTCGCTTTTTACACTTTAGCAACAATTCAAAGTGCCCCCCAAGAGATAATCATCAGTACGATAACCTCTATAAGATTCGCCCCCTAATTTCCTACTTCAACAGACAATTTGGCTCAATTTACACCCCACAAAAAATATTTGTGTAGATGAGTCTTTGATGAAATACAAGGGCAGACTGGGTTTAAGCAGTATATCCTGGCCAAAAGATCCCGGTATGGGATAAAGTTATATAAGCTTTGCGAAAGTGCCAGTGCCTATGCTTACACCTTCCGTGTTTACGATGGTAAAGACAGCCACTTGGATCCCCCAGGTTGCCCGGATATCATTGGGACTAGTGGGAAAATTGTATAGGACCTTAATTATCCCATTGCTAACAAGGGGTATCATTTATATAGAGATAACTACTACAACAGCATCCCTCTTCTTAGGATGCTTTATTGCTTTGAAACTGTGGCCTGCGGCACTATCCGAAAAACACGTGTCCGTTTCCCAAAAGAGCTGCTCTCTGCCAGGACGAACTGCTGGCTCTCAAATTTAATGATAAAAAGGAGTTGTTCATGCTAACGTCCATGCATAGTGAGCACACTCGTAGAGTCGCAGTTCGTGGCAGACTAGACGGGTGCCAGTCTGCATTAAGCAGTACAACAAGCACATGGGGAGAGTTGACCTGTCCGACCAACTGCTGCAGCCATATTTAATACTGAGAAAGACCAGGGCATGGTACAAAAAGCTTGGCATTTACCTAATGCAAATGGTAACACACAATGCCTTTATTCTGTACAAAAAGGCAAATGCTGACATTAAATACACATTTCTGGATTTCCTGTTTCAGCTTATTTCTGGGCTGCTCACTGAGTGACACAGTGGGGAACCATCAGCTGGGCCTAGCAGCAGAAGAGTTCAGACAGGTCACTTCTGCTTCTGCTTACCACCAACCCCCAAAAAGGAGTCACCTCAGAAAAGGTGCAGGTTGTGCTACCAGAGGGGCATAAGGACGGAAACCAGCTTTTACTGCCCTGATTGCCCCTCTCAGTCCGGCCTTTGTATTGGCAACTGTTTTAAAGGTTTTCCCACCCAGGGCGAATAAGTTGCACATTGTATATATATATATTTATTTATTTGTCATTGTTCTTGTGTCAAAAGTAAAAAATGCTTAGGAAGTTCTGAATTCTATCAGCAGACAGAGTTGACAGACAGTGCCTCAGAGTTTGATACAGTGATTAATACCTTCTTTAAGAAATGGTAGGCCTTTGTGGGGTAGTTTGAATTATCAGCCTGCTAAGATGCTCTAAAATTGCTCATGGACCCAGCGTCAAAATTCAAAGTTCGGTAAAGACTGATATGGCTTGGTATCCAATGTGCCCCTTCAACATCCACATATCCCTGAAAAAGGTACACATGTGGGTATCGTTGCGCTAAGATGACATAGCTGAGCAACATATTAGGTGTTATACTTCCGTAGCACACATAAGGATTGCAAAATATACAGTAACATCTCCAAGTGTGTGTCAAAAAGGCAGAAAAATTGCTACTAGACTTGGTACAAACAAGCAAAAAAAGGATGCTACGCTAAGGTTTAAAATATGCCATTTGAAATAGCCTGGGGTGTCTTCTTTAAGCAATGGCAATGTTTTTTTTTTCCAACAGTCAAACTGCAATAATGCCACAAATTGAAACATAGGCCCATCAATGTAAATACTGAAAAGGACAGGTCTCCTATATGGCACTGTAGCTTCACGAAATAGTGCCAAAGACATACAATGGGGGTACCGTTGTACTCAGCAGATGTAGCTGAACACAATATAAATCTAAAATACAATATTAGCCTTGTGGCATGCAAATCTAGTAGTGAAGTAGGGGAATAAATAATAATAAATTAAAAGGTAGTGTGAAGACTCCTCTGTGTCTTGGCAAATATAGATATGAATAAAAATACACAATGGCCCCTCTCTGTTTTTATTCATTTTAGGTTGTGTATTTGTGTATTCGTAGCTGAACACAAAATAAAGTTTTGTACTGAATAGCACACGCTAACTTTACGAAATACACATGAGAAGTTCTTTGTTATAAGTTTGTGTGTCAAAAACAAAAACAAACACAATTTTACTCCAATATTTAGCAGAGGTTGGCGGTGAAATGGCTACGTAGAAAGTGTCAAAACCACCTTAGGACAATAGCCTGTGGTGTCTACTTTATATAAATATATACTTTTGTGTGGCAATTTTGTTTTCTTTTATGGCTATTAAGCTTACAAGACAAACATACCAAATTCTAAAATCGCTCCACATTAAAAGTTTATTTTACTCCTTGTGCTTTGTGACCTGTAACTACCAAAAAAAACTGAAAATCCCAGACACATTATATATTCTGTAAATCAGAACAACTAAATGAATTTATTTTTAATTACTTTCCTTAACCTGCACTAATTGTGCACACATTATTATTGCAAAAACTGTAAAAAAAACAACAATATTTTTTTTTATAATAAATAAGCATTTATATATGTATATGGTACATCAATTTAAAAAAGGTCTATAATATATGCTGGTGCAATAAAAATAGTAAAATGCAAATTGCAGTTGAACGCAAACAGCACAAAATGTGAAAATGACTTGCGTCCTTAAGTGCAAGACACGCTTTTGGAGCTGTGTCCTTAATGGGGCTAAACAGATCATTTTACCCCTTCATGAAGTCTAGGCTAACGTTCGGGGGATTGGGAGCAATATTCACACTTATTAGCACTACTCCTTGGGAGATTCTTCACGGATGGAGTCAGCTGTCCCATTAACAGAAATGCCCATTTCTCCCTCCCAGAGGAATGTTAGTGTTTTTATACACAGTGTTTCCTCAGCAAACTCGCCTTGTGCTCCTGAATCTGATTGGTCACAGTTTCGAAGATGACGCTGGGAGGACTTGAAGTAGCGAGGCGATCCTCTGCCTGCACAATCCACACAGTCAGCTCCTGCATCGTACTGTGAAATTCTGTGACCACGGAGAGGCCATCTGACAAGCAAACCTGTAACAGAATAGCAGTCTTAGCATGGATTGCTTAATAAACCAACACGTTCCATCAATACAGCCCCGTCATGTACACATTATCATATCCTTAGCAACAAACCATAATATAATAATTATAATAGTTTAATCAGAGCATTTTAAAGGACACTCTAGGCGCCATAGTCATTTCAGTTTGTTGTAGTGGTTATGGTACCAGGAGTCACTGCGTGCTGTCCTCTAGAAATCTGTTGTATTATTTGCCAGTGGTCTGACACTTACCTTGCTGTATTGGGCACCAACAACAGTGACCATGAGTCCTTGCAGCTCATTGTCAAATTGTACATTCTGTAGTGGTTATGGTGCCTAGAGTGCCCCTTTAACTAGGAACAGTACCGTTAGATTCCCTAGTACCCAGGCTTCGTGCAGATATTCATGTAATTAGCATTGGAAGGATGAGTAGCAGTTTGAGGACTAACCTTCCAACAGATATACCATCACAATCTGGGCATTCCTTCTGCAAACAGTGAATTATTGTACGTAGTGAGCCAATCAGGTTATAAAACAAGATGGCAAGGTTGTATGAAAAATGGCACCATCTACAATGAGATCTGTGCCACTGACAGAGCAGGTGGGTACCTACCTTCCTGTCCTGAACCTTGGTGTGCACACTCTCCCACTTCTGTTCCAGAATCCGCAGGTGGTGCTCTGTGCTGGAGCCGTGATGTAGTGGGCACGATGCCAAGAGGCGCTGCAGTCGATCCCGTACACTATTATACGTGTGCTGCTTGTACTCCATCTCTTTACACAGATCCTGAGACAGGAACACCATCCATCAAATAGCCAGTCTGGGGGTGTCTATCACTTTACCATTAATTAAATAATTAAATAGCCAGTCTGGGGGTACCTATCACTTTACCATTAATTAAATAATGAAATAGCCAGTCTGGGGGTACCTATCACTTTACCATTAATTAAATAGCCAGTCTGGGGGTGCCTATCACTTTACCAATAATTAAATAATTAAATAGCCAGTCTGGGGGTGCCTATCACTTTACCATTAATTAAATAATTAAATAGCCAGTCTGGGGGTGCCTATCACTTTACCATTAATTAAATAGCCAGTCTGGGGGTGCCTATCACTTTACCATTAATTAAATAGCCAGTCTGGGGGTACCTATCACTTTACCATTAATTAAATAATTAAATACCCAGTCTGGGGGTACCTATCACTTTACCATTAATTAAATAGCCAGTCTGGGGGTGCCTATCACTTTACCATTAATTAAATAATTAAATAGCCAGTCTGGGGGTGCCTATCACTTTACCATTAATTAAATAATTAAATAGCCAGTCTGGGGTGCCTATCACTTTACCATTAATTAAACAGCCAGTCTGGGGGTGCCTATCACTTTACCATTAATTAAATAGCCAGTCTGGGGGTGCCTATCACTTTACCATTAATTAAATAGCCAGTCTGGGGGTACCTATCACTTTACCATTAATTAAATAGCCAGTCTGGGGGTGCCTATCACTTTACCATTAATTAAATAATTAAATAGCCAGTCTGGGGGTGCCTATCACTTTACCATTAATTAAATAATTAAATAGCCAGTCTGGGGGTGCCGATCACTTTACCATTAATTAAATAATTAAATAGCCAGTCTGGGGGTGCCTATCACTTTACCATTAATTAAATAGCCAGTCTGGGGGTACCTATCACTTTACCATTAATTAAATAATTAAATAGCCAGTCTGGGGTGCCTATCACTTTACCATTAATTAAATAATTAAATAGCCAGTCTGGGGGTGCCTATCACTTTACCATTAATTAAATAATTAAATAGCCAGTCTGGGGGTGCCTATCACTTTACCATTAATTAAATAGCCAGTCTGGGGGGCCTATCACTTTACCATTAATTAAATAATTAAATAGCCAGTCTGGGGGTACCTATCACTTTACCATTAATTAAATAGCCAGTCTGGGGGTACCTATCACTTTACCATTAATTAAATAGCCAGTCTGGGGGTACCTATCACTTTACCATTAATTAAATAATTAAATAGCCAGTCTGGGGGTACCTATCACTTTACCATTAATTAAATAATTAAATAGCCAGTCTGGGGGTACCTATCACGTTACCATTAATTAAATAGCCAGTCTGGGGGTGCCTATCACTTTACCACTAATTAAATAGCCAGTCTGGGGGTGCCTATCACTTTACCAATAATTAAATAATTAAATAGCCAGTCTGGGGGTGCCTATCACTTTACCATTAATTAAATAGCCAGTCTGGGGGGCCTATCACTTTACCATTAATTAAATAATTAAATAGCCAGTCTGGGGGTACCTATCACTTTACCATTAATTAAATAATTAAATAGCCAGTCTGGGGGTGCCTATCACTTTACCATTAATTAAATAGCCAGTCTGGGGGGCCTATCACTTTACCATTAATTAAATAATTAAATAGCCAGTCTGGGGGTACCTATCACTTTACCATTAATTAAATAGCCAGTCTGGGGGTACCTATCACTTTACCATTAATTAAATAATTAAATAGCCAGTCTGGGGGTACCTATCACTTTACCATTAATTAAATAGCCAGTCTGGGGGTACCTATCACTTTACCATTAATTAAATAGCCAGTCTGGGGGTACCTATCACTTTACCATTAATTAAATAATTAAATAGCCAGTCTGGGGGTACCTATCACGTTACCATTAATTAAATAGCCAGTCTGGGGGTGCCTATCACTTTACCATTAATTAAATAGCCATTCTGGGGGTACCTATCACTTTACCATTAATTAAATAATTAAATAGCCAGTCTGGGGGTGCCTATCACTTTACCACTAATTAAATAGCCAGTCTGGGGGTGCCTATCACTTTACCAATAATTAAATAATTAAATAGCCAGTCTGGGGGTGCCTATCACTTTACCATTAATTAAATAGCCAGTCTGGGGGTGCCTATCACTTTACCATTAAATAGCCAGTCTGGGGGTGCCTATCACTTTACCATTAATTAAATAGCCAGTCTGGGGGTGCCTATCACTTTACCATTAATTAAATAGCCAGTCTGGGGGTGCCTATCACTTTACCATTAATTAAATAATTAAATAGCCAGTCTGGGGGTGCCTATCACTTTACCATTAATTAAATAATTAAATAGCCAGTCTGGGGGTGCCTATCACTTTACCATTAATTAAATAATTAAATAGCCAGTCTAGGGGTGCCTATCACTTTACCATTAATTAAATAGCCAGTCTGGGGGTACCTATCACTTTACCATTAATTAAATAATTAAATAGCGAGTCTGGGGGTACCTATCACTTTACCATTAATTAAATAATTAAATAGCCAGTCTGGGGGTGCCTATCACTTTACCATTAATTAAATAGCCAGTCTGGGGGTGCCTATCACTTTACCATTAATTAAATAATTAAATAGCCAGTCTGGGGGTGCCTATCACTTTACCATTAATTAAATAGCCAGTCTGGGGGTGCCTATCACTTTACCATTAAATAGCCAGTCTGGGGGTGCCTATCACTTTACCATTAATTAAATAGCCAGTCTGGGGGTGCATATCCCTTTACCAATAATTAAATAGCCAGTCTGGGGGTGCCTATCACTTTACCATTAATTAAATAATTAAATAGCCAGTCTGGGGGTACCTATCACTTTACCATTAATTAAATAATTAAATAACCAGTCTGGGGGTGCCTATCACTTTACCATTAATTAAATAATTAAATAGCCAGTCTGGGGGTGCCTATCACTTTACCATTAATTAAATAATTAAATAGCCAGTCTGGGGGTGCCTATCACTTTACCATTAATTAAATAGCCAGTCTGGGGGTGCCTATCACTTTACCATTAATTAAATAGCCAGTCTGGGGGTGCCTATCAATTTACCATTAATTAAATAATTAAATAGCCAGTCTGGGGGTGCCTACCACTTTACCATTAATTAAATAATTAAATAGCCAGTCTGGGGGTGCCTATCGCTTTACCATTAATTAAATAATTAAATAGCCAGTCTGGGGGTGCCTACCACTTTACCATTAATTAAATAATTAAATAGCCAGTCTGAGGGTGTCTATCACTTTACCATTAATTAAATAGCCAGTCTGGGGGTGTCTATCACTTTACCATTAATTAAATAGCCAGTCTGGGGGTGCCTATCACTTTACCATTAATTAAATAGCCACTCTGGGGGTGCCTATCACTTTACCATTAATTAAATAATTAAATAGCCAGTCTGGGGGTGCCTACCACTTTACCATTAATTAAATAATTAAATAGCCAGTCTGGGGGTGCCTATCGCTTTACCATTAATTAAATAATTAAATAGCCAGTCTGGGGGTGCCTACCACTTTACCATTAATTAAATAATTAAATAGCCAGTCTGAGGGTGTCTATCACTTTACCATTAATTAAATAGCCAGTCTGGGGGTGCCTATCAATTTACCATTAATTAAATAATTAAATAGCCAGTCTGGGGGTGCCTACCACTTTACCATTAATTAAATAATTAAATAGCCAGTCTGGGGGTGCCTATCGCTTTACCATTAATTAAATAATTAAATAGCCAGTCTGGGGGTGCCTACCACTTTACCATTAATTAAATAATTAAATAGCCAGTCTGAGGGTGTCTATCACTTTACCATTAATTAAATAGCCAGTCTGGGGTACCTATCACTTTACCATTAATTAAATAGCCAGTCTGGGGGCGCCTATCACTTTACCATTAATTAAATAGCCAGTCTGGGGGTGCCTATCACTTTACCATTAATTAAATAATTAAATAGCCAGTCTGAGGGTGCCTATCACTTTACCATTAATTAAACAGCCAGTCTGGGGGTACCTATCACTTTACCAATAATTAAATAATTAAATAGCCAGTCTGGGGGTGCCTATCACTTTACCATTAATTAAATAATTAAATAGCCAGTCTGGGGGTGCCTATCACTTTACCATTAATTAAATAGCCAGTCTGGGGTACCTATCACTTTACCATTAATTAAATAATTAAATAGCCAGTCTGGGGGTGCCTATCACTTTACCATTAATTAAATAATTAAATAGCCAGTCTGGGGGTGCCTATCACTTTACCATTAATTAAATAGCCAGTCTGGGGTACCTATCACTTTACCAATAATTAAATAATTAAATAGCCAGTCTGGGGGTGCCTATCACTTTACCAATAATTAAATAGCCAGTCTGGGGGTGCCTATCACTTTACCAATAATTAAATAATTAAATAGCCAGTCTGGGGGTACCTATCACTTTACCAATAATTAAATAATTAAATAGCCAGTCTGGGGGTGCCTATCACTTTACCATTAATTAAATAATTAAATACCCAGTCTGGGGGTGTCTATCACTTTACCATTAATTAAATAGCCAGTCTGGGGGTACCTATCACTTTACCATTAATTAAATAATTAAATAGCCAGTCTGGGGGTGCCTATCACTTTACCATTAATTAAATAATTAAATAGCCAGTCTGGGGGTACCTATCACTTTACCAATAATTAAATAATTAAATAGCCAGTCTGGGGGTGCCTATCACTTTACCATTAATTAAATAGCCAGTCTGGGGGTCCCTATCACTTTACCAATAATTAAATAATTAAATAGCCAGTCTGGGGGTGCCTATCACTTTACCATTAATTAAATAATTAAATAGCCAGTCTGGGGGTGCCTATCACTTTACCATTAATTAAATTGCCAGTCTGGAGGTGCCTATCACTTTCCCATTAATTAAATAGCCAGTCTGGGGGTGCCTATCACTTTACCATTAAATAGCCAGTCTGGGGGTGCCTATCACTTTACCATTAATTAAATAGCCAGTCTGGGGGTGCATATCCCTTTACCAATAATTAAATAAATAAATAGCCAGTCTGGGGGTGCCTATCAATTTACCATTAATTAAATAATTAAATAGCCAGTCTGGGGGTGCCTATCGCTTTACCATTAATTAAATAATTAAATAGCCAGTCTGGGGGTGCCTATCACTTTACCATTAATTAAATAGCCAGTCTGGGGGTGCCTATCACTTTACCATTAAATAGCCAGTCTGGGGGTGCCTATCACTTTACCATTAATTAAATAGCCAGTCTGGGGGTGCATATCCCTTTACCAATAATTAAATAATTAAATAGCCAGTCTGGGGGTGCCTATCAATTTACCATTAATTAAATAATTAAATAGCCAGTCTGGGGGTGCCTACCACTTTACCATTAATTAAATAATTAAATAGCCAGTCTGGGGGTGCCTATCACTTTACCATTAATTAAATAATTAAATACCCAGTCTGGGGGTACCTATCACTTTACCATTAATTAAATAATTAAATACCCAGTCTGGGGGTGCCTATCACTTTACCATTAATTAAATAGCCAGTCTGGGGGTACCTATCACTTTACCATTAATTAAATAATTAAATACCCAGTCTGGGGGTACCTATCACTTTACCATTAATTAAATAGCCAGTCTGGGGGTGCCTATCACTTTACCATTAATTAAATAATTAAATACCCAGTCTGGGGGTACCTATCACTTTACCATTAATTAAATAGCCAGTCTGGGGGTGCCTATCACTTTACCATTAATTAAATAATTAAATACCCAGTCTGGGGGTACCTATCACTTTACCATTAATTAAATAATTAAATAGCCAGTCTGGGGGTGCCTATCACTTTACCATTAATTAAATAATTAAATAGCCAGTCTGGGGGTACCTATCACTTTACCATTAATTAAATAATTAAATACCCAGTCTGGGGGTACCTATCACTTTACCATTAATTAAATAGCCAGTCTGGGGGTGCCTATCACTTTACCATTAATTCAATAATTAAATAGCCAGTCTGGGGTGCATATCACTTTACCATTAATTAAATAATTAAATAGCCAGTCTGGGGGTGCCTATCACTTTACCATTAATTAAATAGCCAGTCTGGGGGTGCCTATCACTTTACCATTAATTAAATAATTAAATAGCCAGTCTGGGGGTGCCTATCACTTTACCATTAATTAAATAATTAAATACCCAGTCTGGGGGTACCTATCACTTTACCATTAATTAAATAGCCAGTCTGGGGGTACCTATCACTTTACCATTAATTAAATAATTAAATAGCCAGTCTGGGGGGCCTATCACTTTACCATTAATTAAATAGCCAGTCTGGGGGTGCCTATCACTTTACCATTAATTAAATAGCCAGTCTGGGGGTGCCTATCACTTTACCATTAATTAAATAGCCAGTCTGGGGGTGCCTATCACTTTACCATTAATTAAATAATTAAATAGCCAGTCTGGGGGTGCCTATCACTTTACCATTAATTAAATAGCCAGTCTGGGGGTGCCTATCACTTTACCATTAATTAAATAATTAAATAGCCAGTCTGGAGGTGCCTATCACTTTACCATTAATTAAATAATTAAATAGCCAGTCTGGGGGTACCTATCACTTTACCATTAATTAAATAATTAAATAGCCAGTCTGGAGGTGCCTATCACTTTACCATTAATTAAATAATTAAATAGCCAGTCTGGGGGTGCCTATCGCTTTACCATTAATTAAATAATTAAATAGCCAGTCTGGGGGTGCCTATCCCTTTACCATTAATTAAATAATTAAATAGCCAGTCTGGGGGTGCCTATCACTTTACCATTAATTAAATAATTAAATAGCCAGTCTGGGGGTGCCTATCACTTTACCATTAATTAAATAGCCAGTCTGGGGGTGCCTATCACTTTACCATTAATTAAATAATTAAATAGCCAGTCTGGGGGTGCCTATCACTTTACCATTAATTAAATAATTAAATAGCCAGTCTGGGGGTGCCTATCACGTTACCATTAATTAAATAATTAAATAGCCAGTCTGGGGGTACCTATCACTTTACCATTAATTAAATAATTAAATAGCCAGTCTGGGGGTGCCTATCACTTTACCATTAATTAAATAATTAAATAGCCAGTCTGGGGGTGCCTATCACTTTACCATTAATTAAATAATTAAATAGCCAGTCTGGGGGTGCCTATCACTTTACCAATAATTAAATAATTAAATAGCCAGTCTGGGGGTGCCTATCACACACCATTAATTAGCCAGTCTTATTAGTTATTACCTGAAGTACTATTCCACAGATCAGCATTAGACACATTCTCAATGAATTGCCTGACACTGCCTGGCTACCTTATTACTGATAATCACTGTGCGTAGTGTCTGATTGCCCAAATCACCGAACTCCTCACCAAGTGCTTGGACAGAGCTTCCCTCGTGGACTCCGGTTGCCCCCACGATGGTCTGGAGAGGGACAAATGAGCCTCCACATGGTCGAGCCACTGCAGGAGCTCAGTGATCTCCAGAGTCACATCCTGCACCTGAATTGAACATTAGGGGTTAATAAGTGAAGTAATTAAATGGTTAAAGGAACAGATATAAAGGGACACTTCACGTTCAATACAAAATAAATACAAATCACTGTTTAGTAGATATACCACAAATTTCTCCTAATGTCCCTCTTTTCTAGGAGCTCAATATTGCTGGTGTGTCTGAGTGTATAACAGAGCTCCACAACAATAATACTCCCAGTAATGTGTCTGAGTGTATAACAGAGCTCCACAGCAATAATACTCCCAGTAATGTGTCTGAGTGTATAACAGAGCTCCACAGTAATAATACTCCCAGTAATGTGTCTGAGTGTATAACAGAGCTCCACAACAATAATACCCCCAGTAATGTGTCTGAGTGTATAACAGAGCTCCACAGCAATAATACTCCCAGTAATGTGTCTGAGTGTATAACAGAGCTCCCCAGCAATAATACTCCCAGTAATGTGTCTGAGTGTATAACAGAGCTACACAGTAATAATACTCCCAGTAATGTGTCTGAGTGTATAACAGAGCTCCACAGCAATAATACTCCCAGTAATGTGTCTGAGTGTATAACAGAGCTCCACAGCAATAATACTCCCAGTAATGTGTCTGAGTGTATAACAGAGCTCCACAGCAATAATATTCCCAGTAATGTGTCTGAGTGTATAACAGAGCTCCACAGCAAAAATACTCCCAGTAATGTGTCTGAGTGTATAACAGAGCTCCACCTCAATAATACTCCCAGTAATGTGTCTGAGTGTATAACAGAGCTCCACAGCAATAATGCTTCTAGTAATGCGTCTGAGTGTATAACAGAGCTCCACAGCAATAATACTCCCAGTAATGTGTCTGAGTGTATAACAGAGCTCCACAGCAATAATACTCCCAGTAATGTGTCTGAGTGTATAACAGAGCTCCACCTCAATAATACTCCCAGTAATGTGTCTGAGTGTATAACAGAGCTCCACAGCAATAATGCTTCTAGTAATGCGTCTGAGTGTATAACAGAGCTCCACAGCAATAATACTCCCAGTAATGTGTCTGAGTGTATAACAGAGCTCCACAGCAATACTACTCCCAGTAATGTGTCTGAGTGTATAACAGAGCTCCACAGCAATAATACTACCAGTAATGTGTCTGAGTGTATAACAGAGCTCCACAGCAATACTACTCCCAGTAATGTGTCTGAGTGTATAACAGAGCTCCACAGCAATAATACTCCCAGTAATGTGTCTGAGTGTATAACAGAGCTCCACAACAATAATACTCCCAGTAATGTGTCTGAGTGTATAACAGAGCTCCACAGCAATAATACTCCCAGTAATGTGTCTGAGTGTATAACAGAGCCCCACAGCAATAATACTCCCAGTAATGTGTCTGAGTGTATAACAGAGTTCCACAGTAATAATACTCCCAGTAATGTGTCTGAGTGTATAACAGAGCTCCACAGCAATAATACTCCCAGTAATGTGTATGAGTGTTTAACAGAGCTCCACAGCAATAATACTCCCAGTAATGTGTCTGAGTGTATAACAGAGCTTCCCAGCAATAATACTCCCAGTAATGTGTCTGAGTGTATAACAGAGCTCAACAGCAATAATACTCCCAGTAATGTGTCTGAGTGTATAACAGAGCTCCATATCAATAATACTCCCAGTAATGTGTCTGAGTATATAACAGAGCTCCTCAGCAATAATACTCCCAGTAATGTGTCTGAGTGTATAACAGAGCTCCACAGCAATAATACTCCCAGTAATGTGTC
Organism: Pelobates fuscus; assembly: GCF_036172605.1. Lineage (NCBI taxonomy): Eukaryota > Metazoa > Chordata > Amphibia > Anura > Pelobatidae > Pelobates > Pelobates fuscus. Next base: position 7,003,308 of record NC_086320.1, on the reverse strand, counting down.
TGAGTGTATAACAGAGCTCCACAGCAATAATACTCCCAGTACTGTGTCTGAGTGTATAACAGAGCTCCCCAGCAATAATACTCCCAGTACTGTGTCTGAGTGTATAAAAGAGCTCCTCAGCAATAATACTCCCAGTAATGTGTCTGAGTGTATAACAGAGCTCCACAGCAATAATACTCCCAGTAATGTGTCTGAGTGTATAACAGAGCTCCCCAGCAATAATACTCCCAGTACTGTGTCTGAGTGTATAACAGAGCTCCACAGCAATAATACTCCCAGTAATGTGTCTGAGTGTGTAACAGAACTCCACAGCAATAATACTCCCAGTAATGTGTCAGAGTGTATAACAGAGCTCCACAGCAATAATACTCCCAGCAATGTGTCTGAGTGTATAACAGAGCTCCACAGCAATAATACTCCCAGTAATGTGTCTGAGTGTATAACAGAGCTCCACAACAATAATACTCCCAGTAATGTGTCTGAGTGTATAACAGAGCTCCACAGCAATAATACTCCCAGTAATGTGTCTGAGTGTATAACAGAGCTCAAAAGCAATAATACTCCCAGTAATGTGTCTGAGTGTATAACAGAGCTCCATATCAATAATACTCCCAGTAATGTGTCTGAGTATATAACAGAGCTCCTCAGCAATAATACTCCCAGTAATGTGTCTGAGTGTATAACAGAGCTCCACAGCAATAATACTCCCAGTAATGTGTCTGAGTGTATAACAGAGCTCCACAGCAATAATACTCCCAGTACTGTGTCTGAGTGTATAACAGAGCTCCCCAGCAATAATACTCCCAGTAATGTGTCTGAGTGTGTAACAGAACTCCACAGCAATAATACTCCCAGTAATGTGTCAGAGTGTATAACAGAGCTCCACAGCAATAATACTCCCAGCAATGTGTCTGAGTGTGTAACAGAACTCCACAGCAATAATACTCCCAGTAATGTGTCAGAGTGTATAACAGAGCTCCACAGCAATAATACTCCCAGCAATGTGTCTGAGTGTATAACAGAGCTCCACAGTAATAATACTCCCAGTAATGAGTGTGAGTGTATAACAGAGCTCCCCAGCAATAACACTCCCAGTATTGTGTCTGAGTGCATAACAGAACTCCACAGCAATAATACTCCCAGTAATGTGTCAGAGTGTATAACAGAGCTCCACAGCAATAATACTCCCAGCAATGTGTCTGAGTGTATAACAGAGCTCCACAGTAATAATACTCCCAGTAATGTCTGAGTGTATAACAGAGCTCCACAGCAATAATACTCCCAGTAATGTGTCTGAGTGTATAACAGAGCTCCACAGCAATAATACTCCCAGTAATGTGTCTGAGTGTATAACAGAGCTCCACAGTAATAATACTCCCAGTAATGTGTCTGAGTGTATAACAGAGCTCCACAACAATAATACTCCCAGTAATGTGTCTGAGTGTATAACAGAGCTCCACAGCAATAATACTCCCAGTAATGTGTCTGAGTGTATAACAGAGCTCCACAGTAATAATACTCCCAGTAATGTGTCTGAGTGTATAACAGAGCTCCACAACAATAATACCCCCAGTAATGTGTCTGAGTGTATAACAGAGCTCGACAGCAATAATACTCCCAGTAATGTGTCTGAGTGTATAACAGAGCTCCCTAGCAATAATACTCCCAGTAATGTGTCTGAGTGTATAACAGAGCTACACAGTAATAATACTCCCAGTAATGTGTCTGAGTGTATAACAGAGCTCCACAGCAATAATACTCCCAGTAATGTGTCTGAGTGTATAACAGAGCTCCACAGCAATAATACTCCCAGTAATGTGTCTGAGTGTATAACAGAGCTCCACAGCAATACTATTCCCAGTAATGTGTCTGAGTGTATAACAGAGCTCCACAGCAAAAATACTCCCAGTAATGTGTCTGAGTGTATAACAGAGCTCCACCTCAATAATACTCCCAGTAATGTGTCTGAGTGTATAACAGAGCTCCACAGCAATAATGCTTCTAGTAATGCGTCTGAGTGTATAACAGAGCTCCACAGCAATAATACTCCCAGTAATGTGTCTGAGTGTATAACAGAGCTCCACAGCAATAATACTCCCAGTAATGTGTCTGAGTGTATAACAGAGCTCCACAGCAATAATACTCCCAGTACTGTGTCTGAGTGTATAACAGAGCTCCCCAGCAATAATACTCCCAGTACTGTGTCTGAGTGTATAAAAGAGCTCCTCAGCAATAATACTCCCAGTAATGTGTCTGAGTGTATAACAGAGCTCCACAGCAATAATACTCCCAGTAATGTGTCTGAGTGTATAACAGAGCTCCCCAGCAATAATACTCCCAGTACTGTGTCTGAGTGTATAACAGAGCTCCACAGCAATAATACTCCCAGTAATGTGTCTGAGTGTGTAACAGAACTCCACAGCAATAATACTCCCAGTAATGTGTCAGAGTGTATAACAGAGCTCCACAGCAATAATACTCCCAGCAATGTGTCTGAGTGTATAACAGAGCTCCACAGCAATAATACTCCCAGTAATGTGTCTGAGTGTATAACAGAGCTCCACAACAATAATACTCCCAGTAATGTGTCTGAGTGTATAACAGAGCTCCACAGCAATAATACTCCCAGTAATGTGTCTGAGTGTATAACAGAGCTCAACAGCAATAATACTCCCAGTAATGTGTCTGAGTGTATAACAGAGCTCCATATCAATAATACTCCCAGTAATGTGTCTGAGTATATAACAGAGCTCCTCAGCAATAATACTCCCAGTAATGTGTCTGAGTGTATAACAGAGCTCCACAGCAATAATACTCCCAGTAATGTGTCTGAGTGTATAACAGAGCTCCACAGCAATAATACTCCCAGTACTGTGTCTGAGTGTATAACAGAGCTCCCCAGCAATAATACTCCCAGTAATGTGTCTGAGTGTGTAACAGAACTCCACAGCAATAATACTCCCAGTAATGTGTCAGAGTGTATAACAGAGCTCCACAGCAATAATACTCCCAGCAATGTGTCTGAGTGTGTAACAGAACTCCACAGCAATAATACTCCCAGTAATGTGTCAGAGTGTATAACAGAGCTCCACAGCAATAATACTCCCAGCAATGTGTCTGAGTGTATAACAGAGCTCCACAGTAATAATACTCCCAGTAATGAGTGTGAGTGTATAACAGAGCTCCCCAGCAATAACACTCCCAGTATTGTGTCTGAGTGTATAACAGAACTCCACAGCAATAATACTCCCAGTAATGTGTCAGAGTGTATAACAGAGCTCCACAGCAATAATACTCCCAGCAATGTGTCTGAGTGTATAACAGAGCTCCACAGTAATAATACTCCCAGTAATGTCTGAGTGTATAACAGAGCTCCACAGCAATAATACTCCCAGTAATGTGTCTGAGTGTATAACAGAGCTCCACAGCAATAATACTCCCAGTAATGTGTCTGAGTGTATAACAGAGCTCCACAGTAATAATACTCCCAGTAATGTGTCTGAGTGTATAACAGAGCTCCACAACAATAATACTCCCAGTAATGTGTCTGAGTGTATAACAGAGCTCCACAGCAATAATACTCCCAGTAATGTGTCTGAGTGTATAACAGAGCTCCACAGTAATAATACTCCCAGTAATGTGTCTGAGTGTATAACAGAGCTCCACAACAATAATACCCCCAGTAATGTGTCTGAGTGTATAACAGAGCTCCACAGCAATAATACTCCCAGTAATGTGTCTGAGTGTATAACAGAGCTCCCTAGCAATAATACTCCCAGTAATGTGTCTGAGTGTATAACAGAGCTACACAGTAATAATACTCCCAGTAATGTGTCTGAGTGTATAACAGAGCTCCACAGCAATAATACTCCCAGTAATGTGTCTGAGTGTATAACAGAGCTCCACAGCAATAATACTCCCAGTAATGTGTCTGAGTGTATAACAGAGCTCCACAGCAATAATATTCCCAGTAATGTGTCTGAGTGTATAACAGAGCTCCACAGCAAAAATACTCCCAGTAATGTGTCTGAGTGTATAACAGAGCTCCACCTCAATAATACTCCCAGTAATGTGTCTGAGTGTATAACAGAGCTCCACAGCAATAATGCTTCTAGTAATGCGTCTGAGTGTATAACAGAGCTCCACAGCAATAATACTCCCAGTAATGTGTCTGAGTGTATAACAGAGCTCCACAGCAATAATACTCCCAGTAATGTGTCTGAGTGTATAACAGAGCTCCACCTCAATAATACTCCCAGTAATGTGTCTGAGTGTATAACAGAGCTCCACAGCAATAATGCTTCTAGTAATGCGTCTGAGTGTATAACAGAGCTCCACAGCAATAATACTCCCAGTAATGTGTCTGAGTGTATAACAGAGCTCCACAGCAATACTACTCCCAGTAATGTGTCTGAGTGTATAACAGAGCTCCACAGCAATAATACTCCCAGTAATGTGTCTGAGTGTATAACAGAGCTCCACAGCAATACTACTCCCAGTAATGTGTCTGAGTGTATAACAGAGCTCCACAGCAATAATACTCCCAGTAATGTGTCTGAGTGTATAACAGAGCTCCACAACAATAATACTCCCAGTAATGTGTCTGAGTGTATAACAGAGCTCCACAGCAATAATACTCCCAGTAATGTGTCTGAGTGTATAACAGAGCCCCACAGCAATAATACTCCCAGTAATGTGTCTGAGTGTATAACAGAGTTCCACAGTAATAATACTCCCAGTAATGTGTCTGAGTGTATAACAGAGCTCCACAGCAATAATACTCCCAGTAATGTGTATGAGTGTATAACAGAGCTCCACAGCAATAATACTCCCAGTAATGTGTCTGGGTGTATAACAGAGCTCCCCAGCAATAATACTCCCAGTAATGTGTCTGAGTGTATAACAGAGCTCAACAGCAATAATACTCCCAGTAATGTGTCTGAGTGTATAACAGAGCTCCATATCAATAATACTCCCAGTAATGTGTCTGAGTATATAACAGAGCTCCTCGGCAATAATACTCCCAGTAATGTGTCTGAGTGTATAACAGAGCTCCACAGCAATAATACTCCCAGTAATGTGTCTGAGTGTATAACAGAGCTCCACAGCAATAATACTCCCAGTACTGTGTCTGAGTGTATAACAGAGCTCCCCAGCAATAATACTCCCAGTACTGTGTCTGAGTGTATAAAAGAGCTCCTCAGCAATAATACTCCCAGTAATGTGTCTGAGTGTATAACAGAGCTCCACAGCAATAATACTCCCAGTAATGTGTCTGAGTGTATAACAGAGCTCCCCAGCAATAATACTCCCAGTACTGTGTCTGAGTGTATAACAGAGCTCCACAGCAATAATACTCCCAGTAATGTGTCTGAGTGTGTAACAGAACTCCACAGCAATAATACTCCCAGTAATGTGTCAGAGTGTATAACAGAGCTCCACAGCAATAATACTCCCAGCAATGTGTCTGAGTGTATAACAGAGCTCCACAGCAATAATACTCCCAGTAATGTGTCTGAGTGTATAACAGAGCTCCACAACAATAATACTCCCAGTAATGTGTCTGAGTGTATAACAGAGCTCCACAGCAATAATACTCCCAGTAATGTGTCTGAGTGTATAACAGAGCTCAACAGCAATAATACTCCCAGTAATGTGTCTGAGTGTATAACAGAGCTCCATATCAATAATACTCCCAGTAATGTGTCTGAGTATATAACAGAGCTCCTCAGCAATAATACTCCCAGTAATGTGTCTGAGTGTATAACAGAGCTCCACAGCAATAATACTCCCAGTAATGTGTCTGAGTGTATAACAGAGCTCCACAGCAATAATACTCCCAGTACTGTGTCTGAGTGTATAACAGAGCTCCCCAGCAATAATACTCCCAGTAATGTGTCTGAGTGTGTAACAGAACTCCACAGCAATAATACTCCCAGTAATGTGTCAGAGTGTATAACAGAGCTCCATAGCAATAATACTCCCAGCAATGTGTCTGAGTGTGTAACAGAACTCCACAGCAATAATACTCCCAGTAATGTGTCAGAGTGTATAACAGAGCTCCACAGCAATAATACTCCCAGCAATGTGTCTGAGTGTATAACAGAGCTCCACAGTAATAATACTCCCAGTAATGAGTGTGAGTGTATAACAGAGCTCCCCAGCAATAACACTCCCAGTATTGTGTCTGAGTGTATAACAGAACTCCACAGCAATAATACTCCCAGTAATGTGTCAGAGTGTATAACAGAGCTCCACAGCAATAATACTCCCAGCAATGTGTCTGAGTGTATAACAGAGCTCCACAGTAATAATACTCCCAGTAATGAGTGTGAGTGTATAACAGAGCTCCCCAGCAATAACACTCCCAGTATTGTGTCTGAGTGTATAACAGAGCTCCACAGCAATAATACTCCCAGTATTGTGTCTGAGTGTATAGCAGAGCTCCGCAGCAATAATACTCCCAGTAATGTGTCTGAGTGTGTAACAGAGCTCCACAGCAATAATACTCCCAGTAATGTGTCTGAGTGTATAACAGAGCTCCACAGCAATAATACTCCCAGTAATGTGTCTGAGTGTATAACAGAGCCCCACAGCAATAATACTCCCAGTAATGTGTCTGAGTGTATAACAGAGCTCCACAGCAATAATACTCCCAGTAATGTGTCTGGCTGTATAACAGAGCCCCACAGCAATAATACTCCCAGTAATGTGTCTGAGTGTATAACAGAACTCCACAGCAATAATACTCCCAGTAATGTGTCTGAGTGTATAACAGAGCTCCACAGCAATAATACTCCCAGTAATGTGTCTGAGTGTATAACAGAGCCCCACAGCAATAATACTCCCAGTAGTGTCTGAGTGTATAACAGAGCTCCACAGCAATAATACTCCCAGTAATGTGTCTGAGTGTATAACAGAGCTCCACAGTAATAATACTCCCAGTAATGTGTCTGAGTGTATAACAGAGCCCCACAGTAATAATATTCCCAGTAATGTGTCTGAGTGTATAACAGAGCTCCACAGCAATAATACTCCCAGTAATGTGTCTGAGTGTATAACAGAGCTCCACAATAATAATACTCCCAGTAATGAGTGTGAGTGTATAACAGAGCTCCCCAGCAATAACACTCCCAGTATTGTGTCTGAGTGTATAACAGAACTCCACAGCAATAATACTCCCAGTAATGTGTCAGAGTGTATAACAGAGCTCCACAGCAATAATACTCCCAGCAATGTGTCTGAGTGTATAACAGAGCTCCACAGTAATAATACTCCCAGTAATGAGTGTGAGTGTATAACAGAGCTCCCCAGCAATAACACTCCCAGTATTGTGTCTGAGTGTATAACAGAGCTCCACAGCAATAATACTCCCAGTATTGTGTCTGAGTGTATAGCAGAGCTCCGCAGCAATAATACTCCCAGTAATGTGTCTGAGTGTGTAACAGAGCTCCACAGCAATAATACTCCCAGTAATGTGCCTGAGTGTATAACAGAGCTCCACAGCAATAATACTCCCAGTAATGTGTCTGAGTGTATAACAGAGCCCCACAGCAATAATACTCCCAGTAATGTGTCTGAGTGTATAACAGAGCTCCAAAGCAATAATACTCCCAGTAATGTGTCTGGCTGTATAACAGAGCCCCACAGCAATAATACTCCCAGTAATGTGTCTGAGTGTATAACAGAGCTCCACAGCAATAATACTCCCAGTAATGTGTCTGAGTGTATAACAGAGCCCCACAGCAATAATACTCCCAGTAGTGTCTGAGTGTATAACAGAGCTCCACAGCAATAATACTCCCAGTAATGTGTCTGAGTGTATAACAGAGCTCCACAGTAATAATACTCCCAGTAATGTGTCTGAGTGTATAACAGAGCTCCACAGCAATAATACTCCCAGTAATGTGTCTGAGTGTATAACAGAGCTCCTCAGCAATAATACTCCCAGTAATGTGTCTGAGTGTATAACAGAGCTCCACAGCAATAATACTCCCAGTAATGTGTCTGAGTGTATAACAGAGCTCCACAGCAATAATACTCCCAGTAATGTGTCTGCGTGTATAACAGAGCTCCTCAGCAATAATACTCCCAGTAATGTGTCTGAGTGTATAACAGAGCTCCACAGCAATAATACTCCCAGTAATGTGTCTGAGTGTATAACAGAGCTCCACAGCAATAATACTCCCAGTAATGTGTCTGAGTGTATAACAGAGCTCCTCAGCAATAATACTCCCAGTAATGTGTCTGAGTGTATAACAGAGCCCCACAGTAATAATATTCCCAGTAATGTGTCTGAGTGTATAACAGAGCTCCACAGCAATAATACTCCCAGTAATGTGTCTGAGTGTATAACAGAGCCCCACAGTAATAATATTCCCAGTAATGTGTCTGAGTGTATAACAGAGCTCCACAGCAATAATACTCCCAGTAAAGTCCCTGAGGAGTCAGGCAAGGCCTAGAAAGAACAGGGACATGTGAGTGTGAGGGGGATGTATAATAGGCCTTTTGTATGGTGGGAGTAGTAGTATGGGACAGATGGGTGGGTTTACAGGATAGCAGCCATCTTAATTATCAGTTGGTAACAGCTTGGTAATTGCGTGGTTGTTGCCTCCTTTGTATCTGCTTACCAAGTGCTGTTTTCGGCCAGGGTCACTTTGGATATCAAGGCTGTCCTCTTTGCCCTCAGGGCTGAGGCCTTACAAGATGGGGGTCTGCATCTGCAGGATCAGCTGGCTCGTCCTCAGGCCTCCGCGGCTATTGCCGCTTCCCCTCCTGGCGGTACCAATCAGGACTTAATACTGGACCAGGTACTATTGTGACTATGTTCCAGTTTAATGGAGTTATTAATTTCATAAGGTGGTTCTCTATCTGTATGTTTGATGGGGATCTCTTCATATCCTGCAAGTATCCGTCTGGATTTTGTTGTGTCTAACCTAACGGCCAGATGATTTCAGCAAGTATATGGTTAATAGACACACGATCCAGACATCCAATCGGAACAGGAATCGTCACTAAGGGCGGGGTTTACCGGTGTTCGACCAGTTTTGGCGCGAACGCTGCACTCATACCCCCAGCATATACTAAGTATAGTGGGCTATTTAAGGAGCTCCCGTTGACTTGACCCACTGTTTAGCCTCAGACGAAGGCGCGTTCTGTAGCGCCGAAACACGTGTTAGGTAGCAGTAGGAAGGATAGTTTAAGTCTGGCAACCGACCTGTATAGTTTCCTTGGAAGATTAGCTAGTCAGTTTTTCTGGGCTATGCACCTTTGAACGATTTGAATAAGGGGACGGGGAAATCGTGGGTGACGGGGGTGTTTGGTATATTTTTCGTCAGATCTCGTCATTCTCCATGCTGGTTTATCTCTGTGGAGAACTGACCAATAGATCTGTAGTTTTCCCCTCCCATTGTTTGTTTCCGTCCTCCAGCAACAGCAGTGCAGTAGATGGTATACAGATTGTTACATTGTATCCATCAATCTGCTAAACTCTGACTAGCCTTCGATTATATTGTTGATAAAACCGCTTCTGTCACTATTTTTTGTCACAGGATTTCCCATGTGTATATATATTTGTTGTTGCAAGCAAGCACCACACTGGGACTGTACATAGTGACTACAGGATTGGTTTAACTTCTTCTCTTTTATATTATGCAATCCCGTGAAGGATTGCTTCTGTGAGACGGAATACACAGGTTGGGGGGATCTGTAGCTGTACTGAGCTTTACATCCTGTGGGCAACACCCCTAGGATATTTATCCCCAATCCAGACACTCATCCTCCTATTTTAAGTTTATTATTATTTTCTTTTGTCTAAAACTCTCCACAAGGGGTTTTTTTATTCAACAGCCACCATTAAAGGTTACGTTTTATAATTCACTGTACATATGTATAGCTATGCACTAGGGGGCGCCCTATCTCGTTTGACCAATCTAGGTCTACTTCCCTCCTGGCGGTAGCAGAATTTCCCGTCGGCCTCCAGAACGTTTTGCCCCTCAGGGGGAAGCTACGGGCTCTCCTGCACCCAGGATTGCTGCAGGAAGTTAGGCTTATTATTAATCATCTGCAACTTGATGAAGGCCTCTGTGTAGGTCAAAACGTTGCACTTTGTATCCCAATAAACCTGCCTTCCTGCAGCAATCCTGAGTGCCTGGAACTCATTTATTTTATCTACTAAACTGGGTTTGGCCAACCCCGGCCCTGATAATCACCTGGATTCCAAGTTGTGAGTGTGGTATCCTCAGTTTGTGACTTACTACCGCCCTGTCTCCCAGCATTATGTTTGATATCATCGTTCCTTTAATTAAGCAGTTATTACTCAGTGTCTCTCCATTTCTGGTTTGAGGAACAGTTCTCATTAAGAATCATAAAACATGCACGCGCCTTGTCCTGTGATACATTATTAGTAACAATTCAGGCTGGGTCTCTGTTCCCATATATTACCCGGCTGAGATCATTCTCCAGCCCCAGCTGCCGTCTTTCTGTTTCACTGCGTACGTACTCCCAGTGCTGCTTCAGCTCGTCCAGCTTCCCGTGTAGACATTCTGCCCCGTCCCCAAGTAAAATGCCCCGGCCAAACTCATTCACACACTCCACTGTGCGCGTATGAGACAGCACATCGTTCCTTAGTACCTGAGGAAAGCACATAATAGGATTACCTCAATACTAACCCCAACTAAATACCCAGCCTGGGAAATTACCCCAATACCAACCCCAACTATATAACCAGTCTGGGAGATTACCCCAATACTAACCCGACTATATAACCAGCCTGGGAGATTACCCCAATACTAACCCCAACTATATAACCAGTTTGGGAGATTACCCCAATACCAACCCCAACTATATAACCAGTTTGGGAGATTACCCCAATAACAACCCCAACTATATAACCAGTCTGGGAGATTACCCCAATACTAACCCGACTATATAACCAGCCTGGGAGATTACCCCAATATTAACCCGACTATAAAACCAGTCTTGGAGATTACCCCAATACTAACACCAAATATATAACCAGTCTGGGAGATTACCCCAATACTAACCCCAACTAAATACCCAGCCTGGGAGATTACCCCAATACTAACACCAAATATATAACCAGCCTGGGAGATTACCCCAATACTAACACCAAATATATAACCAGCCTGGGAGATTACCCCAATACTAACACCAAATATATAACCAGCCTGGGAGATTACCCTAATACTAACCCTAACTATATAACCAGCCTAGGAGATTTCCCCAATACTAAACCCCGACTTTATAACCAGTCTGGGAGATTACCCAAATACTAAACCCGGCAATATAATCAGTCTGGGAGATTACCCAAATACTAACCATGACTATTTAACCAGTCTGGGTTATATACCTCAATAGATTACCCCAATACTAACCCCAACTATATAACCAGTCTGGGAGATTACGCCAATACTAACCATGACTAGATAACCAGTCTGGTATAATTACACCAATATTAAACTCGACTATATAACCAGCCTGGGAGATTACCCCAATACTAAACCCGGCAATATAAACAGTATGGGATATTACCCCAATACTAAACCTGAGTATATAACCAGTCTGGGAGATTCAACTATATAACCAGTCTGGGTGATTACCCCAATACTAACCCGAGTAGATAACCAGTCTAGGAGATTACCCCAATACTAACCATGACAAGGTAACCAGTCTGGGAGATTATACCAATACTAACCATGACTATACAACCAGTCTGGGAGATTACCCTAATACTAACCCGAGTATATAATCAGCCTGGGAGATTACCCCAATACTAAGCCCGGCAATATAACCAGTGTGGGATATTACCCCAATACTAAACCTGACTATATAACCAGTCTGGGAGATTACCCCAATACTAACCCCAACTATATAACCAGTCTTGGAGATTACCCCAATACTAACACCAAATATATAACCAGCCTGGGAGATTACCCTAATACTAACCCTAACTATATAACCAGCCTAGGAGATTTCCCCAATACTAAACCCCGACTTTATAACCAGTCTGGGAGATTACCCAAATACTAAACCCGGCAATATAATCAGTCTGGGAGATTACCCAAATACTAACCATGACTATTTAACCAGTCTGGGTTATATACCTCAATAGATTACCCCAATACTAACCCCAACTATATAACCAGTCTGGGAGATTACGCCAATACTAACCATGACTAGATAACCAGTCTGGTATAATTACACCAATATTAAACTCGACTATATAACCAGCCTGGGAGATTACCCCAATACTAAACCCGGCAATATAAACAGTATGGGATATTACCCCAATACTAAACCTGAGTATATAACCAGTCTGGGAGATTCAACTATATAACCAGTCTGGGTGATTACCCCAATACTAACCCGAGTAGATAACCAGTCTAGGAGATTACCCCAATACTAACCATGACAAGGTAACCAGTCTGGGAGATTATACCAATACTAACCATGACTATACAACCAGTCTGGGAGATTACCCTAATACTAACCCGAGTATATAATCAGCCTGGGAGATTACCCCAATACTAAGCCCGGCAATATAACCAGTGTGGGATATTACCCCAATACTAAACCTGACTATATAACCAGTCTGGGAGATTACCCCAATACTAACCCCAACTATATAACCAGCCTGGGAGATTTCCCCAATACTAAACCCCAACTGATAACCAGTCTGGGAGATTACCCAAATACTAAACCCGGCAATATAACCAGTCTGGGATATTACCCAAATACTAACCAGTCTGGGTTATATACCCCAATAGATTACCCCAATACTAACCCCGACTATATAACCAGCCTGGGAGATTACCCCAATACTAAGCCCGGCAATATAACCAGTATGGGATATTACCCTCATACTAAACCTGAGTATATAACCAGTCTGGGAGATTACCCCTATACTAACCCCAACTATATAACCAGTCTGGGAGATTACTCCAATACTAACCCAAGTATATAACCAGTCTGGGAGATTACCCCAATACTAACCATGACTATGTAACCAGTCTGGGAGATTACCCCAATACTAACCGAGTATATAACCAGTCTGGGAGATTACCCCAATACTAACCCGAGTATATAACCAGTCTAGGAGATTACCCCAATACTAACCATGACAAGGTAACCAGTCTGGGAGATTATACCAATACTAACCATTACTATATAACCAGTCTGGGAGATTACCCTAATACTAACCCGAGTATATAATCAGCCTGGGAGATTACCCCAATACTAAGCCCGGCAATATAACCAGTCTGGGACATTACCCCAATACTAACCATGACTATATAACCAGTCTGGGATATTACCCCAATACTAACCCGAGTATATAACCAGTCTAGGAGATTACCCCAATACTAACCATGACAAGGTAAGCAGTCTGGGAGATTATACCAATACTAACCATGACTATATAACCAGTCTGGGAGATTACCCTAATACTAACCCGAGTATATAATCAGCCTGGGAGATTACCCCAATACTAAACCCGGCAATATAACCAGTATGGGATATTACCCCAATACTGAACCCGACTTTATAACCAGTCTGGGAGATTACCCCAATACTAACTCTGACTAAATAACTAGTCTGGGATACTAAACCCGACTATATAACCAGTTTGGAAAATTACCACAGTACTAACCCTGACTGTAAAACCAGTATGGGAGATTACCCCAATACTAAACCCGACTATATAACCAGTCTGGGAGATTAGACCAATACTAAACCGGACTATATAACCAGTCTGGAAGATTACCCCAGTACTAACTCTGACTTTGAAACCAGCCTGGGAGATTATATCATTAATTATATCATTAAGCCTGGGATTTCCATTCGGGCAACTAACCGAGGCATCAGTTCGGTCCTATCACTATATATAATATAACTTGACTACTGGTCATGCTGCTAAGCCTTGGTCCAATGGGGACAGATCTTCAGTATAAGGGGACTACCCATGTTTGCTATGAGCTATGACACATCCCTTTCTCTGAGTGGTGGGGTATGGTGAACAAACTCACCTTGTGTTTGGCCAGCTCGATTTCGCAGGTTTGAAGGTCAATGCAGACTGGGTGCGGACCTTGGAGCTGTTCGGCTGTGTTAGACAACCAGTGGAAGAGCTCTTCGAGCTGGTTCTGGAACTGGCCAAGTCCTAGCAGGGCATCTTCTAATTGGTGCTGGATGGAGATATAGACGGGTATAAAACACGTGATGGGGTGACAGAAAACCACTGAAAAAATGTGTTATACACACATACTATCACTATATAAACCCATTGGGGAGCACATTGAGTGTATGAGGATATCGGGCACATCAACCTCTAACCCATCTTAACCTGCTAATACAACATAGCAGCAGAACAAACTCTATCGTAGTTTAATCTCTGCACAGACAGTGTAACTAACATCAGCTCAGTTTTGTTTTCTATTTTTGATTTTCTTTCCTACATTTTCCTGCGTGTGGATCTAAATCGTGGGAGCCGTTTAGTGTAGGGGACCTCGTACTGCGTAACGTGGAAACTTCTGTTCTAAGTTACCCTCTTGTAAGAAGCGGCCATGGAAGTATGTTTTAATTAATTTCTCCCAGTGGTCAGACCTTTCATGTAAGGATACGATGAGTTTTCACTCACAATAAGTGAGTGTTAATAGACGGATATTTAAAGAGTAATTGATTGTTACAGCAAGTTATGTCATGGGAATATCATTAATATTTTACATATTACATAAGTGGTTTCATGCCTTTTTACCCTACGTGTAATATGTAAAGTCAGGGTGAGTTTTGTTTTGTTTAGTATTCATTATATTTATATATTTAGTTGTAATTCTCTCGACATCGCAAGTTACGTTGTGAAGTTAGGGTGAACTTTTAAATAAACTGCCAATTATCAGAGAATACCTGATAGTGAGATTATTGGGGAGATCATACCCCATAACATATTTATCATATACCTGTTTCAGTATCCTGTTTATTATACCATAACCAGTCATGGCGCGTATAGAGATAGTATATTACACGCCGTGTGATCTCACCTGTCTGTTCACTGCCTCCTCCTCCAACTTGTCCCAACGCTCTCTGTAGTCACCGATCTGCGAGTCGCATGCTTTACCACCAGACTTGCTGGCTACGTTCAAGTGGCCAAGGCTCTCCAGCTCCACTCTGTGCTGATAGAGATCTCTCTTAAACTCCTGCAGCAGTCAGAATGAGATAAAGCTCTTTAGATGGCTAGCAGACTCACAAATAATGCATTCAAAAATAGAAAAAATAGACATCTTAAAAACAAGGGAAAAAAGGTGCTAACCTATTCATCTCTAGTGTTTGTCCATCAGAACAGAGATCGTCTAAGCCAGGTGTAGTCAACCTTTTAGTACATACTGCCCACTTGTGTATGTTTGTTAATGTTAAAATTTCCTTATCGTCCACCGACCAGTGCTGTAGTAACTAATATTATACTTTTTTTTTTTTAGAAAGGAGGTTTTTTATTTATTTTTTAAATATGTACTTAAATTTATCTATTTTTTTAAACTATTTTTCTATTTTCTATTCTGCTTTTTTTCTATGTATGTCTGTGAGGTGCTGTGTGTGTGAAGGGTGTAGTGTGTGTGTGTGTGAGATAGGTGCCTTGTGTGTGAGAGGTGCAGTGTGTGTGAAGGGTGTTGAGTGTGTGTGAGGGGTGCTGTATATGTTAAGGGTGCAGTGTGTGTGAGTGGTGCTGTGTGTGCGAGGGGTACTGTATGTGTGAATGATGTTGAGTGTGTGTCAGGGAGGCGGTGTGTGTGTGAGGGATGCAGTGTAAGTGAGGGGGCAGTCTGTGTGTGTGTGAGGGGGCAGTCTGTGTGCAATGGGTGTAGTGTGTGTCTGTGAGGGGGCAGCCTGTGCGCAAGGGGTGTAGTGCGTGTGTGTGAGGGGGTAGCCTGTACGTGTGTGCGAAGGGGCAGTGTGTGTGTGTGAGGGGTGTAGTGTGTGGTGCATGAATGGATCTCCCCTGCCGGCCTTGGTCCACAACCATCGAGGCCCACCAGGCATTTTCTGCAGAACCCACCACTGCCCACCTGAAATCTTAAACCTCCCACTAGTGGGTGGTAGGCCTAAAGCAAACCTGTGGTGGCAGATATAGGTTTGCAGTTTTACAATTAGGTGTTTCTCCCATTAATAATGTTAAAGGCTCACATTTCAATGTATTTCCTTTACCCCGGTCTCCTGCTGAGACCATCAGCCATGTTTCAGTGGGTGTTACACCTGGCTTAAGATACAGCTGTCCTGCATACCCCTGTTTAGGAACCACGGACCTGCTGTCTATTACAGGTTTAGAGTCGCCAACACTTTATGCTGAGTAAATAAACTGTATTCGTTCTCACATTGTCTTCCAAAGCTCTTGCCGTATGTCAGACATGCCGAGCACAGGATTCCTATCTCTGTGCCAATCGGCACACACTGAACTGACTGACAGGACTACAAAAGGGCTGGTTTTTAATCTCTGATTTTAGAGAAATCTGGACATTTACTAGCAATTCTGCGCACACAGTGTGTAGATGAAATTTGATTTACTCTACATTGCAGATTAGTGCTGGCATAGAGTACCAAGAACAAGCTGGGATTTCCCAATCATTTCTGGTCAGTCTTTTGTTTTCACTGAGAGAGATGTGTGCATCCCACAAACCTCTGCTCAGCAGAGTATTACAGATTTGTTATCCAGCACATGACAGTAGCTTCATTCATGAAAGCAGGTGAATGAATTTACTTGGCAAGCTAATAGAAGTTACAAAAATGCAATAGTATTTTCTGGGATGAGGAACTGTCACGGTTCCACTGTATTCCTGTAACTGAATATCTGCATTTCCATTGAGGTTTATGGGAAAGTGAGAATGACCAGAGATGAGATCATTGAGCGTAATAAGACTTACTCTGTGGAATCAGTTCGGCATGGATGGTGTGCTCATGCACATACTAGGTCGGGATGGATGGTGTGCGCATGCACATACTAGGTCGGGATGGGTGGTGTGCGCATGCACATACTAGGTCGGCATGGGTGGTGTGCGCATGCACATACTAGGTCGGCATGGGTGGTGTGCGCCTGCACATACTAGGTCGGCATGGGTGGTGTGCGCATGCACATACCAGTTTGGCATGGGTGGTGTGCGCCTGCACATACTAGGTCGGCATGGGTGGTGTGCGCATGCAAATACTAGGTCGGCATGGGTGGTGTGTGACTGCACATACTAGGTCGGGATGGGTGGTGTGCTCATGCACATACTAGGTCGGCATGGGTGGTGTGCGCATGCACATACTAGGTCGGCATGGGTGGTGTGTGACTGCACATACTAGGTCGGCATGGATGGTGTGCGCATGCACATACTAGGTCGGGATGGGTGGTGTGCTCATGCACATACTAGGTCGGGATGGGTGGTGTGCGCATGCACATACTAGGTCGGGATGGGTGGTGTGCGCATGCACATACTAGGTCGGCATGGGTGGTGTGCGCATGCACATACTAGGTCGGCATGGGTGGTGTGCGCCTGCACATACTAGGTCGGCATGGGTGGTGTGCGCATGCACATACCAGTTTGGCATGGGTGGTGTGCGCCTGCACATACTAGGTCGGCATGGGTGGTGTGCGCATGCACATACTAGGTCGGCATGGGTGGTGTGTGACTGCACATACTAGGTCGGGATGGGTGGTGTGCTCATGCACATACTAGGTCGGCATGGGTGGTGTGCGCATGCACATACTAGGTCGGCATGGGTGGTGTGTGACTGCACATACTAGGTCGGCATGGATGGTGTGTGCATGCACATACTAGGTCGGCATGGGTGGTGTGCGCATTCACATACCAGTTCTCACCTTCAGTTCACCCAGCTGATGCTTCACCATATCTAGATCTCCACCGATCAGGAACTGTTGTGAGAGCTTTGATTCTGCAGCCACTAGCCAATCCAGCAATCTCTGAGAAAAGAGCCATTATTACTGCACTATATGCAAACACCGAAACTGACCAACAATGGAGACCTTATAAACAGGTGTCACTGTGTAATGTACAGACCAGCTTACATGGGGATTATGGGAGATGGCAGAAGGAGCTTCCAGACATGGAAAGTAGGGGACGAATAGAGGAGACTGGGGTATCGTGGGGGTAAATACAGGAGGAGGACTATTAATATGGTTGAAAATAGGGCTGAAGGTGCCTCACACGTAGTGAAAGATTGTGTTAATGGCAGCAACTCCCAATACTCCCAGACAGACCGATATATGTATTTCCTGTCCTTCCCCGAGATTAGGGACCCCAATCGGGCTACTAACAATAAGAAGCATGTAAGTGCTTCACAAAAATCTACCAGAGGGGGCGGGGAGTCTTAAAAAAAGCAATATGGCTCTCGCTTTCTTTATAATGCCAAGCTAGCTCGGATCAGGAAATTCCACTCCAGGTTCTGACAATTTAGGAATAGCGTCCACAGTCAGAGCGTCGTTACCTGCAGGGTCTCCTGGTATTGGAGTGTGGATTTCAGCTGTTCCTCCAGCCGGCTGTACCTCTCTGTCCACATCTTGTTCAGACTGTTCCACGCAGTGTAGAGCTGCCGGGACACGGATTGGGTTGATTAATTAGTGAAGGAATCAGTGACTAAACTGAACCGTGGCAGCAAACACAAACACGATTATTATTCACTGTAATACTATTCCTAACCTTAAAATTACGTAGCTCTGAATCTATTGAAGCATAATCAGGAAAGAGCTTTCAGTGCCATTTCTCCAAATTTAGTACCTGTGGGGTCCCACTCAACCCTCTCCATCAAATGTATAGGGGACAGAGGAGACAAGATTCCAATGAAGTTGGAATAATTACAGAGAAATTCCAAATCACTGCTTCACACATGAATGCAGCATTGTAACGTGTCCAATAAATCTGAGTTAGCATTTCCTCACTAATAATAAACACAGAGGATAATATCAATCATTGCGTGCGTCCATGGCAGGAATCTGAGACAGCGCAACTGTTAAAGCGCCTCCCTAAGACAAAAAGGCTTATTCCTAGAGATTCTGTGCTCTGTATTGCCAACACGCACGTCCTCCATCAGGATTCTGGAGCCAACCCCACTCACTTCATCCAAGCTCTTAGTGACATCTGGCTTATCCAAGTTTCCGCACGATGACATCAGCTCCACCCCGACAGTCCCCAAGCTGTCCAGGTCATTCTGCAAACTGTCAATGTCCTCTCGTAGAGCCTGCATTGAGAGGAATACCGCAATATTAGCAAACAATGTAAAAGGTATATTTACAGTGAGATATTTTTCCAGACTGTGTGGTCGGCATGTGGGCTTTGGGCTCTAGTGCTAGTCTGGTCTCATTCAAAGAGGACTTTTTGTCATGTACAAGATCCTTGGAGTGAGATACCTCATTGAGTTATGCTTATACCTGCATGGCATCAAGTCTGGTTCTAATGGAGTCTGGATCAGAACCAGGATCTTCACTATCCAAAATCATCTGCTGGGTGTCACTGAGAGCAACCGCCAGGTCGGAAAGGCCGTTCCAGAAACGCTCAGCCAACGTGAGGAGACCAGACAGCCAGTGATCCTGATCCACAGCCTGGACACAAATACACTGCCACTCTTCCTGTAGCGCCTCCGTGTGCTTCAGGAGAACTGGCCAACAAAAATATTGCATTAGTGGAGGGGGCCAACTGTGGACAGCATGGGGGAAGGAAAATATAGTGCTCACACAGCATAGAGAAAGCTAAAAAAAAAATTTCAGCAGAAAGAAGCAGTGAATAATTCTGGAAGCACTAATCCCAGATTTTAGGTACCTTGCGGCTGTAATGTGCCAGAGAGAGAGGTGGCCACGAGTTCCACGCTTTGTCTACTGATGTTTTCCAGAGCCACCGCCAGTTTCTCCAGTTCGGCCTGGACCAGTGAGTTTTCCCGCAGCTGCTCCCGGATGCGAGAGGGCTCCCCACGAACAGAGGAACCGCTCTGCAGCCTCTCCTTGAGCCTCTCCAGGCGCTCTCCCATAATCTCCATCCTTTCACTGAGCTGTGAGACGATTAAACAAAGAGCAAAAAACATTAACATTAAAATCAAAATTAAACAAAGAGTTAGCTCTGCTACGGCTACTCATCTACTCTGGCCAAAAATGGGAAATTCCATTTGAATTCTCACTTTCGTGAATAATCCTGATTGAAAATGACCCAGCTGTCTGATTGGAGTGCTGACCTAGAACACAGCAGTCTGATTGGAGTGCTGACCTAGAACCTAGCTGTCTGATTGGAGTGCTGACCTAGAACCTAGCTGTCTGATTGGAGTGCTGATCTAGAACCTAGCAGTCTGATTGGAGTGCTGATCTAGAACCTAGCTGTGACAGATCCATCTGTACAGACTAAGGTTGCTGGTTTGTCTGTTTGCTTCCCTTCGTTTAATTGCCTGTCCGTATGCCCCTGTTCGTGTGTTTCATAAGTACCGATTTAAACTACCGAACGGACGGCCACCCAGGAGAGGAGTGTGCTGCTGGTTAACCTCTTGGCCCCAATTAGAACTTTGTGGTTAACCGCAGACACCTCTTCATTCCATCCATATGGGTGGTCGTCGTTCGTATGCCGACCATGAGGTGGCGGCCATTTTGGACCAGCGGTGTTCGGCGAGGATTCTATGGAACTAAAAATGGACACTTTATCTACCGAACACCGCTGAAGACTACCGACCGCCCTTCTATTTTGTCGAGTCATACGAACACCGGTCCGTTCAGGAGATTGTAACGTACGCATGGACTTAACCCAGATAGCCATCCCATGGAGTCAATCGTATACTGAAAGACTTTTGAAAGACTTTGACTCCATGGCGATTGAACTGTGTACATTGGATCCGAGCGCTCTTCGGTAGAAATATGCACTCAGATCCAGGCTATCTGGGAATACGTTACACGAACCATATGCATTCGGTAATTTCAGAATTATGTATTTTATTGTATTTTTATTGTTATATTTAAAATGGCGATTTGCCTCTATCACAGGAGATAATTAGATTTCTTCCCAATTATCTCCAGGATAGAGAGGAGGGATTTATGCGTGTAAAGGGGAGTGCTTATACCTAAGCCACTGCGATTGGCTACTGTCCAATATATGTCTCAGTCTTCCATCTGGTCCCCTAGGGGAGTGTCCACCAGGTGGGAGACCTGCATAAATACCGGGCAGGTAGCCCCCATTAAACAGAATCCGGTTTTACCCTCAAGACGGAGCTTGGTATCGTTTGTGGGGGGATTGCTACTGGGAAGGAGTTATTCGTTTATTTCGGCCGTGAAAGGAGTTCGGCTGATTCTATGGTCGGGAGTTACCGCGTTCCCTTAAACTCCGTTCGGGAGTTTGGCGGTCGGCCGTGCAAAGCCTGCATTCCAATAAACGGCGGCTTCATCTATTTCAGCTGTGAGTGTCTTAACACTAGCTATCTGATTGGAGTGCTTACCTAGAACCTAGCTGTCCGATTGGAGTGCTGACCTAGAACCAAGCTGTCTGGTTGGAGTGCTGACCTAGAACCTAGCTGTCTGATTGGAGTGCTGACCTAGACCCTAGCTGTCTGATTGGAGTGCTGTCCGATTGGAGTGCTTACCTAGAACCTAGCTGTCCGATTGGAGTGCTTACCTAGAACCTAGCTGTCCGATTGGAGTGCTGACCTAGAACCTAGCTGTCTGATTGGAGTGCCAGACCTAGAACCTAGCTGTCTGATTGGAGTGCTGACCTAGACCCTGGCTGTCTGATTTCCGTGCTGACCTAGAACACAGCAGTCTGATTGGAGTGCTGACCTAGAACCTAGCTGTCTGATTGGAGTGCCAGACCTAGAACCTAGCTGTTAGACTGACAATGCGCCAACCAAAAGTGACGCTGCACCAACCCAGATTGACCCTGCCTCCCTGGCAGCCCCCCTCCCTGCACACATTCCCCCTCCCCCTCCCCTGCACAGATACCCTGCCTCCCTGACAGCCCCTCTCCCTGCACACATCCCCTCTCCCCCCCTCCCCTGCACAGATACCCTGCCTCCCTGACAGCCCCCCTCCCTGCACACATCCCCTCTCCCCCTCCCTCCCCTGCACAGATATCCTGCCTCCCTGGCAGCCCCCCTCCCTGCACATATCCCCTCTCCCCCTCCATCCCCTGATACCCTGCCTCCCTGACAGCCCCCTCCATGCACACATCCCCTCTCCCCCTGCACAGATAACCTGCCGCCCTGACAGCCCCCCCCCCATGCACACATCCCCTCTCCCCTCCCTCCCCTGCACAGATACCCTTCCTCCCTGACAGCCCCCCTCCCTGCACACATCCCCTCTCCCCCTCCCTCCCCTGCACAGATACCCTCCTCCCTGACAGCCCCCCTCCCTGCACACATCCCCTCTCCCCCTCCCTCCCCTGCACAGATATCCTGCCTCCCTGGCAGCCCCCCTCCCTGCACACATCCCCTTTCCCCCTCCCTCCCCTGATACCATGCCTCCCTGACAGCCCCCCTCCATGCACACATCCCCTCTCCCCCTGCACAGATAACCTGCCGCCCTGACAGCCCCCCCCCCCCATGCACACATCCCCTCTCCCCCTCCCTCCCCTGCACAGATACCCTTCCTCCCTAGGGGTATCTGTGCAGGGGAGGGAGGGGGAGAGGGGACAGCCCCCCTCCCTGCACACATCCTTCTCCCCCTCCCTCCCTGCACAGATACCCTGCCTCCCTGACAGCCCCCCTCCATGCACACATCCCCTCTCCCCCCTCCCTCCCCTGCACAGACACCCTGCCTCCCTGGCAGCCCCCCTCCATGCACACATCCCCTCTCCCCCTCCCTCCCCTGCACAGACACCCTGCCTCCCTGGCAGCCCCCCTCCATGCACACATCCCCTCTCCCCCTCCCTCCCCTGCACAGATACCCTGCCTCCCTGACAGCCCCCCTCCATGCACACATCCCCTCTCCCCCCTCCCTCCCCTGCACAGATACCCTGCCTCCCTGACAGCCCCCCTCCCTGCACACATCCCCTCTCCCCCCTCCCTCCC
The DNA here is from genome assembly GCF_036172605.1 of Pelobates fuscus. NCBI lineage: Eukaryota > Metazoa > Chordata > Amphibia > Anura > Pelobatidae > Pelobates > Pelobates fuscus. The sequence continues at coordinate 6,980,277 of NC_086320.1, read as the reverse complement.
CTGCACAGATACCCTGCCTCCATGACAGCCCCCCTCCATGCACACATCCCCTCTCCCCCCTCCCCCCCTGCACAGATACCCTGCCTCCCTGACAGCCCCCCTCCATGCACACATCCCCTCTCCCCCTCCCTCCCCTGCACAGATACCCTGCCTCCCTGACAGCCCCCCTCCATGCACACATCCCCTCTCCCCCTCCCTCCCCTGCACAGATACCCTTCCTCCCTGACAGCCCCCCTCCATGCACACATCCCCTCTCCCCCTCCCTCCCCTGCACAGATACCCTTCCTCCCTGACAGCCCCCCTCCATGCACACATCCCCTCTCCCCCTCCCTCCCCTGCACAGATACCCTTCCTCCCTGACAGCCCCCCTCCATGCACACATCCCCTACCCCTCCCCCTCTCCCTCCCCTCTGGGGCTGCTATTACCTGTCCCATTGGGTCTGGGCTGCCCTGGTTCTATACTCACCTGGCTGTATCTGGGAACAGTATCTTCTAAGACGGCAGCTGCCTGGCGCACAGTCTCACGGATGGCACAGTACTGTTTTTCGGCGGTTTCGAATCGCTGCTGGAAGGCTGCTCCCTGCGCTGGGTTGACCTCTGACAATTTACAGGAGATTCGGTGCAGCTTGGTAATAAGAGGTTTGTGTTCAGCAACAACTTCTCGCAGAGTCTGGGGGGAAGAAATCAAAGAGAGAATTCAGATAATTAATGCTGTGACCACCATACCTGTACCAGACACACAGAGGATTTAATCTGGGACATTAGTAATAGATTGGTGAAACATGTAGCAGGCCGGATACAATGTGTGAGAGCTCAAACGTAAGCCAGAGAGCTGACAGGTGACCCACAGAGCTGGCAGGTAACCCAGAGAGCTGGCAGGTAACCCACAGAGCTGGCAGGTAACCCACAGAGCTGGCAGGTAACCCAGAGAGCTGACAGGTAACCCACAGAGCTGACAGGTGACCCACAGAGCTGACAGGTAACCCACAGAGCTGGCAGGTAACCCAGAGAGCTGACAGGTAACCCACAGAGCTGGCAGGTAACCCAGAGAGCTGACAGGTAACCCACAGAGCTGGCAGGTAACCCACAGAGCTGACAGGTAACCCACAGAGCTGGCAGGTAACCCAGAGAGCTGACAGGTGACCCACAGAGCTGGCAGGTAACCCAGAGAGCTGGCAGGTAACCCACAGAGCTGACAGGTAACCCACAGAGCTGGCAGGTAACCCAGAGAGCTGACAGGTAACCCACAGAGCTGACAGGTGACCCACAGAGCTGACAGGTAACCCACAGAGCTGACAGGTGACCCAGAGAGCTGAAACATAACCCAAAGAGCTGGCAGGTAACTCATAGAGCTGACAGGTAACCCAGAGAGCTGAAAAATAACTCATAGAGCTGATAGGTGACCCAGAAAGCTGACAGGTGACCCAGAGAGCTGACAGGTGACCCAGAGAGCTGGCAGGTAACCCACAGAGCTGACAGGTAACCCAGAGAGCTGACAGGTGACCCACAGAGCTGGCAGGTAACTCAGAGCTGACAGGTGACGCAGAGAGGTGACAGGTGACCCAGAGAGCTGACAGGTGACCCACAGAGCTGGCAGGTGACCCAGAGAGCTGAAACATAACCCAAAGAACTGACAAGTGATGCAGAGAGCTGGCAGGTAACTCAGAGAGATGACAGGTGACCCAGAGAGCGGATTGGTGACCCAGAGAGCTGGTAGGTAACCCACAGAGCTGACAGGTAACCCACAGAGCTGGCAGGTGAACCACAGAGCTGGCAGGTAAACCACAGAGCTGGCAGGTAACGCATAGAGCTGAAACATAACCCAGAGAACTGACAGGTGATGCAGAGAACTGGCAGGTAACTCAGAGAGATGACAGGTGTGGCGAAACCGACCTCGCCACGTGTCCTTGGAGGGGGCTGATTGCCCGCCTCTTGCCTTTGGACTATGGACCAGACTTTATGGGAATGTGATACCCCAGATAGCCATACCATGGAGCCTATTCATATAATGAAAGACTATGGGAAAGACTTTAGCTCCATGGCAATTGTACTGTGTGAGTAGGATCTGCGCGCTATTCTGTAGTTTTGTGCGTGCAGATCCCAGCTATCTGGGGATAGGTGAAATGTCTGTGTGTTATGTGTAAATGTGACTTTATGTATTTTAAAGTGTTTTATGTCGTTTTGCAACCATGTGGTTAATGGAGTCTGCCTTTAGTCCTGGGTAATTGGATTACTTCTCCAATTAACTCCAGGGCAGAAGGGAGGAAACCAGGGTGCATTGTGGGGATGTTTTTCTGCCAGCCAGAAAGGAACAAAAGATACTTTTAGTAACTTTTGAACCCCTGGTCGGATTCATGCCATTTTTTAATATGTTGTTCCCCTGAATGGATTGATTGTGGATATGTATTTTTATGTGAATGTGATGCATGGTTTTAAAGTTATGAAAGTTGTGTAAAAGTATATTTTACACTGTATGCATAATGGGATTATGTGTCACACTAAGGGGAGGGGATGTGTGGGAGGTAACATCTATGTCATTGGTTCTTTTATGCCTCCCCCTGGGTGTGGCCTGTATGTGTGAGTTCGAAATAAAAGCCAGGCTGGATGAGCCAGTCCAGAGTTCCTGTTTTACCCTCAAAGTGATGTGTCGTCTCATTATTGGGGGGAAGGATTTATTGCATGCTGTTCCAGTTGACTGCTAGGAGTACAAGCCTATTCGTATGGTTCCTATTCAATGGTCTACAGCATTCATATGCTTGGGAGAATTTAAAAGGTTTCTCGGATTCGGTGATTGTGGTGTCTGCCAGAGAGCTTGGAGTCCTCAGGAAGCACTAGGAGCATCCATTAACGGAGGTACCAAGTCGGGGTGCCAGGTGATCCGTTACATTGGTGGCAAGCGGTGGGATGGCGTCCTAGTGCGAGGTAAAGCAGCTCGGAGACACAGTACGTTTGGATTTACAAATTGAGGGCGACGCTAGTGTGCCTACAGCGTCCCTGTCTACACAAAGATTTGGGAAAATGGGGTTCGTAGACCCCTGGGCAACACACACACCTGAGGAAGAGAGTGAATTAGAATGGAGAGATAATGCCCGGAAAGAATTATGGTACGATGCCCTGGAGGAAGTCCAGTATCAACGGCAGCAGCGCCTTCCTGGTGTCGCATACCAGTTGGAGGAACAAATGGCCTGGCGGATGCCACTTCTGGGAGACCAACCTGGAGGGCAGCGGGTAAAACAACTCGAGTACCTCGTGGAAAGGGAACTTAGCCTGGACGCCGCATACCGGGCACTGTGGTGGTGCACTGTCCAGCCAGAGACGTGGAGGGCAGAGGGCATCCAGCCAGAGGGGGAGAACTACACAAGCCCTGGCCTGTTGTGGAAAGCCTTAGTGGAGGATGTCGACTTCGGCAGTCCAGCAGAGTCACGGTACTGGGCTATCTTTCATTACCGAGGTGAGATGATACAGGGCCCGAGATCTATTGGACTGGGAGAAGACCTCCGCCGTTTCGCTGCCATGGAACGAGAACTGGAGATGGACTATGTAGAACTATTAAATTCCTGCCAGCCGCAGAGCAGGGACGCAGACCGGGAAAACTGGGTGGCAGACCCAGACCTGCTAGCCTATAGCTGGGAAAACACGGCAGAGGTACCCCCTGCTTCACTACCAGTTGCAGAAGTAGGGGACCTCATAGACTGGTCCTGGAGAGACCCACAGATGGCAGGTGGAGATGGGATCGAGGTCTCTCTACCGCCCCTACAGGGATGCTGGGCAGTCGGCCCAGATCCCCAGCGGCAGGTTACAGTTCAGAGAGACGAGCTTGTTACACCCTCTCTCCAGCGGCAGCCTAACCCACCAAGGGGAGACCGTAAGCCCCACACCAGCGCAGATGGGACCGTGGTCTCTGCGCCCAAGTTACAGGGAGCTGAAGGAGCCGTCCTCCCTCCCCAGCGGCAGTGTGATTTGTTGGGAATTGGGAGCCCGGTCTCCATTCCCCAGCGGCAGAGTATCCAGCAGGGAATAGAGAGCCCAGCCCCCTTTCCCCCACAGCAGGACTCTGTGCTGGGAGGAGAGACAGTCGGTCTCCCTCCGCAGAGACGGGAAGTATGCATGGGAGAGGAGAGTGTTACCACCTCTCCCCAGCGGCGGATCATTAATGTACAGGGAATAGAGAGCCCAGTCTCCATTCCCCAGCGGCAGAGTGTTCTAATGGGAGAGGAGCTGGTTACCACCTCTCCCCAGCGGCAGCTTAATGTACCAGGGGGAGACTGTAAGCCCCACACCTGTGCAGATGGGACCGTGGTCTCTGCACTTCCAGCACAGGGGGTAGGGACGGTCGGTCCTGCCCCCCCACAACAGGGCTGTTTAGCCAAAGGGGAGACAGTCTGTCTCCAGCAGCAGAGCTGTGTAACTAAAGGGGAGACAGTCGGTCTCCAGCAGCAGAGTTGTGTAACTCAAGGGGAGACAGTCGGTCTCCAGCAGCAGAGCGGTGTAACTCAAGGGGAGACAGTCGGTCTCCAGCAGCAGAGAGAGAGAGAAGGAGAGGGGACAGCATGGAGAGAGAGAGAGAGAGCAGACTGTTTAAAGGGGAGACAGTCTGTCTCCAGCAGCAGAGCTGTGTAACTAAAGGGAAGACAGTCGGTCTCCAGCAGCAGAGCTGTGTAACTCAAGGGGAGACAATCGGTCTCCAGCAGCAGAGCGGTGTATTTAAAGGGGAGACAGTCGGTCTCCAGCAACCAGGCTCCAACCAGACTACTCCCGTGGTAGTGCTGGCAACAGGACAGAGTACCGCTGGTCTCTGCCCCCTCAGCAACCTACCAAGGCAGCCTACCAGTCCCCCACACAGCCGTGGTGAGGCACCTGAACCTGGACAAGATTCTCCCTCACCCAGGTGTAGTAACTGTTTATTGTGGGTGGGCTGCTCTGCTGTTTCTGTCTTGTGGGTGGGCTGCTGGACTAACAAGGGCACTGACCGGCAGGAGGTCAAGTACCCTGTTAGTCTGGGGGGTAAAGGGGAGAAGTGTGGCGAAACCGACCTCGCCACGTGTCCTTGGAGGGGGCTGATTGCCCGCCTCTTGCCTTTGGACTATGGACCAGACTTTATGGGAATGTGATACCCCAGATAGCCATACCATGGAGCCTATTCATATAATGAAAGACTATGGGAAAGACTTTAGCTCCATGGCAATTGTACTGTGTGAGTAGGATCTGCGCGCTATTCGGTAGTTTTGTGCGTGCAGATCCCAGCTATCTGGGGATAGGTGAAATGTCTGTGTGTTATGTGTAAATGTGACTTTATGTATTTTAAAGTGTTTTATGTCGTTTTGCAACCATGTGGTTAATGGAGTCTGCCTTTAGTCCTGGGTAATTGGATTACTTCTCCAATTAACTCCAGGGCAGAAGGGAGGAAACCAGGGTGCATTGTGGGGATGTTTTTCTGCCAGCCAGAAAGGAACAAAAGATACTTTTAGTAACTTTTGAACCCCTGGTCGGATTCATGCCATTTTTTAATATGTTGTTCCCCTGAATGGATTGATTGTGGATATGTATTTTTATGTGAATGTGATGTATGGTTTTAAAGTTATGAAAGTTGTGTAAAAGTATATTTTACACTGTATGCATAATGGGATTATGTGTCACACTAAGGGGAGGGGATGTGTGGGAGGTAACATCTATGTCATTGGTTCTTTTATGCCTCCCCCTGGGTGTGGCCTGTATGTGTGAGTTCGAAATAAAAGCCAGGCTGGATGAGCCAGTCCAGAGTTCCTGTTTTACCCTCAAAGTGATGTGTCGTCTCATTATTGGGGGGAAGGATTTATTGCATGCTGTTCCAGTTGACTGCTAGGAGTACAAGCCTATTCGTATGGTTCCTATTCAATGGTCTACAGCATTCATATGCTTGGGAGAATTTAAAAGGTTTCTCGGATTCGGTGATTGTGGTGTCTGCCAGAGAGCTTGGAGTCCTCAGGAAGCACTAGGAGCATCCATTAACGGAGGTACCAAGTCGGGGTGCCAGGTGATCCGTTACAACAGGTGACCCAGAGAGTGGATTGGTGACCCAGAGAGCTGACCGGTGACCCAGAGAGATAACAGGTGACCCAGAGAGCTGACATGTAACCCGGACAGCTGACAGGTGACGCAGAGAGTTACACATAACCCAGACAGCTGACAGGTAACCCAGAGAGTTACAGATAACCCAGGTAGCTGGCATGTGATGCAGAGAGATGACAGGTAACCCAGAGAGCTGGCAGGTGATGCAGAGAGCTGAGAGTTGAAACAGAGAGCTCACAGGTGACCTAGAGAGCTGACAGGTGACACAGAGAGCTGAAACATAACCCAGAGAGCTGACAGGTGACTTAGAGAGCTGATAGGTAACCCAGAGAGCTGGCAGGTGACCCAGAGAGCTGGCAGGTGACGCAGAGAACTGACAGGTGAAGCAGAGACCTGGCAGGTGACCCAGAGAGCGAATTGGTGACGCAGAGAGCTGACCAGTGACCCAGAGAGCTGACAGGTGATGCAGAGAGCTGGCAGGTGATGCAGAGAGTTGATGCTGACAAGTGATGCAGAGAGCTGGCAGGTGATCCAGACAGTTGAAACAGATCGCTGACAGGGAACCCCTCCCAATCTATTATCGCTCCCAGTTAGAACCCCACCCAATCTATTATCGCTCCTATGTTAGCACATTCCACAGGACAGTCCTTATTTTGTGCCCAAAAAGAGACTGTCCTTCCTAAATAGGGACAGTTGGGAGGTATGCTGCTACATATTTCCCTCTCTGTGAGGAGGTGAGGAGGTTCCAGCTGTAATCTATTTGTAGGGTGCCTCCATACCCCAGCTAGGGTTGCCACCTGACCGGTATTTTACCAGCTGGTATTTTAGGCCGCCTGGCAGTGCCGGTATTGCAGTAATACAGACAATACAAATGCCAGTATTTTACTCAGTATAAACTGAGATTAGATGCAATAAGGAAAGAATTCTCCCCACCTTGCCGTTCCCTTTCTTAACCACACATAGATCATGTGCCTTTCCTACCCTTCAGACTTTCTCCCGGCTACTGAACAAGAGGTGGTTGCGCTTCTCCTTTCCTCTCACCCCACCACTTGCCCACTCGATCCTATCCCATATCACCTTATCAGATCTCTCTCCCCCTGTCTTGTGCCTTCCTTAACACACATCTTCAACTTCTCTCTCTCTTCTGGCGTGGTCCCTGCTGACCTTAAACATGCCACTGTAGTACCTATCCTGAAAAAAACATCTCTTGATTCATCCTCCCCTTCTAACTATCATCTCATATCCCTGCTCCCTTTTTCCTCAAACTTCTGGAAAGACATGTCTTTACCCGTCTGTCTCGCTTCCTCAATTCAAACTCTCTCCTCTCCACTCTACTGAGACTGCTTTTATCAAAGTTACTAATGACCTAATCGCAGCTAAATCCAAAGGCCACTACTCCATATTAATTCTTCTTGACCCCTCTGCTGCCTTTGACACCTCCTTCAAACTCTTCAATCTCTCGGTCTCTGTGACTCTGTCCTCTCGTGGTTTTCCTCTTATCTCTCCCAACACTCATTCAGTGTCTCCTTTTCCAAGAATACCTCCTCCCCTCGTCCTGTCTCGGTTGGAGTTCCCCAAGGCTTTATACTGCCTCTCCTGGCAAACGTATTGCCTCTTTTGGATTCCACTACCACCTGTACGCTGATGACACCCAGCTATATCTCTCCTCCCCGGACCTCTCCCCTGCCATCCTGTCACGTGTCACTGCTTGCCTTTCTTCCATCTCTGACTGGATGTCCTCCCGCTTTCTGAAACTCAGTCTCTCTAAAACTGAACTCCTTGTCTATCCTCTTCCTAATACTGATCCTCTATCGCTATCCCCTCAAGTCAGTGGTATCCACATCCTTTCAACCGCGCTGTCTTGGCGTCATACTTGACTCTGGCCTCACCTTTGAGCCTCACATCCAGTTTGTTGACAAATCCTGTAGATTGCAACTTAAAAACATAGAGCTTGTCCATTCTCTAGTAATTTCCTGCATGGACTATTGTAACCCTCTCCTGATTGGTCTTCCCAAAAGCCGTATCGCCCCGCTACAGTCTAATGAATGCCGCCGCCAGACTGATTTTCCTCTCTAGTCAGTCACACCTCACCCCTCTGCCAGTCCTTACATTGGCTCCCTGTATTCTATAGGAGTCAATTCAAAGTGCTAACCCATACCTATAAAGCACTGATCAATTCTAGCCCCTCTTTTATATCCTCACAGATCCATAGGTATGCCCCTTCTCGGTCTTTCCGCTACTCGCACCCGTACGGCCAACTCACACTTGTAGGACTTCTCGCGGGCGGTTCCCTTCCTATGGAATCGCCTGCCTACCCCATCAGACTCTCCCCTAGTCTTCAATCGTTTAAGAAGTGCCTTAAAACCCATCTCTTTAGGAAAGCTTATGGCCTCCCAGAGTAGCCTCTACCTCACATACCTGTCGCTTGCTCTCTCCTATAGGGCAGCACTCTACTCTCTCCTCCAGCTCTGCTTCACTTCCACCCATATGATTGATATTTCCTGTCCTAACGTGTCTTATACCCCACCTCCTATAGACTGTGAGTTTGTTTGAGCAGGGTCCTCAGCTACCTATCGTTCCTGTAAGTTTTCTTGTAATTGTCCTATTTATAGTTAAATCCCCCTCTCATAATATTGTAAAGCGCTACGGAATCTTATATAAATGGCGATGATAATAATAATAATAATAATACCGGCGCCGGAGAGTGTTTGTGGAGAGAGGCAGGGTTAGGAAGTTACAGCCTCCCCCTCCCTGCCTCTCTCCACACTGATCCGAGGGGGAGGAGCTACACAGAACACAGAGTCCAGCCAGCAGCTCAGGGAAGGGAGGGATGGGGGGGGAGACAAATGGAAGGCAGTCCGCAGGTAGACATGGGGACACAGACACTGAGAGACACATGATATCACAGACACTAGGGAACACAGAGACACATGGGGGCACAGACACTGAGAGACACATGAGAA